>NC_143478.1:63419403-63744755 GCF_027475165.1 Benincasa hispida
GTGTGGCTTTTCTTTTTATAAAGTCTTCCTAATCCTTGCCTAACTTGTAACAAAAGTTGTGTCGAGCTTATGGTAAATTCATTCACTTACCTTATTAGGAGTGATTACAATAATCTATTAATGAGTAAATATGATTATTGTTATTACCTATTTTTAATTAACGAGAACAAATTTGGAGATGTTTTTGCTAAATTTAACTTTTTGAAAAGTACATGAACTCAAATAGAATGTATTAAAATACATAGGTTAAGGATTTCTTTTAATCTAGAAGCTATGCTTTTTGTTTACGTTCTTAAGACTGATCGAGAATTGTGAAGAACTCCGTAAAGTCCAAAGAAAATCGAAGAATGTTATTTTTTGGACTTCTCAACGTTTTTTTTCAAGAACTTTAATTTTTTGTTAAATTTCATGTAGGTTTCAAGACTAATTAATTAAGCTAGTTTTTCCAACATACTTAATGTTGGAAAACATATGTAATAATAATAAAAAAAATATTGAGAAGACAAGGAATACAAAGATGAAGTTTTATATATTTTAGACATTAATAACTCTCTCTTTTCTCACATATTAGTTGGTTTGCTCAAGAGAAATTATAAGCACACAGATATAATTAGGAGTGGATTGAAAAATGAAATTAAGGTGCATCCAAATCACTTGTTTATGAATGGAAGATTTCATTGGAATGGTATAGAAAAAAAATGGAATTCATTTGAAATGTATTGATCATGTACATGTTAGACATATTTAAATAATAATATGTTTAATTAAACTATGAACTATGTACGTGGATTAGTAATTTATCACATTGATTATTTTATTAGATTAGGTTCTATTATGTGATCTAATTAATTAAGGTCGTAGATTCTTAATTGAGTATGGATTTAATGGGTAGAATCTCATTCCTAGTTAATTAGGGTTTAATAGGAACCTTATTTGAACTGGTATATAAAAAGACCTTAGGGTAATCCTAGATATACCAAAACAATAAACACTCAATCTTTCTTGAATCTCGGGAGAGATCCCACTAAGGGCATTCAGAGTTTTGGTTGAAGAAGACTATAGTCATTTTATCATTATCTTGAAGCTATCATCAATCACAATGAAATTTGGTATGTTATTTATTCTTGAGAATTTAGCACGAATGATCTTAGGTTAAATCTATTCAATATAGATTTAAATACTTGTGCTAACAAGTGGTATTAGAGCATGAATTTCATATTGAATTGTCGATTCATATTTGTTTATCATGAATCTTCATTCAAATTTTTGGTAAGAAGTTTAGAGAATTAAAAAAAAAAAAAGTTGCACTCCACTGATTTTCCACCTCCACCGGCGAGCGA
Organism: Benincasa hispida; assembly: GCF_027475165.1. Lineage (NCBI taxonomy): Eukaryota > Viridiplantae > Streptophyta > Magnoliopsida > Cucurbitales > Cucurbitaceae > Benincasa > Benincasa hispida. The sequence continues at coordinate 63,420,744 of NC_143478.1, forward strand.
CCTGTCATTAGCCGTATGTTTTGCCGGTGATCTTAGTGCTGTTTAATGAAATCATTCAATTAGGTGGTTTTGAATTCAAGTTTCATTTGTTTTTTCTAAATATATATATATATATATATATATATATATATATTTGATAATGTCCCATTCAATGGAATCCAAATTGTTTTATAAATTGAATTTCCCAATTTCTTGTTGATGCTTTTAATTTGGTTTCAGTTTGAGGAATTTGGTGAATTCGACGGATTTCAATTTGATAGATTTAGTGGATTTATGATTTTTTCTTCTTTTTTCTTCTTCTTCTTATTTTTTTTTTTTTTTTTTTTTTTTTAAGGGAATAGCAGTATTAATTTAATAAATTTGAATGAAGTTGTAGACATGAAAAAAAAAACATGTTTATAATAGAAAAGGTTATTTTGGGGGAATTTTCAATGATGTTTTTAGTTTATTAATCAATTCGTTTGGTTTTTCCCGCGGTTCTTATATGATCTTGTTTGATCTTGCCGGTAGTTCTTGATCTTGATTATTGATAATTGAGTAAATTTAAATCTAACTTTTAAATTAATAAGTTTTGTGAATTTGAATCTAAAGTTTTACTGATGATTTAAGTTGAGATTTGAATAATTATGTGGTGCATTCAAGATTAATTGATCATGTTGTGGTTTAAATTTAAATATGATTGATAATGTGGTAAATTTAAATTTAAATTTGATTGATATTTTGGTGAATTTAAATTTAAATTTGATTGATGATATTTGGCGATATTCACATGTTTATATTACTTTAATTGTATTATGTGTATGCAATTATTAAGTGAATATTGGTAAAGACTATTTGATGTTTTTTCTCCTTTATTTTTGTACAATAATATTTTTATATTATTGTGTCTTATATTTTAGATTGAATTGGTCAAAATAATATGTTACCAAAGTAGCCTTAGATTAATTTAATTCTAAAATATCACATGTGCAGATTCATGAATTTATTCGGATAATTATCAGCCCAAAGGAAGATAATTATTTGGCCAAATTGTGAATTTGCATGTGGTAATGAGTATGTGACAATTATAAGGATTGCTCATGTGAAAAATGAAGGAAATCGAACACGAGGATTTTCATGAGCAGCGGAATAGATCATTCCAAATTACAATCATGTATAAACATTACAAATTACACTCAAAACAGAAACAAATGGTTATGCAAACATTATAGAAATTATAGCATGAAAACTACAAATGAACAAGGCGAAATGCTATGAACATTTGTAGACTTGTCTCCACGCTCCTTGCTCACGAATGTTCGAACAAAACAACCTCGAATGCTCGAACAACATGACCGCTACACAGCATGAAACCTCGACGGTGTCGAGTTGAGTATGACACCGCCAAGAAGGCTACCTTGGTATTCTCAGTGTGAGAATTCAGAGGATGGGCTTTGTTTGGATTTGGTATGAGGCAGACGAAGGAGGAAACAATTGTGTACACGATTGGGCAAGTGAGAGATGGTTGAAACCTATCGTATAGGTCGATGCCCAATCATTTAGCAAAAACTAAGCAATCGTCTAGAAAAAGCTAAACAATCGTTTAGCTCATCGTTTAACTGCGTGTCTGTCGCTTACAAAACATTACACGATCATTTAGCTCGCTCAAGCTGTCGCTTAGTAAATCGAATTTACTTGACAACTTCCGTGAGATTTCTTTTTGCAAGAGAGAAAATCTCAAAATCAAATTTGACAAAAAAAACCTACTAAAATTAGGAAAACAATTTTCCTTTTATCTCACGATTACCATGAACCACCAATAACTTCCCACTCAATTGGTTATTAGAGAAAAAGATTTAATTATCCAATAATTAATATTATTATAAATATAAATGATAACCAACTTATCATACTATATGTATAACCTATAGTTTTAATATTTCATCTCATGAAACATATAAACCATAGTTCTTTTTCTATTCCATGGTACTTAATGTAAATCTCATTTACATTAATCCTCCACTAGATGTATCTCATACACCATACCGATCATATCATATATAATCAAAATACCTCTTATCAATTTGAACATTTCAAATCAAAACCAAGAACTGATCTTCAACTGAATCCATTGAGCTACCAAGGGGACCTTATGGACCTATAGCTCGAAGCTCCAACGGTACGTGAATAACTGACTAAACACTTTATTCACGGGATCAACCATCCATTAACTGCCAGACACTCCATTAAAGACCGACAGTTGAACTCTCCTTACCACAGATATATTATGTGTCCATCTTAACCAATCAGAAGTGCAACAACCCTTCAAAGATCGCTCGTAAGTACAGCTGGGCCAATAACCATTATGCCCCTGTAGTTAAATTTAACTCCTTAAGTACCATTGATCCTTCTAATGAACATAATTCATAGTCCTACTATGACTGAGTCCTCTCTTCCAAAGAGAAGTTGTGGCCACTATGTTTAAACCCCGGAATCAACCCTTAAGGGAGCAATCTCTCTACTTATCCCTGCTTCCGGAAAGAAGTGAATTCCATCTTGTGGATTGAGTTCCCAACTCCCAGATCAGACAAGTCCCCAAAAAGATAGGTATGTTGAGTTGGCAATCTGGCCACTCTCACTCATACTAATCAAAGGACCACCCTTAAAGGCAGGAGTTCCCAAAATATTCAAGATTAAGGTCGTGTCACCTATGGTCGTTTAGGTGAGATGTAAGTCTCTAGTATCAACGATATTATATACAAAGTCTAACCATCTCGTGGTTTAGGTATTATACAAACTCTTTGTATAGGACACCCCTGCTTGCATGTCTCTATATGAATGGTCAGGATCTACCATCTGTAGGAGTTTACAACACTTGCAAATCTCTACAAAGCGGGTCGTATCCGTAGTATCACCAGGATCAGGTATCCCACCTTAATCCTTATATTATAAATCTACTTAGTTATCACTTAAGGCATGATCCACTTGTATATCACATATACATGCTTAAGTTCACATAAGATAACCAAAGAGCTTTGTTTATTGGATATGAGTAAATGCCAAAATTAAATAACAATTATTTTATTCATCAAACAATGTGTATCTTTACAAAACAACGAGACTCCGAGAGAATTAGGACACCAATCCCAACAATCTCCAACTTGTCCTAACAACTCGGGAGACTAATGTACAATACAACATAAAAATATACAATATACAATAAACTAGGGCATACCCCAGTATCATCTCCCACTTGCCCTAAACAAGATGTCGCATGTCCCACAAACTCAGACTCTCTAGGTGACCCTCGAACCCTTTAGCCGTGAGGGCCTTTGTCTGGGATCAACAACGTTGTGCTCCAATGTGATTTTCGTGCCTATCACATCACCGTGATGCACAATCTCCCTGATCATGTGATATTTTCGTTCTATGTGCTTACCCAGACGATGACTCCGAGGCTCCTTCGAATTTACCATAGCCCCGCTGTTATCACAATAAAGAGTGATAGACAAATCCATATTTGGAACAACTTCCAAATTTGAAAGGAATTTCCTTAGCCAAACAGCCTCTTTAGCTGCTTCACAAGTGGGTACGTATTCGGCTTCCAAAGTAGAGTCCACGATTCATCCTTGCTTGATGCTTCACCAGATTACAGCTCCTTCATTCAGAGTGAACACTGACCCCGATGTCAATTTACGAGAATCTCTATCGGTCTGAAAGTCAGAGTTTGTGTATCCTGTAAGGATCAGATCTTTATCTCCATACACAAGTATGTTGTCCCTCGTTCTCCGAAAATGCTTGAGGATCATCTTGACCACCGTCAGTGATCAAATTCTGGATTGGACTGATACCGACTGACAATCCTTACTGCATAGCAAATGTCGGGTATGGTACACAACATTGCATACATCAAGCTTCCTACAGAAGAAGCATAGGGAATCCATCTCATCTCCCTGACCTCTTGAGGTGTCTTAGGACATTGATCCTTAGACAAAAAGATTCCATGCCTGAAGGGTAATAAACCCCTCTTAGAATCCTACATCCTATACCTGATCAACATTGAATCGATGTACGATGCCTAAGACAGGGCTAATCGTTTGTTATTACGATCCCGAGAGATCTGGATCCCTAGAACGTACTGTGCCTCACCCAAATATTTCATTTGGAACTGGGCAGCTAGCCAATTCTTAATGTCAGTCAGATACCCTACATCATTCCCAATGAGTAGGATATCATCTACATACAGTACCAGGAAAGTTACTGAGCTGTTGATGATCTTCTTGTAAACACAAGGCTCATCAACGTTCTGATTAAAGCCAAACGACTTGACTACAGTGTCAAATTTAATGTTCCAAGATCTAGATGCTTGTTTCAACCCATAAATGGACCTATTAAGCTTGCAAACTTTTTACTCTTGATATGAAACTATGAACCCCTCTTGTTAAGTCATATAGATGGTCTCCTCAAGATTACCATTAAGAAAGGCAGTATTGACATCCATTTGCTATATTTCATAATCATAAAATGTGGCTATGGACAGAAGAATCCTGATAGACTTGAGCATGACAACAGGTGAAAAAGTTTCCTCATAGTCAACTCTCTCAACTTGGGTATAACCCTTTGCCACGAGTCTAGCCATAAAGGTTTGCACTTTTCCATATACACCTCTCTTTTGCTTATAGATCCACTTACACCTAATAGGTCTTACCCCATCAGGTGGATCAACAAGCTCCCAGACATTATTAAAGTACATAGACTCCATTTCATGGTTCATGGCTTTAACCCATACATCTTTGTCAACATCCTCCATTGCTTTCTTAAAAGACAACGGATCCTCGACCCTATCATTCGAAATGACGTTTTGGGCTTCAGTCAAACCAATGTAGCGATTCGGTGGGTTCATAACCCTCCCCCTACATCGAGGCAGTCTCAACTCTTGAGCTGGTTGACTAGATGTCCCGACCTCAACAACTCTTGTTGATCTGTCGGCTTGTTCAACAACTCTTGTTGAACCTTCAGCAGTCTCAGTCTCACTAGAGATCTCATGCAAAACGAGCTTACTCAGTGGCTTATGATCCTTCATGGGTCTTCTTCCAAGAATATAGCATTTATAGAAACAAACACTTTGTTTTCACTCGGATCATAGAAGTATCCACCTCTCGTTTCCTTGGGGTAGCTTACAAAGAGGCAAACCTTCGAACGCGATTCCAACTTCTTTGGATTAGTCACTAGCACATGTGCCGAACAACCCCAAATCCTGAAGTGACATAAACTACCTTTACGATCTCTCTATAACTCAAAAGGTGTTTCAGAAACACTTTTGGAGGGAACATTGTTCAGAATATAGCATGTAGTCTGCACTACATTAGCCCAAAACAAGTCTGGAAGATGAGTATAACTCATCATAGATCGAACTATGTCCAACAAGGTTCTGTTTCTCCTTTCTGATACACCATTCGACTGAGGTGTACCAGGGGCCAAGAGTTGGGATGCAATCCTATGTTCTATTATATAGTTCTGGAATTGGAGGTCCATATACTATCTACCACGATCAGATCGTAGTGTTTTTATCTTCTTACTAACAAGTTTTCAATTTTAGCCTTATACTTCTTGAACTTGTCAAGAGCTTCAGACTTATGTTGCATTAGGTAGAGATACCCAAATCTTGAATAATCATCTATGAAAGAGATGAAATATTCATACCCACCTCGAGCTCTAACATTCATCGGACCACAAAGATCTGAATGTATAAGCTCCAAGGCTTCTGTGACTCTATAACCTTTTCCAGTAAAAATTCGTTTGGTCATCTTGCCTTCGAGGCATGATTTACATACTTGCAAGGAATTTTCTTCTAAACTCTTTAGAAGTCCACTTTTCACCAACTTCTCAATCCTATTGAGGTTAATGTGACCTAACCTTAGATGCCAGAGATGGGCGTTTTCCTTATGAGAAACCTTTGGTCTTTTAGCTGTTGTTGTCGTACTGAACATTTTAGTGTTAAACAAGGCTTTTATGACTAACGACCTTAGTACATATAAGTTATTCTCCATTGAACCATAACCAATCTCTATTCCATTCTTGAAAATAAACACTTTATTCTAAGAAAAGGAGACGGTATAGCCTCGTTCAATGAGACAAGAAACCGAGATTAAGTTCGTCTTAATATGAGGGACTACAAAAACATTATCTAGTAATAGATAACGTTTCTTGTCAACAAATAACTTTAGCCTGCCTATAGCAACAGCTGAAACAACCTCACCAGTACCAACTCGAAGAGTCATCTCTCCCTGTGGCAATGTTTACCAGGAACTAAATCCTTGGTAAGAGGAACTGACATGATTGGTAGCACCCGAATCAAGGATCCAGGCAGAATCATCATTCTCTACCAGACATGTCTCCAAGACCAATAAATCATATTTACTATCTTGTCTCCTTTTTTAGAGAGTAGTGGGATTGAGATCGTTTGCCATGAAAGACGTTTCACACAATTGTTTCTATTGTAAGTAGTCGGTCATATTAAAAGATTTAAACGTAAATACTAACGAGTTGTTGAAAAGAAAAACACATTGACCTACGTTAGGTTTTAAGTAAATACCCGTTGTAAAACAAAAAAAAAAACATCCAATAAGGTTTTAGCACAACTAATATGAATCTCGTGTGACATCTAGTTTCGCAACGATGCTTCAAAGGTTTAGGACAAAAGCCCCCGAAAGGAGGTCAGTTATCCCTCCTCTAAATTGAGAAGTTCTCAACCAGTCATTAATACCAGAACAACTCTTGCTCCTATAACGACTAGCCATCATTGATTTGGCCAAGAGATCATTAACTTACTTAACAATCACCCGTAAGTGTGACTCGCTATTTTAGGCCCTAGAGGTCTGCCCCAAAGAGCCAACCCGAAAGGAAAAAATCCGATTGGGGCAAAACTTAAAGCGACCCTATTCATTTCTAGAGTTCACCTTGATATTGACCAACTGCACAAAACCCATCCAAAGGGGGAGCTCAAAGGCGACACGAGGGAGTACAAAATGATCTCACGGTGTGAACTAATGATAGAGACCATAGGACGTGTTAACACACACCCTTCACTCACTTACTATAAACACTCTCTCCGTTCACCTTGATATTGACTCATGAAAACACCATTCGAAGGGGCATGCTCCCAGGGCACCACGAGGCCAAGCATAAATCTCATGGTGTGAACATACAGGGAGAAACGTGAGTGGAATCATAGACATATCAGAAACATCTTTCCTCCCACTGAGTATTTTATAACCTAAGGTTTAGCTTTCTTAGAAAAAACACGGCTAATGATTTTAACTAAATGACTTTTAGGTTTACCCAAGAGTAACTTTTACCTTGGATAGTTAAACAACTTTTGATCATCATCCATTAAATTCTTTAACGGAGTCTTTGACCAAATCATCACATGCTGTTTGAAAATCTATCTAATTCACCTTTCCAGGTAGGTTCCCAGGTAGAGGTGTTATGTTTCCGTCAACTTAAGAACCCTAGCCTAGCCAGAACCCGCCTTAGACAAAATGTCCCTTATAGATAGATTTAAAACAAATTTAATCTTTTATTTCAACCAATTTAATCCTATTAAACCGATTCTAAAAGATTAATTTAGGTTGCTAAACTTTTAGAACTAGTGGAACTTAGGTCTATCTCAATCCAATTTTAAAACCCTTTTAAAAAAACTTGAGTTCACCCTAAGTCCGCATGCAACTCTGAATTATTGATTTCATGTCTAATTTCCTTTATAACATTTATAAACGGAAACCAACCACAATGCGAAGCTAACACATGTAAGACATTCATAATGCTTATAAATAGGCTAAGTGTCATGCTCAATGCATTGCATGCAAAATATAACTCTTATATTTCATTATGCATGCGCATGCTTTCAAGTAATTTCTTTATGCTAGATTATAACATTTACAATACATGATGCATGAATAATTGTACAACCTAAGGTGGATTTTAAACTATATGTCAAATACTTTGGCATAAAATTGCCATACATCAAATGTATAATAAATAAATGTTGATGAACCGGGTCAAATTGCCTTAAAATCACAAAAGGAAAGCTAACTATACAATGACAAGGAGTCTCCAGTTCAAATAGGCAAACGGGGTCTTGAACCGGTCGGGCAAAGCATCAGGTCTCCAACCATCGTGTACTAAACTCCCCGCGATCGTCTACACTATAAAACAAACGCTTTGCTCTATCGCTTACCAACGCTCTCAGAGCTAAACAATCGTTTAGTAAATACTACACGATCGTGTAGAAAAATCTAAACGATCGTTTGGTTATTACCACACGATCGTGTACCTTTTACTAAGCGATGAAGCCCGAGGTACACGATCTCTTAGCGCGCTCCACACAACGACCGCCTTCTGCGATCGTCTAAACGACTACAATGCCGCAAAGCACCATCACCTAAACGATCACTTAGCTAGAGCCTCCATATCGTATACACGCGATCATCTAGGTAGTAACTAAGCGATGAAGCTTGCTAACTACATGATCGCTTAGCGTGCACCTTTTACTAAACGATGAGCATCACATGCTCTCTCTACAATCGTCTACCTCCAGCGCCTATGCAATCGGGCAACCAACACTACGCGATAGAGTAAAAGATTTACCCTATTGCTTAGCATTAGCTAAACGATTTTTTAGTACATACTACACGATCCTTTAGAAAAAACTAAACGATCGCTTAGTTAAATCCCAAAATTTGTTTACCTTAGGTTACACGATACGACCAATGCTTGGTCTTCTTCTTCGTTGAGAACCACATCTTCATGCTCCGAAACTTCATCACCAACGACTCGACAAACTCAAACTCTTTGAATTACGACTCGTTTTGAAAGTTAATTACGAAAAAAAACATAAGGGCCCTTACAAATTAACACTTTATAATTACAGAAAGCTTTAATAAAGGCAATTAAACCCGAAACATTCATCAACTTCACCCATAAATGCACTTAACGATTCAACACAAATGCAGAAACCCACGGCGATTGTAAAATGAGTTCAATACAGACTTGTAATTTGGAATATCAAAACAACCTAGCTCTGATACCAATTGAAGGAAATCGAACACGAGGATTTCCATGAGCAGCGGAATAGACCATTTCAAATTACAATCATGTATCGACATTACAGATTATAGTCAAAACAGAAACAAATGGTTATGCATTCATTACATAAATTACAGCATGAAAACTACAAATGAACAAGGTGAAATGCTATGAACATTTGTAGACTCGTCTCCATGCTCCTTGCTAACGAACGCTCGAACACAACAACCTTCAAAGCTCAAACAACACGACCACTACACAACACAAAAACCGCGCACTCATCCTCTGCGATTGCCTCGGTCATAAACTCCCCAATAGTACAAACAATCTCCACAGAACCTCGATGGTGTCGAGTTGAGTATGACACCACCAAAAAGGCTACCTTGGTATTCTCGGTGTGAGAATCCAGAGGGTGGACTCTATTTGGACTTGGTATGAGGTAGATGAAGGAGGAAACAACAATCGTGTACACGATTGGGCAAGTGGGAAATGGCTGAAACCTATCATATAGATCGATGCCCAATCGTTTAGCAAAAGCTAAGCGATCGTCTAGAAAAAGCTAAGCGGTCGGTTAGCTCATCGTTTAGCTGTGTGTCTGTCGCTTATAAAAAACTATACGATCGTTTAGCTCACTCAAGTTGTCGCTTAGTAAATCGAATTTACTTGACAACTACCGTGAGATTTCTTTTTGCGAGAGAGAAAATCTCAAAATCAATTTTGACAAAAAACTTACTAAAATTAGGAAAACAAATTTTCTTTTATCTCACAGGTACCATGAACCACCAATAACTTCCCACTCAATTGGTTATTAGAGAAAAAGATTTAATTATTCAATAACTAATATTATTATAAATATAAATGATAACCAACTTATCATACTATATTTATAACCTATAGTTTCAATATTTCATCTCATGAAACATATAAACATATAAATCCCAACGATCGTTTACCTTAGGCTACACGATACAACCAACGCTTGGTGTTCTTCTTTGTTGAGAACTGCATCTCCATGCTCCGAAACTTCATCAAGAACGACTCGACGAACTCAAACTCTTTGAATTACAGACTCGATTTGCAAGTTAATTATGCCCAAAAACACAAGGGCCCTTACAAATTAAAACTTTGTAATTACAGGAAGCTTTAACTAAAGGAAATTAAACCCAAAACATTCATCAACTTCATCCATAAATGCACTTAACGATCAAATATAAATGCAGAAATCCACGATGACTATAAAATGAGTTCAATACAGACTTGTAATTTTGAATATCAGAACAACCTGGCTCTGATACAAATTGAAGGAAATCGAACACGAGGATTTCCATGAGTAGGGGAATAGATCATTTCAAATTACAATCATGTATGAACATTACAAATTACAGTCAAAACAGAAACAAATGGTTATGCATTCATTACAGAAATTACAGCATGAAAACTACAAATGAACAAGGCGAAATGCTACGAACATTTGTAGACTCGTCACCATGCTCCTTGCTCACGAACGCTCGAACAACACGACCGCTACACAGCACGAACACCACGCACTCGTCCTCTGTGATCGCCTCAGTCACAAACTCCCCAACAGCACAAACAATCTCCACAGAACCTCGACGGTGTCGAGTTGAGTATGATACCACCAAGAAGACTACCTTGGTATTCTCGTTCTGAGAATCTAGAGGGTGGGCTCTGTTTGGACTTGGTATGAGGCAGATGAAGTAGGAAATAATAATCGTGTACACGATTGGGCAAGTGGGAGATGGCTGAAACCTATCGTATAGGTCGATGCCTAATCATTTAGCAAAAGCTAAGCGATCGTCTAGCAAAAGCTAAGCGGTCGGTTAGCTCATCATTTAGCTCGCTCGAGCTGTCACTTAGTAAATCGAATTTACTTGACAACTTCCGTGATATTTCTTTTTACGAGAGAGAAAATCTCAAAATCAATTTTGACAAAAAACTTACTAAAATTAGGAAAACAATTTTTCTTTTATCTCACGGTTACCATGAACCACCAATAACCTCCCACTCAATTGGTTATTAGAGAAAAAGATTTAATTATCCAATAATTAATATTATTATAAATATAAATGATAACCAACTTATCATACTATATTTATAACCTATAGTTTATTATTTCATCCATGAAACATATAAACATATAAATCCCAACGATCATTTACCTTAGGCTACACGATACGACCAGCGCTTGGTTTTCTTCTTTGTTGAGAACCGCATCTCCATGCTCCAAAACTTCATCACGAACGACTCAACGAACTCAAACTCTTTGAATTACAGATTCGATTTGCAAGTTAATTACACCTAAAAACACAATGGCCCTTATAAATTTACACTTTGTAATTACAGAAAGCTTTAACTAAAGGCAATTAAACCCGAAACATTCATAAACTTCATCCACAAATGCACTTAACAATTAAACACAAATGCAAAAACCCACGACGACTGTTAAATGAGTTCAATACAGACTTGTAATTTGGAATATCAGGACAACCTGGCTCTGATACCAATTGAAGAAAATTTAACACGAGGATTTCCGTGAGCAACAGAATAGATCATTCCAAATTACAATCATGTATGAACATTGCAAATTACAGTCAAAATAGAGAAAAATGGTTATGCATTCATTATAGAAATTACAACATGAAAACTACAAATGAACAAGGCGAAATGCTACGAACATTTGTAGTCTCGTCACCACGCTTTTTGCTCACAAACGCTCGAACAACACGACTGCTATGCAGCACGAACACTGCGCACTCGTCCTTTGTGATTGCCTCGGTCACAAACTCCCCAATAGCACGATCAGTCTCCACAAAACATCGACGGTGTCGAGTTGAGTATGACACCACCAAGAAGTCTACCTTGGTATTATCGGTGTGAGAATCTAGAGGGTGGGTTTTGTTTGAACTTGGTGTGAGGCATACGAAGGAGGAAACAAGAATCGTGTACACGATTGGGCAAATGGGAGATGGCTGAAACCTATCGTATAGATCGATGCCCAATCGTTTAGCAAAAGCTAAGCGATCGTCTTGTAAAAGGTAAGCGATCGTTTAGCTCATCGTTTAGCTGCGTGTCTGTCGCCTACGAAACACTACACGATCGTTTAGCTCGCTTAAGCTGTCGCTTAGTAAATCGAATTTACTTGACAACTTCCGTGAGATTTCTTTTTGCGAGAGAAAATCTCAAAATCAATTTTGACAAAAAACTTACTAAAATTAGGAAAACAATTTTCCTTTTATCTCATTGTTATCATGAACCAGCAATAACCTCCCACTCAATTGGTTATCAGAGAAAAAGATTTAATTATCCAATAACTAATATTATTATAAATATAAATGATAACCAACTTATCATACTATATTTATAATCTATAGTTTTAATATTTCATCTTATGAAATATATAAACCATAGTTCTTTTTCTATTCCATGGTACTTAATGTAAATCTAATTTAAATTAATCCTCCACTAGATGTATCTCATACACCATACCGATCATATCATATATAATCAAAATACCTTTTGTCAATTTGGGTGGTTTCTCCATCCAGGGTTGTATGCATCAGAGTAGGGATTATTTTTCATGAAGCACACCGACTGCGGATTTTCTGGGCATTCCTCCATCGAATGATCATCTCCACAAATGATACAACTTGCGGTCGTTTGAGCAATTGCGTTGACCTACCTTTTCTTTGCTTCAGTGCTGTTAATTGCGATGTCTTGTATCAAACTCATCATCGCAGTCATTTGATTTTGAAGGGATGCGATCGCCCCATTGTTTATGTCACTGTCTTTAATTCTTAATCTCTGATCGCTTTCCCGCCAATCCTCATGATTTTTGGAAATGCGATCATGTGTGCTCTTTTCCTTCTCATATGTTTTGTCAAGCAAACCACCAGCTTCTACCGCATTGACAACGGTTTGCGAAGCAAGGTTCAGTCCTTGATAAAAGATCTCCATTTGCAAGCAGTCTGGTAAGCCATTATGTGGGCAGTCTCTTACCAGCCTCTTGAACCTCACTCAGGCATCGCTGAGCGATTTGTCATCTTTTTGTTCAAAATTTGTTATTAATTTCCTTCTCCTGGCATTCTCGGTTCGTGGGAAATACTTCTTCATAAACTTTTCAACGACTTGTTCCCACGAGGTTATCTCCCCCGGTTCGAGAGAATATGTCCATTTTCTTGCTTGATCACACAAGGAAAATGGGAACAGAGTGAGTCGAACTTCCTCGGTGGAGATATTCGGGAACACAAAAGTGTTGCAGATTTCTATGAAGCTCTGGAGATAGGCGTGTGGGTCTTCGCCACGCCTCCCTCCAAAATGCCCAGTAGCCTAGATCATCTGAAATATTACCAGCTTCATTTAAAACCTCGATCCGTCTAATGCTGGCCTCATGATTCCTTAAAAGAAATCATAAAGGTTGGGCGACACATAGTCCCAAATGGGTCTATTGCGGTCATTCACCAAAAGGATGGGGTTGGCCATTATATTGTTCGCGTTTGCGGCCCTTGCTTTCGGTTGTCTTGCCATTCTTGGGGTTCTGTCTTGTTGTTGGCGGTTGTCTCTGGGTCTTCATTGAAATGTCCTCTCAATCTCCAGGTCGTAATTCGCCAGAGATTGAGATCTGTAAAGAAATTAGAAAAATTACCGTTAGCACACTGATTTGCCGAAGTCCCCAATGACGACGCCAAAAACTTGATGCGTTATTTTATGAAGTGAAAATATGGAATGAAATGCAGTGATGGAATTGCATTGAGCAACAAGTTTTCTCAGTGGAATCCAAGTATAAACCCCACTGAGTTTCCTGATAAGTCCAGGGTCGAACTCAGGGACTTGGGAAAACAATATGCGGTGGTAATTTCTCAGAAGAGTTTACAGTAACCAAATAAATCAATAGCTGTTTGGGTTGTTGTTTGCGGTGATAAAATAAATAAATGCGGCGGATTTGAGAAAAGTTTGATTATGCGATAGATGCACTGAGTATGTGGAGGAATGGGTTGAGAAGGTCTTTAGCTAGCGTTTCCTGGGAATGTGTCAAACTATGCGATCATGCTACACTTGTGCAACAACAAATCATTTTCCAATGCAAATGCAGTGCTCCTAAGTCTAGAACGCATGTGTTGAATGCAACAATGTCCATAGAGCTTATTTCTAAGTCTCTACTATTTTCCTATGTGATGATGCAAGATGCATACAAAGACAAGGTGACTGCACACAATTATATTCTGTCTCTAGGATGCATGTGATGCGTTAATAGCAAACAATGCTTATTCCTAAACTTTCATCTCTTGATTATGCATTCTAATCTGACTCTCCTGAGCCTAGATTCTAATCTGACTTTTCCAAGCCTAGATCCTATCCTTATATTACCCTCCCGATTATCTCTAATGGATGAATGAAGCATACATAATACAAGATAAACGCATAGAATGAAGATCCCCAATTATGCTAGCTAAGTACTTCTCAACCCATTCAACAGATTTAGTTACTCATGCGTGATAAACAGAGAACGAACAGATATTAAGAAGTAAATTCCATTTCTATAGATAAGTTTGAGTACAAAATGACAATGTAAGTTAAGGATAGAGAGCCTGGTAGCAATCCCTTGCTTCTAGAGGCCTTTACACTGTCAACTCTATTCTGTTCAAAAGATATTTCTGCTTCCGCAGGAGCTGGCCCTCTCTTTGATCTTGAAGCTTCCGGCACTTTCCCAAGTTCATCGGAACGATCTATCGACACAATCTCGCTTCTCTCGCTTCCACCTTAAAATAAAAGGAAATCTAAGAACAAGGCTATTCTAACTATGGAGAAAATTATCTAGTATCCGAACTCACAAAACCCCTTTTTTGAAGGATGCCTTCGGTATTTATAGAGCTTCGAGCTGAAAGGCGGCTTCTCTCTTATGATTGCACAGATGGGATGGCTTTAATTCTTTAACTAATGCGTCGAATATTTGTCACCGAAAAGCTGAATGTACTTGTTATCGTTAGTGGATTGTCTACTTAATTTGGATTCACCGTCATCAACTTTCTGTCCCATCGTGATTAATTATGCCTTTCACTCAGATGCGCCCACCAAGTTGTGTCGGTTAAGTTACGCCAACTCTATGCAGCAATCCTTCTTGAGCAGATGTTTGTGAGCACAAATCACCACAAAGCCTTGCGATAATGCTGCGCTCGACTATTGATTTCTTGTGATCGCGCTTTCTGCCTTGCGTCAACGCATATTCTGCATAAAAATACAAAAGTTAACCGTTTCTATGCGATAAATGCATGCGATCGCAATGTTATGAACTTAATGCTTTTTGGATGCAATCTAACATATTTTATCAAAGCAAACCTTCATTGTTTAATAACTTAGCACTGTAATAATGTGCATTTTGGCCCGTTATCACACCCCCAAATTTAAACAATGCTTGTCCTCAAGCATAAGCTAAAGATTTCCTTTAGCAAGTCAACCACAATCTCTTTTTCTAGATTTCTCAAGGATACTTCATTCAAATCCTATACACCAAAATTTCCTCAATTCTTATTCAAGTCTCCTCTTAGAATATTTCTAAGACCTAGGGACCACAAGTTTAACCTTCAAAAGAACTTTACTAAATTCCAGGACATCGCATGATTTATTTCAAAAAAAACTTTTTTTTCACTGGGGTGTCAAATGATTTCTATCCTTGCATATTTTTGACATTATTATTTTTTCTGACCTTGCGCTGATCCAAGTGCCTCGCCTTCGTTTTGGCTTGCCCCCACGTGTGTCATGTGGACATCCAACTACAAGCAAGGCACGGAGTTGCTTGGCAGTGGAGTTGCTGTCATTTATTTATGCACTGATCCTGGCGACTTACTTTCGTTTTGGCTTGCTCCCACGTTTGTCATGCAGACATCCAACTATGGGTAAGTGCCCTTCACAACTTAACTCTTATGAACATGGGTTTACCCATTGCGTTGACAGTGGAGTTGTTATTCTCAATTTTTTATAAAGTTAAAAATAGCAAGGTCAAAAATTAATACCTCACCCCCAAATTTAAAATGCAGCAATGTCCTCATTGCCAAAAGATTGAAAGAATTCATGCGATGTTCTTAGAAAGTTTGGTAAAGGGTCAGTTTGAAAGAAAGCTAGTAGACCACTAACTTCTAGAAATAGTTCTTGAGGTGACTTGTCCTAAAATTAAGTTAACTCTAGTATATACGAACAAATAGATGCATGTGTTTCATCATTGAAATCATAATTGGTAAAAAGAAAGCATGTGGTGACTTACTAAATTTATCAATGTTAAATGATTGCGGTAATCAAAGAGGATGCGGTGATAAAACTTTCAAAATTAAAATGGCATGCGATAGTGCAAAATTTGGAATAAAGTGAAGGAAGAATACAACCCCCAAATTTGCGCTGTCGCCCGTATTGTTTGTTGATGCATCCTACTTTTCGGCGATCTTTCTTCTTTAGATTGCGGTGACAGAATAAGATAAGTTGCTTCGTCGTGTGGCGCCTCCACAAGATGATGGATAATAACAAGATGATGAAAGTTCATGAAGTATTGATGTAGGAAAAAGGATATTCAAAAGAGTTGCGTCCCTGATGAGGTTTAGTTATATAGTAACTCAGGGACTGCTTATTCTAAGCTGGTCTTTTCACGTCCACGGTGGCTTTTCCCTCTTTTCTTTATCCTCTGGGATCTTGACTGCCTTAATCCGAAGCTTTTTGCCATGAATGTTCATTACAATCTCCCCCTTGTGCACATCAGTTTGAGCACGATCGGTCGAAAGGAATGGTCGTCCCAATATGATAGTCGCATTTTCGTTTGCTTTATAATCCAAAATGAGGAAATCTGCCGGCAAGATGAATTTATCAATTGAGATTGCGGCATTTTTCAGCTCTCCTTCAGGATGTATTAGGGATCTGTCCGCAAGCAGAAGAGTCTCTGTCGTGGGCGTGAGTGTGCCAATACTCAATCGTTTGAAGATTGATAGTGGCATTACGTTTATACTTGCCCCCAAGATCGCATATTGCTTGGCCACTGTAGACCACTCCCATGGAATATGGTATCATGAAGATTCTTGGGTCCCACATTTTTTGTGGGATCATAACATTTTGCGTTGCGGCCACTGTTGCGATCTTTTCTTCCTCATTTTGTTTTTCTTTCAATCTTTGTGGAGCTGGTGGTAGTTGGACTTCTTCTATCTTATGTTCTGAAGACTTGAGGGTGGACGCAACTTCAAGGTTCATTTTCTCGGGCTTTTCTAAATTATAGGTCAACAGGTCCTCGGTTGTTACCGAATTCAAGTTGGTCGCGATGGGCTCCTCCCCTACTTCCGCAGTCATTTTGTCGCTTAGCAAGGAGACTGCTAAGCATTGTTCCTTCCCATTACCCCCAGCATTGCAAGAAAGCTCAGTTGAGCTTGGCAACATTCCTTGCGGTCTATTCTTCAGCTCGCCCGTAATTTGTCCTAGTTGAATTTCGAGATTTCGGATGGATGTTGCTTGATTCTGAAGTACTGATTCGTTTTTCTCGATGTAATGCTTCAACAAGCTCTTTAAGGACGAAGATTGTGGTATTTGCAAGCTGCTAGCTTAGTTATTCATTAGACCATTGTTTTGCGGGAAAAATCTGGGTGGCCCTCCTTTTTGCGCCACGGGTTGG
Organism: Benincasa hispida; assembly: GCF_027475165.1. NCBI lineage: Eukaryota > Viridiplantae > Streptophyta > Magnoliopsida > Cucurbitales > Cucurbitaceae > Benincasa > Benincasa hispida. The sequence continues at coordinate 63,438,469 of NC_143478.1, forward strand.
AAGTTTTGTTGTTGATTTTTCCACGAAATATTTGGGTGGTTTCTCCACCCGGGGTTGTATGTATCAGAGTAGGGATTATTTTTCATGAAGCACACCGACTGTCGATTTTTTGGGCATTCCTCCATCGAATGAATGATCCGTAAATGACACAACTTGCGGTTGTTTGAGCAATTATGTTGACCTACTCTTTCTTTACTCCCATGTTGTTAATTGCGATACTTTGTATCAAACTCATCATCGCAGTCATTTGATTTTGAAGGGATGCGATGACCCCGTTGTTTACGTCACTGTCTTTAAGCGATCGTCTAGCAAAAGCTAAGCGGTCGATTAGCTCATCGTTTAGCTGTGTGTCTGTCGCTTACAAAACACTACACGATCATTTAGCTCGCTCAAGCTGTCACTTAGAAATCGAATTTACTTGACAACTTTCGTGAGATTTATTTTTGTGAGAGAGAAAATCTCAAAATCAATTTTGACAAAAACCTTACTAAAATTAGGAAAACAATTTTTCTTTTATCTTACGGTTACCATGAACCACCAATAACCTCTCACTCAATTGGTTATTAGAGAAAAAGATTTAATTATCCAATAATTAATATTATTATAAATATAAATGATAACCAACTTATCATACAATATTTATAACCTATAGTTTATTATTTCATCTCATGAAACATATAAACATATAAATCCCAACGATCGATACGACCAACGCTTGGTCTTCTTTTTTGTTGAGAACCGCATCTCTATGCTCTGAAACTTCATCACGAATGACTCGACAAACTCAAACTCTTTGAATTATAGATTCGATTTGCAAGTTAATTACGCCAAATAACACAAGAGCCCTTACAAATTTTCACTTTGTAATTACAAAAGCTTTAACTAAAGGCAATTAAACCCGAAACATTCGTAAACTTCATCCACAAATGCACTTAACAATAAAACATAAATGTAAAAACCCATGACGACAGTAAAATGAGTTTAATACAGACTTGTAATTTGGAATATCAAAACAACCTGGCTCTGATACCAATTGAAGGAAATTGAACACGAGGATTTTCGTGAGTAGTGGAATAGATCATTCCAAATTACAATCATGTATGAACATTGCAAATTACAGTCAAAATTGAAACAATTGGTTATGCATTCATTACATAAATTACAACATGAAAACTACAAATGAACAAGGTGAAATGTTACAAACATTTGTAGACTCGTCTCCATGATTCTTACTCACGAACACTCGAACACAGCATCCTCGAAGGCTCAACAACATGACCGCTACACAGCATGAACACCGTGCACTCGTCCTTTGTGATCGCCTCAGTCACGAACTCCCCAATAGCACGAACAGTCTCCACAAAACCTTGACGATATCGAGTTGAGTATGACACCACCAAGAAGGCTACCTTGGTATTATCGGTGTGAGAATCTAGAGGGTGGGCTCTGTTTGGACTTGGTATGAGGCAGACGAAGGAGGAAACAACAATCATGTACACGATTGGGCAAGTGGGAGATGGCTGAAACCTATCGTATAGATCGATACCCAATCGTTTAGCAAAAGCTAAGCGATCGTTTAGCTCATCGTTTAACTGCGTGTCTGTCGCCACAAAACACTACATGATCGTTTATCTCGCTCAAGCTGTTGCTTGGTAAATCAAATTTACTTTACAACTTCCGTGAGATTTCTTTTTGCGAGAGAGAAAATCTCAAAATCAATTTTGACAAAAAACTTACTAAAATTAGGAAAACAATTTTTCTTTTATCTCTCTGTTACCATGAACCACTAATAACCTCTCGCTCAATTAGTTATTAGAGAAAAAGATTTAATTATCCAATTACTAATATTATTATAAAGATAAATGATAACCAACTTATCAAACTATATTTATAACCTATAGTTTTAATATTTCATCTCATGAAACATATAAACCGTAGTTCTTTTTCTATTCCATGGTACTTAATGTAAATCTCATTTAAATTAATCCTCCACTAGATATATCTCATACACCAAATCGATCATTTCATATATAATCAAAATACCTTTTGTCAATATGAACATTTCAAATCAACACCAAGAACTGATCCTCAACTGAAACTATTAAGCTACCGAGGGTTCCTTATGAAACTATAGCTCGAAGCTCCAACGGTACTTGAATAACTGACTAAACTCTTTAGTCACGAGATCTACCATCCGTTAACTGCCAGACACTCCACTAAAGACCGACAACTGATTTCTCCTTACCACAGATATATTATGTGTTCATCTTAATCAATCAACATTGCGACAAACTTTCACAGATCGCTCGTAAATACAGCTGGGCCAATAACCGTTATGCCCCTATAATTACATCTAACTCTTTAAGTACCACTGATCCCTCTAATGAACATAAGTCATAGTCCTACTATGACTGAGTCCTCTCTTCCAAAGAGAAGATGTGGCCACTATGTTCAAGCCCCGGAATCAACCCTTAAGGGAGCAATCTCTCTACTTATCCCTGCTCTGGGAAAAGAGTGAATTCCATCTTGTGGATTGAGTTCCCAGCTCCAAGATCAGGCTAGTCCCAAAAAGGGTAGGCACGTTGAGGTTTCAATCTGGCCACTCTCACCCATACTAATCAAAGGACTGCCCTCAAAGGTAGTAGTTCCGAAAACACTTAGGATTGAGGTCATGTCACCTATAGTCGTTTAGGTGAGATGTAAGTCTCTAGTATCAACTGCATTATATACAGAGTCTAGTCATCTCGTGGTCTAGGTCCTATACAAATTCTTTGTATAGGACATCCCTCTTGCACGTCTCCACATGAATCTACCATCTATAGTAGTTTACAACACTTGAAAACCTCTACAAAGCGGGTCGTATCCATAGTGTCACCAGAATCAGGTATCTGACCTTAATTCTTATACTACAGACCTATTTAGGTCATCACTTAAGGCATGATCCACTTGTATATCACATATATATGCTTAAGTTCACATAAGATAACCAAGGAGCTTTGTTTATTGGATATGAATAAATGCTAGAATTAAATAATAATCGTTTTATTTATCAAACAATGTGTATCTTTACAAAACAACAAAACTCCGAGAGAATCAGGACATCAATCCCAACAAAAAATAGTCAGTCCAAAGAAAGGCTATTTTTTTACAGAGTTCATTGTCAGTACTTTGATTACTACGTTGAGAGTACCATTTACAATTGGTGTTTTTGCCCAAAGACTGGACATCAATGTTGTGTTAGGTATCTTGTTAAAGGGGACCACCACATATGTGAAATTATTTTGTTATATTTTAATTGTAAGCATATGTTTTGCTGTTTATTGTTTCAGTTGGTCTTACTCAAATATCTGGAAATCTAAGTTCAATCCCTAAGTTGAATGGATCGAACTTTAAGATTTGGAGGAAAGCCTAGAGATACTTCTCGGGTGTATGGATTTGGACCTTGCATTAAGGACCGATAAACTTAATTCTACCAAGGACCAAATACGACTAATATAGAGAAGTGGGAATGGTCAAATCACATGTGTCTGAAGATCATTAGGCACTCCATTCTGGAGTCTTTTCAGGGCTCTATCACGAAAAGTGAAAATGCCAATAAGTTCCTTGCTCACATTGAGAAATATTTTGCTAAAAATGAGGAAGGGGAAGCAAGTAGTCTTTTGACTTCTTTAACTTCTATGAGGTATAAGGGCAATGGAAACATAAAGGAGTACATTATGGAAATGTCCAATCTCGCAGGTAAATTAAAGGCACTTGATATCGAGATAAATGAAAATTTACTCGTACATCTGGTACTTATCTCTCTCCTGCACAATTCACTCAGTTTAAGATAAGGTATAATACTCAGAAGGATAAATGGAGTATTAATGAGCTTATCTCAAAATGTGTGCAAGAAAAAGATAGGATTAAGAAAGAAATGACAGAAAGTACTCATTTGGCAACAGGCTCTCGTGATAAGAAGAAAAGGAAACTAGTGGATGTTGTAGAAGGGACATCTCAGAAAAATAAAAACAAGAAACAAGCTAATGAAAATCCTTGTTTTTTCTGCAACAGGAAAGGTCACTTCAAGAAAGATTGTCCCAAGTACGCCAAGTGATGTTTAAAGAAGGGTAAACTTCTTACTTTGGTTTGTTCTGAAGTTAATTTAGCTTCTGTACCTACATATACTTGGTGGGTAGATTCTGGTGCTACTACTCACATAAGTATATCAATGCAGGGTTGCTTGTGGAGCTGGTCGCCAAGTGATGCTGAAAGATTCATCTATGTGGGTAATGACAAAGCAGTTCCAATTGAAGCTATTGGAAATTTTAGATTACTTTTAAAAACTGGTTGTTATTTGGATCTGAATGGAACTTTTGTTGTACTGTCATTTAGACGGAATTTAGTTTCTATTTCCAGTTTGGACAAATTTGGTTTTTCTTTTTCTTTTGGAAATAATAAAGTTAGTCTTTTTCAAGATTCTAAGCTTATTGGTACCAGTTCTTTAATTGATAGTCTATATATGCTTGATTCTTTTGCCTCATTTAATAAAATCCTATTATCTAATTCATGTGGTACAAAGCATAAATTAAATGAGAATTCTGCTATGTTATGGCACAAGCATTTAGGTCATATCTCTAAACAGAGAATTCAAAGACTTGTGTCAGATAGAATTTTTGATTCCCTTGATTTAAGTAATTTCAACGTTTGTGTATGTATTAAGGGAAAACAGAAAAACATAAGAAAATTAGGTGCCGACTGATGCTCAGACGTCTTAGAACTAATACATGTAGACATTTGTGGTCCATTCCCTAAGAATGGACAACAATATTTTTTTATGTTCATAGATAACTATTCAAGATATGGGTACCTATATTTAATTCATGAGAAGTCTCAATCCTTGGATGTTTTCAAGTCTTTCAAAGCTGAAGTTTAACTTCAACTTGGAAAGAAAATTAAGGCTGTCAAATCTGATTGTGGTGATGAATATTACGGTAGATATGATGAATCAAGTGAACAACATCCAAGGCCCTTTGCCAAATACCTATAGGAATGTGGAATCATCTTGTAATACACTATGTCGGGCAAATCCAACATGAATGGTGTAGCGGAAAAGTGAAATAGAACACTTAAAGGATATGGTAAGAAGTATGATTAGTCATTCTTCTCTACCATAATCCCTCTGGGGTGAGGCACTAAAGACTGCACCATATATCCTTAATAGGTACCTAGTAAAGCAGTAGCTAAAACCCCTTATGAGTTGTGGACAGGAAAGAAGCCTAGTATTAGACATCTTCACATCTGGGGTTGTCCAATTGAGGTTAGGCCTTATAGGCCTAATGAAAGAAAATTGGACTCAAGAACTATTATCTGCTATTTTTTTGGGTATTCTGAGCGCTTTCGAGGTTTCAATTTTTATGCTTCTAGATCATTGTTTGAGACAGGAAATGCTAGATTCCTTGAGGATGTTGAGTTTGGGGGGGGGGGGGGGGGGGGAGGGGAGGGAAGATAACATAAGGAAAGTTGTCTTTGAAGAGGAATTGGTTTCTTTTCCTCATATGGTTATAAATAATGTTCAGTCTCTAATTCCGGACTTCATTATTGAACCAATTATAGAACAAGTGTCCCCGTCGTTGAACCTCAAGTTCAAACTCAACAACCTCAATAAGTGCCACTAAAAAGATCTACTAAAGAGAGAAAAAGTGCCATTCCAGATGATTATATTGTGTTTCTTCAAGAACATCAAGATGATGTGGGCATAATGGAAGATGATCTAATCAACTTTCAATAAGCTTTACAAAGTTCTAACTCTTAAAAGTGGATAAGTGCTATGGAAGAGAAAATAAAATCTATGAAAGACAATGACGTTTGGGAATTTGTCGAACTGCCATCAGGAATGAAACCCATAGGTTGTAAATGGATATTTAAAATCAAAAGGGATTCACATAGCAATATCGAAAGATATAAGGCTCATCTTATTACAAAGGGTTTTACTCAAAAGAAAGGCATTGATTACAAAGAGACTTTCTCTCTGGTTTCATTGAAAGACTCTTTTAGAGTAATCATGACACTAGTAGCTCACTTTGATTTAGAGCTACACTAGATGGATGTAAAAACTGTGTTTCTCAATAGGAACATTAATGAGACGATTTATATGGTGCAACCGAAAAACTTTGTGTCTGGTAATTCAAAGTCTATGGTGTGCAAATTGAAGAAATCAATGATATCACAAATTCCATGAAGTGATAACCTCCTTTGGTTTTGAGGTGAACATAGTGAAAGATTGTGTATATCACAAGTTCAGTGGGAGTAAATCAATCTTGTTGGTGTTATATGTTGATGACATACTCATAGCTAGTAATGATGTAGGTTTATTGCATGATACTAAGAGATTTCTCAAAAGGAATTTTGAGATGAAGGATCTTGGTGATGCTTCTTTTATATTAGGACTTGAAATACTGCGAGATCATTCTCAAGGTATTTTGAGATTATCACAAAAGAACTACATTGAAAATATTTTGAGTAGATTTGGCATGAAAGATTGTGCACCAGGAGATACCCCAATCGCTAAAGGTGATAAATTTCATTTAAGTCAATACCCTAAAACTACACTCGAGACTAAGGAGATGTAGAAGGTTCCCTATGCATCGGCCATTGGAAGTCTAATGTATGCTCAAGTATGTACGCGTCCAGATATTGCGTTCATAGTTGGAGTGTTAGGAAGATATTTAAGTAACCTGAGGATGGATCATTGGAAAGTAGCCAAACGGGTTATGAGGTATCTACAGAGAACAAAAGATTATATGCTCGGCAATCAGAAGTTTTGGAGATCATTGGGTATTCTGATTTTGATTATGTTAGATGTCAAGAAACTTTGTGATCCACTTCATGCTATATTTTCATATTGGCTGGAGGAGTTGTATCTTAGAAAAGTGTTAAACAAACACTTACGGCTTTTTCTACCATGGCTGCGGAATTTATAGCATGTTATGAGGCATCTAATCATGAAATATGGTTGCGAAATTTTGTCACTGGGCTGCAGATAGTGGTTGGCATAGAAAAATCACTAAAATTATTTTGTGATAATAAGTCGGCAGTGATGTATGTCAAAAACAACAAAAGCAATACAAAGTCAAAGCATGTAGATGTGAAGTTTCTGGTTGTTAAAGAAAGAATTCAAAATGGTCAAATTTCAATAGAACACATAGGACCAAACTCTATGGTGGCAGATCCATTAACTAAAGGTTTACCACCTAAAGTTTTTCATGAGCATGTTGCTCACATGGGTGTTAGTCACTTTTCTGATTCTATGGTTTAGTAGGAGTTTGTTATTGAGGATATTCTTCGACCTTATTTTGTTTATTTTCTATATAAAATAATGTTGATGATTTATGTTTTATTATCTGAACTTGTTTATCATGCATGCAATTTAGCATAAAGTTTTTAAGAATAATCTCATTAAGGAATTTGGACCAGTTGAAAACAAGCATGATCTAGATCACTTTGCATGTAGTTTCCATGCTATCCATCTATACTTGATCTGTGTCATTGAATGTATTGGAATTGGTGATCAAGGAAGGTTTAGTTACAAGGGTAGTGACGAAAGACGCCTTCATGCCGTACTAATATAGGAGATGGACCTGATTGAACTAAAAAGGAATTCTATTATTGAAATAACCTATTTATGGGTGCTTAAGGTTTATGTGATTTAATTATATCAGGTACATAGACATAGTCCAAGTGGGAGATTGTTAGACATATTTAAATAATAATATGTTTAATTAAAGTATGGGCTATGTATGTGAATTAATAATTTATCGCATTGAGTTATTTTATTAGATTGGGTCCTATTATGTGATCTAATTAATTAAGGTCTTAGATTCCTAATTGAGTATGAATTTAATGGGTAGAAGCTCATTCCTAGTTAATTAGGGTTTAATGGGAATCCTAACTGAACTAGTATATAAAGAGACCTTAGGGCTATGGTCCCCAATATACCAAAACAATAAGCACTCAGTCTTTCTTGAATCTCATCTAGAGAGAGACCCCACTAAGGGCATTCAGAGTTTTGGTTAAGGAAGATTGTAGTCATCTTATCATCATCTTGAAGCTATCATCAATTACAATGGAATTCGATATGTTATTTATTTTTTACAATTTAGTGTGAATGATCCTAGGGTTAAATCTATTCAATATAGATTTAAATATTTATGCTAACAGTACATTCAACTAAAAGAACTAAAGTGTTGAAGGTAACAGACAACACATAACAAAGCGTTTCCATTAATCCAGTACAATTGATTCTTCGATCTACGTGTAGGATTATTACATGTTATATTATGTCTTTATTTCTTACATCCGCCATAATGACCTAAAATACAAATACGAGTCACGGTTAATTCCTAAAGAAATGAGGCGAATGATTAATTGTTCAAGACATAGTAAAAAAAAATCTTTAATTAGTCATGAGTAATATATAAGAACCTTTAAAATTGGGTGTTGTAATTCGTTTCGACCTTCTCATAGTGAAAAAGTTCGAGAAAAATTACAACATGTTAGAAATTTAAAGTATTGTAATTTTTCTTGCAACGAAAAGAACCGAAAAAAATCCAAAAGCTAAAAAAATTATTGATAGAATTGTTTATCAAATCTTCTCACAATGAAAAAAAATATGAGAAAAGTGGTTAAAAATTTTTTCTTCCATCTTCTCGCAACAAGAATGAAAATAAGGTATTCAACCTGCACTATAGTGATGCCACACTAAATGTATCTGCAATTTCAATAACAACCAGAATGATAGGTATTAAAAATAAAGAAACAGAAGACAAAGTTTGTCAACCCAATTCGATGAAATACGACCTATGTTTGAGGATAGTGTGCTTGTGGAAAGATATTTTTACTAATATGAAGTAGGGACGTAACCGGATCGAGTCAATTGGTTTTTGAGGAAAATAGACCTGACCCAAAATGAATTGCTTCTGTACAAGCATAACCTGACCCAACCCTACCGGGATCAATCGGGTCGGATCAGGTCAGTTTTTTTTTTAATATTGAAAAAATCAACATGAACTTGTTTATTCAAGAGAGACTCACCAAAAATTTTATAAGAATTTGGTTATCATTATTATTAAACATGGAACAATTTTATAAGAATCCATCACAAAGAGACTCACCAAAAATTCATCAATAAATTACAAAATGTCTATTCTTACTTGATTTACAGCTTACATCCAACAACCAAATAAATTGCATATATAATTCTAAATAATTTCCTTTTCTATCCAACATGGACATAAATTGCATGTATAATTCTACATACACATCCCAAAATTTCACCAGCACTTAGCAAATCATAAGAGCAAAAAAAAAAAAAAAAAAAAAAAAAAATGATAAACAACACAAATTGAAAGAGACAAAATACAAGTTTTGTAAAATGTAAACAAAATTTTATACCATTCTTCCAAAAACCTTCATCAAGTTCTTTATCTTCATCTTCATCAAGTACTCTAATTCCATCATCATACTTCAAGACCCTATATATATATATATAAATAGTACTTAACAAGTTCAGATTTAATACAAATAAAAAGACATGTAAGTAAGATTTAAGCGGGGTGCATTGTTGAATCTAGCATGGAGGCTGAGTATGTAGCGACTTGTGAAGTTGGTAAGAAAGTTGTGTGGCTCAGGAAATTTCTGACTGATCTATAGGTGGTTCCAGACATGTCAAAGCCTATCACCCTTTATTGTGATAATAGTGGTGATGTGGCTAATTCCCGAAAACCTCGGAGTCACAAGCACGGGAAGCATATAGAGCAAAAGTATCATCTCATATGAGAGATTGTACATCGAGGGGACGTCGTCACGCTGATAACTTCGAAGCACAACATTGTTGATCCATTTACAAAGGCCCTAACGGCTAAGGTATTTGAGGGTCACCTGTAAATTATGGGTCTACAGGACATATCACATTTTGTCTAGGTCAAGTGAGAGATTTTGTACCGGGCTCGTTTTACGCCCTAGTTTATTGTTTTTTGTACTTATATATTAGTATGACTTGTACATTATACACCCCACTAGCTTTAGAAAAAGTGGGAGATTGTTGGGGTTGATACCCTAAAACTCTTAGGGTTCTGTAGTTTGTAATTGTATTGTACAAACATTTTATTTATTTAATAAAATATGAGATATTTTATTTGACATTTAGTAGCATTAAACCCACAAACTAATAAACTAACTAAAGGATTTTGTTTTATAGAGAACGTATGAGCGGAAGCAGATCGTCCAAATCCCATTTTGATTGAAAACAAATATTTATAATAAAACATTCATATTATGCATTTTAATAAAATTACAGCATGATTTTGAACAACAAAACAGGGTTGAAGTGATTTTACCTTTGAAGAACTCTTCTTCACGTAAATCCGTCGAACTATCACGAACTACTCGAACAATCACGAACGCCTCAAACAACAATAGAACTCGAACCAAAAAGGGGAAGACACAACCACTTGGTTTCTGTAGTATTATCAGGTGAGAACCTAGGAGTGGTGGGCTCTGGCTATTTTGGTTAGGAGGGAGTTTGTGAGATTGGAGGAGGAAGATGATTGAAGAAGAAACTCTCTATCGTATAGTAAGATCACTCAATCGTATAGACTGTGAGCCTATCGTATATGCTCTCTCAATCTATCGTACAGATTCTCCATAATTCATGTGTCTTGGATATGGAAAAATAAAATTCATATTTTATTTATCCCACATTTGCCATAAAAACCAACTAACCTCCCACTAAGGTGGTTAGAGAGAAAAATGATTAATTATCCAAAATAATAAATAATATAAATAAATATGATAACCAACTTATCATATTATATTTATAATCTATAGTTTTAATATTGCATCGTATACAATATAAACTATAGTTCTTTTTCTCTATTTTATGGCATTTAATATAAATCATATTTATATTAAATTTAACAACTATGAATCTCATTCATAGTAAATATATTTAAATAACATTCAAATATTTATTCCTCCAATCAAACTATAATGTATCAAATGCATTATGTCAATCATATCATATATAATTTAATAAATTGAATTATATCATATATAATTTAATAAATTTAATTATATCATATAATTAAATTCCCTCTTATTAATTTGAACGATTCAAATTAACCCAAAAACTGATTTAAAACTAAATTCTTTTGAGCTACCAAGGGGACCTTATGGACCTATAGCTTGAAGCTCCAATGATACGTGAATAATTAATTAAATTTCTTAATTATATTATCCACCATCTGTTAACTGTCGGGCACTCCACTAAAGACTGACAACTGCACACTTCGCACTACAGATATATTTCTGTGTCTATTGGATATAACCAATCAACAGTACAATGGCCCTTAACAAATTGCTCGTAAGTATAGCTGGGTCAAATTATCGTTTTTCCCTTATAGTTACATCAACTCCTTAGGTACCACTGATCCCTCTAATGAACAATAGATCATAGTCCCACTATGATTAAACCCCTCTTGGGCTAAGAGAGGGTGTGACGCCACATTGTTCAAGACCCGAAATCAGCCCTTAAGGGATCAATTTATCTATTTACCCCTGCTTCGGGGAAGGAGTGAATTTCATCTTGTGTAGCTGAGTTCCCAGCTCCCCAATCAAACGAATCCCCCAAAATGGTAGGCTTGTTGAGTCGGTGATCTGACCACTCTCACCCATACAAATCAAAGGACCGCCCTCATAGGCAGGAGTTCACAACTCACTCAGGATTAAGGTCATGTTACCTATGGTCATCCTAGTGAAATGAAAGTCTCTATTATGAATGGCGTTATATAACGAGACTAAACATTTCGTGGTCTGGTCTAATACAAACTACTTTGTATAGAATATCCCCACTCACATGTCTAGTACATGAATGATCAAGATCAGATCATTTGTAGCACTTTGCAACATTTGTAACATCTACAAAGTGGGTCATACTCGTAGTGTCACCAGAATAAGGTACCCAGCCTTATCTATATACTACAGACAATTTTGGTTATCACTTAAACATGATCCACCTGTATGTCTCCACATACATGTTTAAGTTACAACGATAACTTTCGATGTTAGTTTATTGGTTTGTGGTTAATGCAACTAAAATATCATATATTTCATAGACAAAGTGAATAAAATATCAAATATCATTAATCACATTCAAGTTTGTTCGTACAAAGTTTACAAACTATAGAACCCTACAAGATTTAGGACATCAATCCCAACAATCTCCCACTTGTCCTAAAGCTAGTGTGGTGTACAAGATAATCAAATTACAAGTACACAAAACAATAAGCTAGGACATAACACGCCCAGTACAAGATATCCCACTTGCTCTAGTTTAGTCATGGTCTGTCCCATGGACCCATACTCTACAGTTGACCCTCAAACATTGTAGTCGTGAGGACCTTCGTAAATGGATCAGTAACATTGCACTCCGAAGCTATCTTCGTGAAAATCACGTCCACTCGATGCACAATCTCTGAGATGAGATGATACTTCCGCTCTATGTGCTTGTCGCGCTTATGACTCCTAGGCTCACGGGAATTAGCCACAACACCACTATTATCACAATAAAGTGAGATGGGCTTTGACATGTCTGGAACAACTTCCAGATCAGGTAGGAATTTCTTGAGCCAAACGGCCTCCTTAGTAGCTTCACAAGTCGCTACATACTCAGCCTCCATGGTGGAGTCCGTGATGCACCCCTGCTTTATGCTTCGCCATACTACAGCCCCCCCGTTAGGAATGAACACTGATCCTGTAGTGGTCTTTTTAGAATCCCTATCAGTCTGAAAATCAGAGTCCATGTATACTGTAAGGATCAAATCCTTAGAACCATACATAAGCATGTAGTCCCTCGTTCTCCATAGATACTTAAGAATGTTCTTAACGGCTGTTCAGTGATCATATCCTAGATTAGATTGATATCTACTGACTATCCCCACTGCATAGCAGATGTAAGGTACATAACATCGCATACATCAAACTACCTACGACAGATGCATAGGGGATCCGTGTCATTTCCTCAACCTCTTGAGGTGTCTTAAGACACTGTTCCTTAGACCAAGTAACTCCTTGCCTAAAAGGCAATAGGCCCCTCTTAGAGTTCTGCATTGAATATTTGATCAACATCTTATCAATATACGATGATTGAGACAGTGCTAGCCTTTTGTTCTTTCGATCCCGAAATATCTGAATCTCAAGAACAAACTGAGCCTCTCCCAAATATTTCATTTGGAATTGGGTTGCTAGCAAGTTCTTAACTGTAGTTAGTAAACCTACATCATTTCCAATGAGTAAGATATCATCTACATACAACACTAGGAAAACTACTAAATTGTTGATGATCTTCTTGTAGACACAAGGCTCATCAATGTTCTGATCAAAACCTTATATTCCAAGATTGAGATGGTTGTTTTAGTCCATAAATGGACCGATTAAGCTTGCAAACATTTTTCTCTTAACCTTGGACTATGAATCCCTCGAGTTGCACCATATAAATGGTCTCCTCAAGATTGCCATTCAGAAAAGCAATCTTGACATCCATTTGCCATATCTCATAGTCATAATCTGAGGCAATGGATAGGAGGATTTGAATAGACTTCAGCATGGCAACAGGTGAGAAGTTCTCCTCACAGTCGACTCCCTCTACCTGGGTATAACCCTTTGCCACCAGTCTAGCTTTGAAGGTTTGCACCTTTCCATCAACACCCCGTTTCCTTTTGTAGATCCATTTACAATCTATAGGTTTAACCCCATCAAGTTGATCTACAAGATTCCAAATTGAATTGAAGTACATAGACTCCATTTCGAGATCCATGGCTTTGATCCATTCATCTCTGTCAACATCCTCCATTGCCTTCTTATAAGACAATGGATCCTCAACCTCCCCATCAACTACCATATCTAAGATTTTAGTTAAACCCATATAGCGAATAGGTGAGTTCACAACCCTCCCACTTCGTCGAGGTTCTCTCAACACTTGAGGTGGATTTGACCTACTAGATGAACCTACTTCAACAACTCTTGTTGAGGTAATAGGCTCTTCAATAACTATTGTTGAAGATTCAGTAGTTTCTTTGGAAAGCTCGTTCAACACGATTTTGCTTCTAAGTCTGTGCTCCCTTATATGATCCTCATCAAGAAAAGTAGCATTTGTCGATACAAACACTATGTTTTCTTTAGGATGTTAGAAATAACCACCTCTCGTTTCCTTGGGGTAGCCTAAAAATAGGCATAACCTTGAAGGTGGTTCCAGTTTCTTAAGATTAGCCTCAAGCACATGTGTTGGGCAAACTAAAATTCTAAATTGTTGTAAACTAGCTTTATGACCATTCCATAACTTCAAAGGTGTTTTGATAGCACTCTTGAAGGGAACAAAGTTCAGGATATAAGTTGTAGCCTCCATCGCATAACTCTAAAACAAGTTAGGTAAGGAAGCGTAACTCATCATGGACCGAACCATGTCCAACAGGGTTCGATTTCTCCTTTCTGATACACCATTCTGCGGAGGTGTACTAGGTGCTGAGAGTTGGAAAACTATTCCATGTTCTATCAAATAGTTCTGGAAAGATGAATTCAAAAACTCTCCACCTCGATCAGATCGAAGTGTTTTCATCGTTCTATTTAATGCGTTTTCAACTTCAGCCTTGAATTCTTTGAACTTTTTAAAAGACTCAGACTTATTTTGCATTAAATAAATGTACCCATATCTAGAATAATCATCAGTCAAAGTGATGAAATATTCATAACCTCCCCTGACTCTTACATTCATTAGATCACAAAGGTCTGAATGCACTAGCTTTAGAGGTTATTTGGCCCTATAAACTTTTCCAGTAAAAGATCTTTTAGTCATTTTTCCTTCAAGGCATGACTCAGACACAGGTAAAGAATTTTCTTTTAACTCGCTTAGAAGTTCATTCTTCACCAACCTCTCAATCATATTGAGATTAGTGTGACCTAATCTTAGGTGCAAAGTTGGGCATTTTCTTTAGGAGAAGTTTTAAGTCATTTATTTTGAGTGACGATCATTTAAAAATCTCTGTGTTATGGAGGGAATTTGTTACTAATGGCCTTAGCATAGACAAATTACTTTCCAATTGTGCAGAACATATATTAACTCTATTCTTAGTAATAAACACTTTATTATAAGAGAAAAATAGTTGATATTTACATTCAAGCAGACGCTTTACAGAAACTAAGTTCCTCATTAAACCGGGAACTACAAATACATCATTCAGAACGAGAAATTTGTTCTGTAAAGTTAACTGGAGATCTCCCACTGTCACAGCTGAGACGACGTGTCCGGTTCTAACCCGCATCGTCATCTCACTAGCACTAAGCTGCCACAAGGAACTAATTCCCTGAAATGAAGAATAAACATGCTTACTAGCCTCAGAGTTAATAATCCAGGTAGAATCACCATTCTCCACTAAACAAGTTTCCAAAACTAATAAATCACATTTACCTTGTTTGGCCTTCTTCTTTTCTGCTAAATATCTGGGGGAAGTTCCTCTTCCAGTGCCCATTCTGATTGTAATGGAAACATTTTTCCTTGTCAACCCTCACTAGTTGCCTACCTCTTGAACTAGTAGGTTGTGGGTTAGCAGGTGCCTTCCCCTTACCACCTTTCTTATTCTTTCACTTTCTAATGCTAGAGGAAGAAGGTTCAGACTTAGTTCCAGAGGTCGAACCTTTGTGGAACTTTTTGGATGATGAAGCAACATTTACTTCACCCTTCTTCTCCTTGCTTTTCAACAAAGATTGGAAAGTTTGCAACTTGTTAAGTAGAGTTGTAAGGTTTTAGTCAACCCTGTTCAGAACAGCATTGCTAACGAAATGAAGGAAGCTTTCTGGTAATGATTCAAGAATAATGTTAACCTGGTTGGCCTCATCAATGCTCGAGCCATTCATCTCTGCCATGTTGAAGTGGACCATCATGTTTAGAACATGCTCCCGAACAGATGTTCCTTCTTTCATCCGTGAGTTGAAGATGTACTTAAGAGCGTCGTGCCAAGGACTCCATGTTCTCGCGTACAGTGACCATGGGCTCATGCTTCTTGGCCAAAACTTCATTAAGGTTGGTCAAGATGTACTCTCGGCCCTTCTTGTTCGCCCGTATCTAATGCTCATACGTGTCTCGAATGTTTCGAGAATCAGTAGGATGTGAAATAGGAGGACACTCCTCCGTAAGGACGAAACGGAGATCATCGATGATCAATATCGTGTTAATGGTGTTTTTCAAACTAGCATAATTTTTTCCAGTTAACTTATCGGCGACAAGTAAACTTAAGGTCGCGGTAGCCATATTTAAATTGCTAAAAAATGAACAAACTTAATTAAGTCTACTTGCATTAAACCACTTTAAAACCAATCAAGTTTTAGCAAATTAGTCTAGTGTACCCTAAGTGATATCTATTTTTTAATGATGCTTCAGTGAGGCAGGACAAAAGTCACCGTAGGGTGATCGAGTGCCCCTTCATTGAAATGAGACATTCTCAACCATTAGACAGAAACAACTCCTTGTAACTGAATCTAATAGTCACCATTGTTCGGTCCAGAATCTGTTCACATCCTTAACAATTCTGTGTAAGTGTAACCCCTCATTTTAGGTCCTAGAGTCCTGCCCTAATGAGTCAACCATAGGGAAAAGCTGATTAGGACAAGATTAAAGCAACCCTATCCATTTCTGGAGATCAAATAAAGAGTTCTGCAATACTATCATCCTTTAGGGGGACACTCACGATGCCATGAGGCGATGCACAAAAACTTTATCCACACTACTGAGAGAGACCGAGGGATATGTTGTCATACGTCCCACTCTCACTTACTATGAACATTCTCTCCATTCACCTTGGTATTGACCTACCCAAATGTCACCCGTAGGGGGACAATCTCATGGTTCCTCGAGGTCAAGGATAAATCTCATGGTGTAAACTTTTAGGGAGAAACGTGTAGAGGTTAAAGTGAAGTATCATATATTCCATTTACCTCCCACTGAATGTTCTACCTAGGGTTCATTAACCTAGAAAATCCAGCTGCTGATTTTAACCAAGTGGTTTGTTTAATTTGCTAAAAAAACACTTGTTTTTTATGATTAAACTACTTTGATTCAAGTCTTATTAAACTCTTGAACAAACTTTCATCAAATTTGCATGCATGTAACAAATATATCTAATTCACCTTTCCAGGTAGATTCTCAGGTAGGGGTGTGACATTTCCATCGACTTAAATACCCCAGCCTAGCTAGAACCAGCCTTAGCCAAAAGATCCATTATAGATACATTCAAGGAACTAATTCCCTGAAATGAAGAATAAACTTAGATTTCTAATCATATTAGAAATGTGATCTTAGGTCCATCTCAATCAAATTTTAAAATAATTTTAAAAGATTATTAAAACCTAAGGTGTGCATGCAACTCTTTATTATTGATTTTAATTCTAATGTCATTTATTTTAACACATATAAAAATGAAACAATTAAAACCAATCAACATTGCTAGATAGACATACATAAGTTATTTATAACAATTATAAATTACCTAAAGTAGTGTCATGCTTCATGCAATGTTCATTCATTACTAATATATAACTTTTATATAAACAAGTAATGAATTAAGCTATAACATACATTTCATACATACATACAACCTTATATTAAAATATTTATAACATAAATGATGCATGAACATGCTATAATGCATGCATACATATATTATAACTCTTATATTATATGATGCATGAGCATGCTTTATGAAATTTAATCATGCATTCTAATATATTATAACACTTATAATATAAAATGATGCATGAAAATAAATGCATAACCTATGGTGGGTTTTAAAATTATATGACATACATTATGATATATATAATAAACATACATCACATGCATATTTAAATAAAGTTGATGGACCGGGATAGTAAATCTCAAAATTGTAAAAATAAAGGCTAAACTATTACAAAAGTTGAGTCCACCAATTCGAACATAGGTGAACTGGGTCTTGAATCGCTCGCCTTGATGCCTTGCAGCTTAATCATGTAGCAAATCTCATGATCGTCGAGCAATGAGCATCGAGTATAAGCAATAGTGTAGCAACGATTGCATAGCTTTGGACTATGCGATGAGCATGAAAGTCCACGTTATCGTGCAGTGTGCTTCGATTAGCGCATACCATGCAATCGTGTAGCTAAAGACTATGAGATGAGCATGATAGTCTACACGATTGAGTAGCGTGCACAGAGTATCGTATACTATGCGATCGTGTAGCTAATGATTATGCGTCAAGAATGATAGTCTACACGATCGTTTAGCACGCATACCTTGCATCGAGTATCATATACTGTGTGATCGTCTACTCCTCGAGCGCCTACGCCATCATGAAGCCAACGCAACATGATCGAGTAGAAAACTCTACACAATCACGTAGCATTAGCTATGCAATCGTTTAGTAGATGTTGCACGATCATATAGAAAATTCTACACAAACGCATAGCAAAATCTAAACGATCGTTTAGCTCTAGCTACACGATGCGACCACTTTTTCGTCTTCTCCATCGAAACACACTACAACCTTCACGTTTGAAGCTTCACGAACAACTCAGAAACCAAAACGAATACAAACTCGATTGAAAGAATTAATGCCCAAAAACATAGAGGCCCTTACAAATTAACTTTTGAAATGTAAACAGAAAGCCAAAACAGAGATTACTACCCCGTAAATATCCATCAACAGCCATCCGCATACATTTAACGATTAAAGCAATGCTGAAAATAAAACCCACTAAACTGCAAACGATTTCAATATAGCAAATGGAATTTGGAATCAGAACTACAAACTGGCTCTAATACCAATTGAAGGATCTCGTTTTACAGAGAACCTATGAGCGGAAGAGAATCGTCCAAATCCCATTTCAATTGAAAAAAACATTTATAGTAAAACATTCAGATTATGCATTTTAATAAAATTACAACATGCTTTTGAACAACAAAACAGGGTTGAAGTGATTATACCTTTGAAGAACTCAATCCACTTGGTAAATATATTTGAATAACATTCAAATATTTATTCCTCCAATCAAACTATTATGTATCAAATACTTTATGTCAATCATATCATATATAATTGAATTAATTGAATTATATCATATATAATTGAATTAATTTAATTATATCATATATAATTAAATTCCCTCTTATTAATATGAAAAATTCAAATTAACCCAAAAACTGATTCTTAACTAAATCATTTCAAGCTACCAAGGGGACCGTATAGACTTGTAGCTTGAAGCTCCAACGGTACGTGAATAATTAATTAAACTCTTTAATTACATTATTCGTCGTCCGTTAACTGTTGGGTACTCCACTAAAGACCGACAACTACAAATATATTTCTGTGTCCATTGGATATAACCAATAAACAGTACGATGACCCTTCACAAATTGCTCGTAAGTATAACTGGCCAAATTACCATTTTGCCCATGTAGATAGATCTACTCCTTAGGTACCACTGATCCCTCTAATGAACAATAGATCATAGTCCCACTATTACTAAACCCCTCTCTGACCAAGAGAGGGTGTGGCGCCACATTGTTCAAGACACGGAATTAGCCCTTAAGGAAGCAATTTATCTATTTACCCCTGCTTTGGGGAAGGAGTAAATTCCACCTTGTGTAGCTGAGTTCCCAGCTCCCCAATTAGATGAATCCCCAAAATGGTAGGCTTGTTGAGTCAGTGATCTGGCTACTCTCACCCATACAAATCAAAGGACCACCCTCATAGGTAGGAGTTCACAACTCACTCAAAATTAAGGTCAGGTTACCTATGGTCATCCTAGCGAAATGAAAGTCTGTATTATGAACGTCGTTATATAATTAGACTAAAAATTTCTTAGTCCAGTCTTATACAAATTTCTTTGTCTAGAATATCCCCGCTCACATGTCTAGTACATGAATTGTCAACAAAGTGGGTCATACTCGTAGTGTCACCAGGATAATGTACCCAACCTTATCCATATACTACAGACCATTTAGGTTATCACTTAAACATGATCCACCTGTATGTCTCCACATACATGTTTAAGTTATAACGATAACCTTGGATGTTAGTTTATTGGTTTATGGTTAATGCAACTAAAATATCATATATTTCTTAGACAAAGTGAATAAAATATCAAATATTATTAATCACATACAAGTTTGTTCGTACAAGGTTTATAAACTATAGAACCCTACGAGATGTAGGGCATCAACCCCAACATTAACATCCAATGTTATCATTTGTAGCTTAAACATGTATGTAAAGACATACTGGTGGATCATGTTTAAGTGATAAACTAAATGGTCTGTAGTAGATGGATAAAACTGGATACCTTAGCCTAGTGACATTACGAATACGACCTACTTTCTAGATGTTACAATTGTTGTAAAATGCTACAAATGATCTGATCTTGATCATTCATGTGGAGACATGTGAGGAGCGGAAGTATTCTGTATAAAGGGGTTTGTATAAGATCGGACCACGAAATGACTAGTCTCATTATATAACATCATTCATAATAGAGACTTATATTTCACCAAGATGACTATAGGTGATATGACCTGAATTTTAAGTGAGTTGTGAACTCCTGCCTAAGAAGACGATCCTTTGATGTGTATGCGTGAGAGTGGACAGATCGCCTGATGCGTGTACTTGTGATGTGTTATGGTTTGAGTTCGCGGTGATGTGTGATATACGGTGATCATGCAAGTTTTCCTAACAAGACCCAAGTATAAGCCTTATTAGGTTTCCTGGTGAGTCCAGGGTTGAACACAGGGACTACTAAGTAAATATGCGACAATCACTTTGATTCTCTTGCGGTGGTAAAAACAAATGAAGTGGATGGTGTTTTGATTAAGGTTTTCCCTATGTGACGGAGTTGAACGCAGAGTTGATGAAATCGAGAGTTACAATGAGTATGCGATGAAGGGGTTTAGAAGGGATTTAGCTAACACTTCCTAAGATTATGCACAAGTTATGCGATCATGCTACACACAAATAAAAGCACGTCATCTCTCAATGCAGAATGCCATAATTCCTATTTCTAAGACACATGCGATGTATACGAAAAAGTCGATAGGAATTATGTCTAAGCTTCTATTCTTGTCTATGTGATGATGAATGATGCACACATAAAACAAGGTGACCGCATACAATCATGCCTATTTCTAGGGCGCATGCGATGTGTAAATAGCAATAGAACTTATGTCTAAGTTTCTACTTCTTGCTTATGCGATTCTAATCTGACTCTCTCAAGCCTAGATTCTAATCTGACTCTCTCAAGTCTAGATTCTATCTTTAGACTACTCTCTCAAGTATATCTAGAGGATGAATGATGCATACATAAGACAAATGATCGCATAAAATGTAAACCTTAAGTCATGCTAGCTAAGTACTTCTTAACCCATTCAGAAATTTATCTACTCATGCGCAGTATGGAGAGAATGAATATAGGTTGAAATGAGATTTCCATTTTCTATAAGTAAAGTACTTAATACAAAATATTAAATGGAATTGGGAGATAAGAAGCCTGGTAAGCAATGTTTTGCTTCCCGTGGCCTTTTACATTGTTCATTTTCACTCCAACTCTGTTCTAGAATTCTTGCCCTCGCAAGTATTGGCCCTCCCTTCTTTGTAACGCTTGCCGGCAGTCTCTCGATCTATTCGAGAATGATCTCTCGGCTTTCTTGTCTCCTTGCTCATCTCTGTCCTCTAAGTATAAGTATAAGTATGTACGAGAACAGACTAACTGCTTCCTCTCTAACTTGTTAACCGTTTTACAATGGTGGCCTTTGGTATTTATAGAGCTCAAGGTGAAGCAGCCTTTCTTGCTAATGATTGCAATGATGGGTGGTCATTAATTCCCCTGCTTTGATGCGCTGATTAATGGTCAATGAAAGTTGAGTGTACTTGCTACAGTTTGGCTTTAACAGCTTGTCAACTAAATTCGGATTTGACCGTTATCAGCGTTCCATCCTATCGTGATTTATTGTGTTGTCACCTTATGCGCAGTCTTTATGCGGCCACCTTTTTAAGAAAATTCTTATGATCGCATTCTTCAAGCGCGTTGATGCCTTGTTCCTTTGGATCGCAATTTGACTTGTGCCATCGTATTTTTCCTGCACAAAATAAGTAAATTAACTGCTTTTATGCGATGGGCACTTACGATCGCAATTTCTTAGTTTAGCGCTTTTGGACATGATATTGCTTATTTTACCATCGCATTCTCTCATTGTTTTATTTATTTGAGCTATAATAACTTGTATTTCTACTAGTTATCACCCCTAAATTTAAAACAATGCTTGTCCTCAAGCATAGACCAAAGATTTTCTTTAAAAAGTCAACCGCTTTTACCCTACCTAGACTTCTCAAGGTGCCTTATTCAAATTTCATGAACCAATGGCTTCTTTATTTCTAACCTGATCTTTGCCTAAAATATTTCTAATCTTTAGGGACCGCAAGTTTAACCTTAAAAAAAAGCTTTACTCGTTTCTGGGACATCGCATGATTTATTTCAAAACTTTCTCCAGCCGAGGTGTTTCCAAGTGATTTTTACCCTTGCGCGATTTAGATATTCTTTTTGTGATCTTGCGCTGATCCAACTGCCCAGCCTTAATTTTCGCTTGCCCCCAGGGTGTCATGCAAGCATCCAACTATGAGCAAGGTTCTTTTTCTCAGTCAAAACTCATGCCCATTTCTTTATTTGGCAGCGAAGTTGCGATCACTTGGTTTATGCGTTGATCACGATTCCTACCTTCGTTTTGGCTTGCCCCCACTGGTGTCATGCGGATATCCAACTACAAGTAGGATCCAATCTCAACGTTGTAATTTATTATTTTTTTCTATTTTTTTTATTTAATTTCTAAAAGTAGCAAGGTTGAAAATAACAATACTAGCACCCTCAAATTTACACACAGCAATGTCCTCATTGTTGATAGACTAAATAACTCATGTGATGAACTTAGGAAATTTCGTAAAAATCGTTTTGAAGGAAAGCTAGTGGACCACTAACTTTTAGAAATATTTCATGAATTGATTGTTCTAAAATTAATTTGACTCTAGTACATGCGATAAGAAATAAAGGCATGAATTTCATCATTGAAGTCATAATTGGTACGAGGAAGAATGCGGTGACTAAATAAAGTAATCAAAATTCAATGATTGAGTCAAACTAAAGAGGATGCGATAGTAGAATTTAGGAATATTAAAATGAAATGCGAGAAGTGCAAAATTTAAATAAGATGAGTCAAGGACACAACCCCCAAATTTGCTCTATTGCCCTCATCATCTTTGATCACATCCTTTCTTGCGGTGGGCTAATTCCTCGATTGCGATGGACTAATCAAACTGGTCGCATGTTTGAGGTTATTGCATAGCTCCATCGCAATCGTTCACTACGATCATTGCTAAATGTCAAGAGGATAAAAAGTATGAAAGACAGAGTTGGTAATTCTAAAGAGTAGTGGTTATGCAAAAAGTAAGATAAATTCATGAAAGAAAAATATCAAAAGGATACTAAAAAAAAGGATTCGTCCCTGATGAGTTTGTGTCGCATATCAACGTAGGGACTACTCGTTTCTTCTTCATTCTGGATTCCTCAGGTCCACGGAGGTTTTCTCGTGCTGAAAGTCTCCTTCGTGATACATCTTGACTCTTTGTCCATTGACCTTAAATGTGTTGGTCCCTTCTTCATTTGTTAATTCGACCGCACTGTGCAGGAATATTTTTTTAATTATGAATGGTCCGGACTAGTGTGATTTCAATTTTCCCGGAAATAGTCGTAGCCTAGAGTTGAATAGCAAGACCTTTTAACCAACCTGAAGATTCTTTTCACACAATCGTTTGTCATGCCAATGTTTTGTACGTTCTTTATAGATCTTGGCATTTTCATACGCTTGAAGTCTCCATTCGTCTAGCTCGAGCAATTGAAGTTTTCTCTCCTCCCCTGCAGTCCTCAAATCAAAGCTAAGCTTCTTCACTGCCTACAGTGCCTTGTGCTCTAATTCCAGTGGTAGATGACATGCCTTCCTAAACACCAACGCATACGGGGACATGCCTATGGGTGTTTTATAGGCAGTCCTGGATGTCCACAAGGCATCGTCAAGCTTCATGGCCCAATTCTTTTGTGAGGGATTCACCACCTTTTCTAAAATTAGCTTGATTTCTCTATTAGACACCTTGGCTTGGCCGTTTATCTGGGGGTGATATGCGGTGGCGATCTTATGACGGACATTGTATTTGAGCAATAGTTTGTTAATGATGCCATTGACAAAGTGGGAGCCTTAATCACTTATTATGGCACGTGGGGTGCCAAAACGAGTGATGATATTTCTCTGTAAGAATCTAGAGACTGTCGCCGCATCGTTTGCGATACATGATACCGCTTCAATCCACTTGCAAACAGAATACACTTGTGACCATTTGATGGTGGAAAGGGTCCCATGAAGTTTATGCCCCACACGTCGAAGAGTTCCAATTCCAATATAATGTTCATCGGCATCGCATTCTTCTCTGAAATGTTTCCCATGCGTTGGCACTTGTCACGTTTCATAGAATATTCTTGCGCATCCTTAAATAGAGTTGGCCAATAACACCTGTTTTGTAACACTTTTGTTGTTGTGCATTGACCTCCGAAATGTCCGCCATAGGGTGAGTCATGGCATTGAAAAAGTATGCACTGAAAAGTAGTCTCTGGCACACAGAGTCGCAAGATCTGGTCTGGTCCCCTCTTGTAAATATTTGACTCGTCCCAGTAGTAGGATTTACATTAATGCATGAGCCGCTTCTTTTAGTGAGTTGTGTAATTTTTCGAAAATTGCTCGCAGACTAGGAAATTGACAACATCTGCTACCATGGTAATTCTTCAAGTTTGAACAACTGCTCGTTTGGAAAGGATGCATTCACCTCCGACTGAATGCGGTCTACTTTCTGATTCTCCAATCTCGACAAGTGGTTAGGCGCGGGAATTAATGCATTCTTTAGTACTTTGAATACGTTGAGGCATTGTGAATCAAAGTCAAAAGTGCTTTCAGCCTCTAGCAATGCACTCAACTGTCGAGCTATCTTAGAGAAGTCCTTCACAAATCGACGGTAGAATCTTGCATGTCCCAAGAAACTCCTTACAACCTTTACATTTGCTGGAGGTGGAAGGCTTTCAATGGCCTCAATTTTTGCTTTATCCACCTCTAGCCCTTCCTTGGATACCTTGTGCCCGAGCACAATTCCTTCGTTAACCATGAGATGGTATTTCTCCTAATTCAGCACCAGATTGTTCACTTCGCATCTTTTTAGTATCCTCTCCAAGTTTTTTAGATAGACTTCATACGCTTGCCTATAAACTGAGAAATCGTCCATAACTCGTTGTTTGTATTCGGGACTACTGTCATTCCACCCTTTTTGAAAACGCATTGCATGGGGCTAACCCACGTGCTATCGGTGATTGGGTATATGATGCCGGCGTCCAACCATTTAATGATCTCATTTTTTACAACCTTCTTCATCGCAGGGTTCAGACTACGTTGAGGTTCGATAGACCCTTTCTGGTTTTCTTCGAGACTAATTCTGTGCATGCAGTATGTTGGGTTAAATCCTCTTATGTCTGCTAGCATCCACCTGAGCTTTTATCTACTTCTTCAGGATGTTGAGCAGCGCATTTTCTTGTTCTTCTGGTAGCGCAGAGGATATTATTACCGACAAGGTTTCATTTTGTCCAAGGAAAACATATTTCAAATGACTTAGTAGATTTTTTCAGCTCCAAGGTAGGTAGTTGCTCTAAGGAAGGTTTCTGTATTTTTCTCTCTTCATTCAACTTCAAATTTTCTTCATTGTTTACTGTCTCCGTGATTATATGGTAGGTTTCTATGGATGTTGTCGCATCCTCTTCTTCATCTTCTTCTTCGGACTCTGACTCTTCATCGCAACTATGTTCATTATTAGATTCTGGTAGGCCTTCATCTCCTGGATACTTCATCGCTTTGATGATGTTAAACTTGAGCTTCTTCCCATTGATGCTCATCGTGATCTCTCCTTTGTGCACATCAATTTGAGCACAATCAGTAGATAAAAATGGTCATCCCCATATGATAGGCACATCTTTGTCCGTCTCATAATCTAGAATGATAAAGTCTACTGGTAGAACAAATTTATCGATTGTGACCAAAACATCCTTAAACTTTCCTTCAGGGTGAACTAGGGACCTGTCTGCAAGCTGAAGAGTCACCGTCGTGGGCGTCAGCTATCCCACATTCAATTGTTTGAAGATTGAAAGAGGCATTAAATTTATACTCACCCTAAGATCGCATAGTGCTTGACCGATGTAGATCCCGCCAATTGAGCAAGGTATTGTTAGCGCAAAAATTGATGCGATGTTTCAAGCAGGTTCAAGTGCATGTCCCTGTTACCAGTTCCCCGGCAATGGTGCCATAAACTTGTTACGCGAAAATTGTGAATGACTGTTTCTATCTTAGGCACACAATAAATGCACGCAAGATACAAATCCATGTGATACTACTTCTAGATATGCGTTAATTAACAATGTTCTTGTAGTATGTTGTGCGTTGTGACAAGTTTCCTTGCGTTGGAACCAAATATAATTTCACTGCAAGTTTCTCGGGGTGATCCGAGGTCGAACACAGGGACTGTTTGAGGTTATTGTGTTATGCTTGTGATACATGCGACCAGGGGTTTTTCAATTTATAAAATAATTTGTGTACAAGAAATTAAACATGCGATAAAGTAAAGTAAAGCGGTAAAGTTGCGATAATACAATAAATTGTATTAAAGTAAATTACGATAAAGTAAATCTAATCTAAGATGATACAAGATACAGGTTTCATGATACAAGATACTGAGGTCAAGGCTGGCTGTGAAGATTATGCAAAGATCATGTAATGCGGTGACAAGTCTTATGTACGAAGCAAAAACAGAAAAGATAATTAATACAAACATCGCAAGTTTCTTAATTGCATTAAAGGCATAAATACGGTTCCACTTTTCCTTTGGCGTACACCTCTCAGTGATCGGCCACGTTCCCACATCTCTGTGCTGAAACAGGGACAAACATAATGAATGCAAGGTTGCTTCCATCTCTAAAAGTACTACTCGCTTTAGTTAACACATTCTTCTAACCTTCTCTCGAGAGAACAGAATGACATCTTCACTTCTGCTTCCACAGGTGAAGATGTCGTCTAGCATGCCTTAGCTAAACGCATTTATCTCTTTATCACAGATTAAGTTACTCGTTTAATCTCTATTAATTACCAAGGTATTAAGAAAACTTCATGGAGAAAACGATAAATGGAGGAACAGAAATAGACAGAGAAGGGGATATGAAAATGATCGAGATCTTTAATATTTCTATTCAGCGTCTGATACATGATTTGTGAATGAAGAGATTAAGAAGATGAAATACAGTGATGAATAGAGTTAGAAACAAATACAAATAAACGCCAACGTCTTGGCGCCAATCTGGATGGAGATTTGCTTGCCAATGTGGATGGATTGTGCGGAAGGATTTGCTCAACTGGTAGTAGGGATCTAAGTATCTGGCAGAATAGCAATGAGACTCACCTCTCGGCCTTGTCTCTTTTCTTCCCGGATTTCTTTCGATCAGTACTCAGCTCAGTCTCTCTCTCAATAATTTAGCAGCAATTAGCCCTCGTATCAATTATACCCGTATCAAGTATATCTTCTCTGAATTCTATGGGGGTATTTATAGGTGAAAAGCTTTGACTCTTGGCTTGTAGACCCCACTTCTTGTTATGGAAATTCCAAAGATGGAGGAATAAATATTCCTTCTGTTATGCAATCAGACAGTCAAATCTGCACAACAGTTAGTTGTACACGTATCGCAATCCTCTGCCTTTGCGTTGCTCAGCTGCATCTTTCGATCAGTTGCTCGTATGCGGTGTTGCTTTTATTACCGAAATTCAGCTCTGGATCGAATGTTGCATTGCGTCGTTATTGCGTTAATTGTGTCTTCATTGTTAATTGACGGGCGCAATGTAACAGAGATGCGTTGTTTAGTTTCTCGTTGAACCTTGATTGCAAGCGGTGACCTTGTTTCCTGCAAAACAGAGTAAAAATATCCTTTTCTACCATCTTGACGATGTTAGTGGTTGTAATTGCGTTAATTCATATTTATTGTATTTCTGAGTTAATTTTCACACAATCAACGTATATTCCTTCTCGTTTGGCCGCAATATCTAGATAAAGTAGCATAAATAACTTATATTTCTACAAGTTATCAGGTATCATAAAACTTCCTGGGTCGCGCATCTTCGGTGGGATTATAGTGTTTGATTTTTGCGTTAATATCACCGTAGCGAACTTTCCTGTACTTCTTTTCTTTGACACCATGTCCTTAAAAAACTTGGCATATTTTGGCATTTGCTTTATCGCTTCTATAAAAGGAATGTTGATGTTCAGTTGTTTTAACATTTCTAGAAAGCGATGATACTGACCTTTATCATTTTGCTTCTTCTTCAGTCTTTGTGGGAATGGTGGTACCTATACCTTCACTGTCTCATGATCCAGAGGATTAGAGGTGGTCGCAACTTCATGTTCCATCATCTCGGGCTCTTCTAATTCATTTTGCGTCAATGGTTTCTTTGAGTCCATCGCATTCGAATTGGTCCTGCTAGGCTCTTTCCTTTCTTCCGTCGTTGTCTTTCCACTTCGCAGGATGACTGCTTTGAGTGCTCTTTCCCTGTGTTCCCCGGGGTGTGAGGGAGCTCAGTTGAGCTTGGCAGGGTTCCTTGCGGTCTATTTTTTAGCTCTCCCGCAATCTGTCCTATTTGGATTTCTAGATTGTGGATGGAAGTCACCTAGTTCTGGAGGACCGTCTCA
Source organism: Benincasa hispida (assembly GCF_027475165.1). NCBI lineage: Eukaryota > Viridiplantae > Streptophyta > Magnoliopsida > Cucurbitales > Cucurbitaceae > Benincasa > Benincasa hispida. The sequence continues at coordinate 63,467,385 of NC_143478.1, forward strand.
TTATTTTCAATGTACTGTCTTAATAGGTTCTCCAGAGAGGATGATGGCGGTGCTTTCGAGCTGTTGGCTTGCTGTTGCTATTGATCGTTAGTTCGTTGGAAAAATCCTAACGGTCCTTCTTTTTGCGCCATGGGTTGATATCTTTGTTGTTGGTTATTTTTCCAAGCAAAATTAGGGTGGTTTCTCCACCTGGGGTTGTATGTATTTGAGAAAGGGTCTTCTTTACAAAGTAGATTGACAGCGGGTTCCGTGGACACTCTTCAATCGGATGCGATTCTCCACATGTTGCACAACTGGTGCTCGTCTGTTCAATTGGATTGACATGCCCTCTTTGCATTCCAGGATTGTTGATTGCAATGCCCTATAACAAATTAATCATCACATTCATTTGATTTTGCAAAGTTGTGATGGTATCGTTATTTGCGTTACCTTATCTTGGTTTTACTCTCTAATCGCTTTCTTACCCATCTTCATGATTTTTCGATATGTGATCAAGAATGTTTTTAGCCTCATCATAAGTCTTATCTAGCAGACCGTCTACTGCTGCCGCATTGGCAGCTGTCTGCGATGCAGGATTTAAACCATGGTAGAAAATTTCCATCTGAAGGCAGTCTGGCATTCTGTTGTGTGGACAATCTCGCACTAATCTCTTAAACCTCACCCACGCATCGCTGAGCGATTCGTCTTCTTCTTGTTCAAAATTTGTGATTAACTTCCTCCTTCTTGCATTCTCTGTAGGAGGGGAATATTTCTTCATGAACTTCTCGATAACTGTTCCCACAAAGTTATCTCCCCTGGTTCGAGGGAATATGCCCATTTCCTTGCTTTCTCGCATAACGAAAATGGAAATAGCATGAGTCGAACTTCTTCAGCAGAGATATTTGGGAACACAAAAGTGTTACAAATTTCAATAAAACTTCGGAGATGGGTGTGCGGATCTTCGCCATGATGTCCACCAAACTGTTCGACTGTCTGGATCATCTGTAACATAACCGACTTCATTTCAAACCTTGATCTGTGCAAAGTTAGCCTCATGATTTGTGGGGAGAAATCATACAAGTTAGGTGACGCATAGTCCCGGATGGGTCTATTGCGGTCATTCATCAGAAGGATAGGATTGGTCATTATGTTGTTCGTATTTGCAGCCCTTTCTTCCAGTTGTTCCGCCATTCTGGAAGTTCTTTCTTTTTGTTGTCGGTGGCTGTTTCTCTGTCTTCTACAGAATGTTCTTTCGATCTCTGGGTCATAGTTGGGCTCAAGAGCGTGTCCTTCCTTCATGCGACACCTGCTTCTTCCCTTACCGAAGGAATGGCACTGCACAGAGGTCGAAAGCTGCAAAGAAAATCAAAGAGGTTTACTGTTAGTGCAATATGTATCGTAGTCCCCGGCAACGACGCCAAAAACTTGATACATGTAATTGTGATGTGCTATGGTGTGAGTTTGTCGTGACGTGTGATATGCGGTGATCATGCAAGTTTTCCTAACAAGACCCAAGTATAAGCCTTATTAGGTTTCCTGGTAGGTCCACGATCGAACATAGGGACTACTAAGTAAATATGCGACAGTCACTTTGATTCTCTTGTAGTGGTAAAAATAAATGAAGTGGATGGTGTTTTGATTAAGGTTTTCCCTATGTGACAGAGTTGAACGCAGAATTGATGAAATCGAGAGTTATAATGAGTATGCGATGAAGGGGTTTAGAAGGGATTTAGCTAACACTTCCTAAGATTATGCACAAGTTATGCGATCATGCTACACAAAATTAATAGCACGTCATCTCTCAATGCAGAATGCCATAATTCCTATTTCTAGGACGCATGCGATGTATACGAAAAAGTCGATAGGACTTATGTCTAAGCCTCTATTCTTGTCTATGAGATGATGAATGATACACACATAAAACAAGGTAACCGCATATAATCATGCCTATTTTTAGGGCGCATGCAATGTGTAAATAGCAATAGAACTTATGCCTAAGTTTCTATTTCTTGCTTATGCGATTCTAATTTGACTCTCTCAAGCCTAGATTCTAATCTGGCTCTCTCAAGTCTAGATTTTATCTTTAGACTACCCTCTCAAGTATATCTAAAGGGTGAATGATGCATACATAAGACAAGATGATCGCATAAAATGCAAATCTTAAGTCATGCTAGCTAAGTACTTCTCAACCCATTCAGAAATTTAGCTACTCATGCGTAGTATGGAGAGAATGAACATAGGTTGAAATGAGATTTCCATTTTTTGTAAATAAAGTTCTTAATACAAAATATCAAATGGAATTTAGAGATAAGAAGCCCGGTAAGCAATGTCTTGCTTCCGTGGCCTTTTACACTGTTCTTTTTCACTCCAACTCTGTTCTAGATGTGTATTCTTACTCTTGCAAGTATTGGCCCTTCCTCCTTTGTAACGCTTGCCGGCAATCTCTCGATCTGTCCGGGAATGATCTCTCGGCTTCTTTGTCTTCTTCCTCGTCTCCGTCCTCTAAGTATAAGTATGAGTATGTATGAGAACAGACTAACTGCTTCCCTTTCTAACTTGTTAATCGTTTTACAATGGTGGCCTTCGGTATTTATAGAGCTAAAGGTGAAGTAGCCTTTCTTGCTAATGATTGCAATGATGGGTGGTCATTAATTCCCCTGCTCTGATGCGTTGATTAATGGTCACCGAAAGTTCAGTGTACTTGCTACAGTGTGGCTTTAATGACTTGTCAACTAAATTCGGATTTGACCGTTATCAGCTTTCCGTCCCATCGTGATTTATTGTGTTGTCACCTTGATGCGCAGTCTTTATGCGACCACCTTTTTAAGAAACTTCTCATGATCGCATACGATCGCATGTCTTATGATCGCATTCTTCAAGCGTCCTGACGCCTTGTTCCTTTGGATCACAATTTAACTTCCGCCATCACATTTTTCCTGCACAAAATAAGTAAATTAATTGCTTTTATGCGATGGGCGCTTGCGATCGCAATTTCTTTCAATTTAGCACTTTTGGACATGATATTGCTTATTTTACCATCGCATTCTCTCATTGTTTTACTTATTTGAGCTATAATAACTTGTATTTCTACCAGTTATCATCGTCGACTCAATAAGCCTACCATTTTGAGCATTTATCTAATTAAAGAGTTGGGAGCACAATACACAAAAAGGAATAGACTTCTTCCCCAATGCCGGGGTAAGTAGATAAATTGCTCTATTGAGGCTGATTCCGGGGTTTTGAACAATGTGGTGCCACACCCTCTCTTAGCCCGAGAGGGGTTTGGTCATAGTTGGACTATGACTTATTGTTCATTAGAGGGATCAATGGTACTTGAGGAGTTAGATGTAACTACAGGGGAAAAATTTTAATTTTGACCCAACTGTACTTACGAGCAATTTGTGAAGGGTCATCACGCTGTTGGCTGGTTATATCCAATGGACGCATAAATATATCTACAATGTAAAGAGTGCAACTATCGATCATTAGTGGACTGCCCGACAGTTAATGGATGTTTAATAATTTAATTAAAAGAGTTTAATTAATTATTCAAGTACTTTTGGAGTTTCAATCTATAGGTCCATGAAATCCCCTCTGTAGCTCAACAAGGCTTTAATGAGAATTAATCTTGTATTAATTTGAATTGTTCAAATTAATTGAGGGAATTAATTATATGTGATACTATTATTTTTACTTGATTATATATTATATAATTATTATAATGTATTTGATACATTATAATATAAAGTTTATTTGAGAGGATATAAATATTTGAATATGATTCAAATATGAATTATATGAATTAGATTGATATAATTAAATTTAATATAAATAAGATTTATATTAAATACCATGTATTAATGAGAGAAATAAAAACTATAGGTTATATTGTATTTGATATAATATAAACTATAGATTATATGTTATATTGGATATAACATATAGTAACTATATATTATATGTTAAGTTGGTTAATGTTTAATTATATATATTAAATAAATTGAAATTAGTTTTATTTTATTTTATATTATTTTATTTTTTATTTTAAAATTTGAATTTAAAATGGAGGGAGTTATAACTCTCTCCCCCTAATATCTCTCAACTATCTACGTAGTATGTGGGTGGTTATTAGGGGTCTTCATCTTCTTCACATAAGACTGAAACAAGAGCTCTCTGTAATTTCTCCTAGAGTTTTTCCCTCTAAAAAATTAATCTCCCCCTCTCCCAAAATTTCAAGAGCCCACAACTCCTTGGATTCTCATCCAAGAGAATACATAAGGCTTTAATTGGTGGTGGCCATATTGGATCGAGGGTTTCGAGTTCATGGCAGTACGTGACCAATTTTGGAGAAAAGGAAATTTGAAGAAGATAAGATCTTCGAAGATAAGGATTTCTAATATCCTAATTTTCATTTTCTTTAATTTTAGTTTATTGCATAGTTCATGCTATAAAATTTAGTTTATTACATAATTCATGATCTGTAGTTTTCATTATGTGTAAAATTGAAATTAGGACTGATCCATGTTTCCGTTCAGGGCCTTCACAGGGGTCTCCACTTCTTCGATTTCATTTCTTTCTTTTATATTTTATGCTTGGATTTATGTATGAAAGTATGTTTGTGCAAGCTATGTGTTGCTAAAATTTCTTGTTTTAGGGTATAGATGAAGTTATTATGAATTTAGGTTATGTTTGGTCTTTTCATGGATATTTGTTGAACTCTATGCTTTTTAATGATATTGTGCTTTGTTTATATTGATTAGCCTTCAATGAGTGGTTGAATGTTTTAAACCGACATTGAATTTTAAACCGATATTGAAGAGGGTGTACAATGTCGGTTTAAAACCAACATTAAACACAACCGACATTAAAGAGCTTTAATAACACTATCTTTAATGTCGGTTGTCAACCGACATTAAAGCCTAGAATTATTGTCCATTTTTTCAACTATTATCCATTTTTTGTAAATACCTTGTCTGTTTTGTTCAATTATTGTCCATGTATTCGATATAATTATTGTCCAATCCATTTTTAATGTTGGTCAAAAAGTTAAAAATGGCATGTCCCTAAAACCAAGGTAATCAACCTGTCCATGCACAAAATAAATTCTTAATTGCTTTCACAAATCCATAATAATAAGTCACAAAAGAGGAATTGGATGATAATTTAACTCTAAAACCAAGGTCATCAGCAAATTACCAAAACTCATAAGGGTTACATAGGAAAATTAAAATTTTGTTAGATCCAAACAACTTTTATTGGTGTATAAAAAAAAAAAGCAAGAACTTACTTTGAAACTATAAAATACAAACTAAAACTTGAAAATACCTTCCCCCCCCCCTCCCAAAAAAAAAAAAAGTGCACACACACTTATTGCCATTATATAGTGTTTTCCAAATAGTCTTTCAATTGCTTCATCGTTGTGTTCTCCCCACCATCCACCACAGAGTTGATCCAAATCGAAAGCATGACTTCCTGCAAGCAAAGAAAAATAGGCAAAAAACATAAAATAAGAATTCAATTACCCCACACAAAGGATTTATGAAATTCAAGCTAGGGAGCTATGGAAAGACAACATGGGAATTTATGATTTCGAGTATTCATGGGAATTTGCAAAGAAGGCCAAGATATCATGTTCTATTATAAATAAACACACAGAAGCTTGAATCACATAATAAAAATCCAAAATATGACAAAACATAAGCATAAGCATACGAAAGAGGAAATGAGGAAATTAACATCTCCAACTAAAAAGTTTTACATTATCCATATAACTAAAAAGTAAAAAGTACACAAAATGGATACAAGACTTCGATCAAATGAAACCACAAAAAAAATCTCCAACTAAAAGATGCTATCGAGGGTCAATCGTAGATTATCCAAACAAGATTCCAGGGACGAATTAGATTCAAATTGACGAAGAAGCACAATAAATGGTTAAGCAAGAGATAACAAAAGATTCGACGATGATAATGAAGAATTAACTTAACCCACAATGCATGAATAACCCACAAACTACCATAGTGCAACCGGATTCATTTAGACAAATAATGCATAAATATAAACTACCAAATGATGCCTAAGAAGTTCGACTACCATGAACCATTCAATAGAATTCATAAACAACTAAGCTATGACTATCATAACTGCAGGATAGTCATATCATTCCAACACTGAATCTAATCCAAAGTTTAGAACAAATAGACTTTTAAGATAAGCATCTTATAAATATTACCTTGTACTTGCTATTAATGTTGTTATGAAGTCCTTTTTGTGTTGGGTGCACCTTCTCTATTTGTCAACCTTCTTAAAACATGTCCAATGCAATCTTCCTATCTTCCTTTCAAATCCCCAAGAATAAAAATTTAGCCTTACACGTCAAACTTGAACCTAACAAAATGAAAAACTTCACTCAAAATGATTTCATTATTGTTCAAATGAGTTAGCTCAAAAATTATAATTCAACTAGTTTCCAAAAGAACCTTACTCTGAAATAGTTTAATTCTTATCTCAATTTAACATATGCGAACGAAAAATCAATAATTCTAAAAAGAAAGTCTAAGAATTTACAGTGATTCACTTATGAAAGTTAAAGAACTTAATTCAAACCGTAATTATTTTGAAATTTTAGTTGACAACTCCTAAATTGAGTTTTGAAATTGGGGTAACAACCTAGTACCATTCTTACATCCAAATAGGCATGTATGATGGAACAAGTTTCATGCACCTACTAATAAACAACTATCTGTAAAACTTACTTAAAGTAGGTCCAACTTAACAACTCCTCTGAGCTTAAATTGGATGCTATTTGACAATAGAAGATCCCAGTTAAGTTCAACACATATGTAGCAACCCTTCAAAGCTGCATCAAAACATTGGAAGTTTTGCTATAGAAAAGAGTTCGGAAAAAAAAGTCATAATCACATTCACATGAAATTAAACAATTTCAATAGAATATCGCTACTACCAAGTACATAATGGCTATAATACCTTTTCGACCTTTTCGCGTGTTTGTTCAAATCCCAGTGGAGAAATCTTAAATGGTTTTCTACAGATAAGCTTTTATTTATATATCTTATAGCATTTGCAAACTCAACACGGAGGACACTTTCTCATGGCTTTTTCTCGTGTGTGTATTTCATGAATGATTTCAGAAATAGTATAAGGAGAATTGAGTAAGACAATTGGAAAAAAAAGACTAAAGATTGAATAACGGAGGTCACAAAACATGTCCAATGCAAAATTTGGAGCCTTCTTAGGGATAGAAAACAAGAACAAAGAGACACTCAAGCAGAAAAGCAACTTTAAGAACTCTTCTCTAGCCAACTACGCTAGTCCAACGCTTCTAGACCCAATTGATACTACAAAGGAGTACTATTTTCCTACAGTAGAATCAACTAAAAGGAAAAACATCAAAAAACATGTCATATCACAAGCACATACTCTTAATGAAGATACATTCAAGTAGAAAAGCAAATGGTCCTATCAACATTTAATATCCAATAGAATGAATATAAACTATTTTGCTGATAGCATAATGGATAACCAAATTACCTTCTTTTGAAATCACTAGATTATGGAGGTGAGGGAGACAATATAATGGATAACCAAACAACCTTCTTTTGAATTCCAAGACCAACCTACAAGGAGAGTTTCAATATACATCATGTTATGGTAGAGGAAGAGATTGAGAGAATACAAATGTGAGGCAACTTTAATCAATATGAACTAAACCTAAACTCGTGGGAGTATAACTAAGGAAGCAGGGGTTTTCTTGAAACAGGCACAATTCTCTTAAAATCTTATAATGCCAAAGCATTCCCCCTCTCAACAAACAAACAAAAGAAATATAGGATTACAATGTCAAGCATTTTGATTATTCTCATTCCCCTATAACACTCTTTCAGTATATATATTCAAGAACCTACAAGAACAATAGATGAAATATGGATTTCTTTCTTGGATATGAAGGAAAAATACATAGAAAAACTATTATTATAGAAAGGTCTAGAAAACAGTATTTACATCCTCAGGGTTGCTAAAGCACATTTGACAAGAACAAGACTCGGGACAATACATCCCAGCGGCGAAACAATCACAATACCTACAAATGAACAAGTAGTATAAGCAAAAATGGTGAAAAACAAGAAAGGGAACTACAAAAGATTCTTTAACTTTGCATAAGTGACTAGAGCTTTGAGCTTAGCACCATCTAAAAACTAGATACAATATGCTATATAGAATTTTGAACAAAACATTATAAAAATCCATAATGAAATAGTTCATTTGTCTGAATTTCCATTTCTTCAACTAGTACCGATGAATGGGATAAAGACATGTGGATTAGTACAATTATTGACTAAATAAATAAATCAAAAGAAAACTTTTTTTTTTTTCTAATAAAGGAGCTGCAATTTTACAAGGCTTTTTTTAGATTCATTAAACAGTGTAAAAGAAACAACTAGTAAAGTCAGTTGCTTACAATAAAGGTGTAGTTGAGGGTTATTTTCTGCAATACTTCCACTTTCAAAGTCAATACCAAAAGGGAGGAATTGCTTCTTTCCTTGATTCTTATGGGAATTAGGATGAAGTGGTTTCCAATTTCTATGGTCTCCAACTATAGGCGTTCATAATACCTATGCACACAAAGCTACATTAAACACATACAAGGATTCAACCAAAAATCTATAGAAAAAGAGATCAACACTTGTAGTAGTTGGAGCTCTAAGGTGTTGGATGGTACCTGGTGTTTTCTTCCAGTGAAAGGACACAACTCCAATCAAGTGTATCCAAACACAATATTTAGGGGTCATGACCCAATTTCCAACATTAATGAAGAATCCAAAAAGTTTATAAAATATTAAGACCTTGTCAAAACACTTGAAACAGTCTTTTAATACTGCAAAACAGCCTACTTCCAAACTCAAAATTATTCCGAACCTCAAATATATAATCCATACATTATAGGTAGTTCAAGAATAGGTCAAAATCTTAGTAGGTACTCAAGAGCAAACAAAAAGAATCAAAGAGAAACTCACTAAACTCTCACCCACAATAGAATCAGTGGCAACTCAAAGAATAGTACAACTACAGATCTATAGATCTGTTTGGTAGTGAGGGAGATTTAAAAGAGAGAGAGGAAAAAAAAGCTGAGAGAAGGAGATAAAAACAAAAATCTATCGTTTGAGGTAGGCGATGATTGACAATCCACAGCATTCGAAGGTACGGATGGGAGGCGTATGAGCGGCGAAGGTGAGCGAAATAGTTCCATATGAACACGAGCGTGGGTGAGGGAACTCATGAAGGAGAGAGGAAAACACCCACTAAAATCTACTACAATCGACGGTAGTGACAGACGAAAACCTATAGATGATCGATGAAGGTGGCGGTGTATATGTGGTGATGACGCTTGTGCAGCTGAGGGAGATGAAAACGATGAGGCTCGTAGGTGAGAGAACTCGTGAGGGAGAAGGGAGTCGTATAACAGAGTTGAAGTTCTCTTTCTTTTTGTTTTCCTACAATTTGAGAGGGTAGCAAAAAATTGAAGGAGGGAAACAAAAAGTGAAAATTAGAGCTACAATGTCAGTATTAAACTGACATTGTAGCCCCATCTTTAATGTCGGTTTAAAATCGACATTAAAGATTCGCTTTTTTTTTTAAGAAACCGACATTGTGCATTCGCTTTAGTTTTTTCCAACCGACATTAAAGCTCAGCATTCTTGTTGTGTTAGTGTAGAGGGATCACTCCCATTCGGCCTCCAGCTGAATTTCTTCCCCTTTTCTCTCTTTTAGTTGTATTTTTCTTCCTTTACCCTCATGTAATTGGTCAAGATGAAACCGGATCTTGTCCATCTCCATGGAAAGGCAAGGTTTATGGGTTTCTAGTTTAGAGGATTTTGGGATGTACTCATTGTAATACTTAGGAGTTTTATTTGAATGTAATTTCATATCTTGGCTATGGGTTTCTTTTCTGATTGATTTGCTCTAACAATCTACTTGAGATTTTATAATTGAATGCTTGAAATTGACTTGTAATATGTGAGATGAAACTATATGTTAATTTTCAAGAAGAAAAAGGTTAGATAGGCTTACAAATTTTTTGTTTATAACAAATAGCATTGTTTCTATTGACATAGGGAAAACGATATTGAATGTTTGGTTAGACGGTAGAAAATAAATATTCATCCTAGGGTAAGCCCTAAGGTGTAATGTGGTTGGCTAAATGTGTTTAGTATGGTTTCATCTAGCATGTCTAACTAACTAGGTAATTAGGATCATTGGTTGGATTTTGAACCAATTGGGCTAGGCATAGTTAAAAAGCTAAAATTACATTTGAATAATTCGATGAACAAGGGTCACTTTAATCTCCACCCTTTAAGCTAGAACACCTTTATTAATTACATTCCTATCCTTTATTTTCTTGCAATTTGAATTTTATGCATTTTCGATTTTAAATCCACACAAAACCCCCTCCCCTATTTACCACTTTAACTAAAAATGTGCTTTGAGGAATTAATTTTTCGTGCTTTCCTCTGGTTCAACTCCAAACTTGCCACATGTTCTATTAGTTATTATAAGTTATTAGTTCAGTGAATTATAAATTTTATTTGAGTTTTGGTCTTTTGGGAGCGACACCAAAAAGGTTTGCGATCAAATTGGCGTAGTTGCTGAGGAAACCAATTAATTCTTCTTAGTTAGTTTTTAGTTAAAGTTTCTTTCGCTTTGATTTTTTTCTTTTTGTGTCAGTTGAGCATGGTAGGATTTCCAAATCAATCTTGGATGTTTGAAGGGTGACTCATGCTCAGTATTCTAGTTCAGATAAGTCTTTAGAGGATTTGGATAGGGAGCTTACTGAAAACACTTTTGAGTTTTAGCAGGACATCCTCTAAAGGCAGTAGGAGTTCCAATGCTTCCAAAAAGAGAGCTTTCACCCCAAGGTTGAAGCTAGAACTGATTTGCAAAGTCTAAGTGACTTTGTTGCTTAGCTTGCAACTTCAGTTGGGAGGCCGAACGAGTCATTGCCAAACCATTCCTTGGACTTCCCAGAAGCATAGAAGCATGAGGTAGTTCATGTCGACAACGTGGAGGAGGAACCACTTCCAGGATATTCATGCCTAGGTATGACTTTAGAGTTTTTACTGTCTAAACATACTAATAGCTCCCTTCAGTTTCAACAGGACATTTATGAAGGAACTCTAAATAGGGAGAGAACCTCAAGCGGAAGCGGATCGACCAAATTCCATTTTCATTGAATACAAAGTCTACAGTAAAAAAGCAACAAAATATGCATTTATTTCTAAATTATAGCATACTAAAGAAAGGATTAAAGGGTTTCAAGAAACCTCACCTTTGAAGACCTTTCTTCACGTTTTTCCTCGAATAAGTCACGAACTCTTTGAAGACCTTCTTCAAGATTAACCTCGAACCAAACCAGACACTACCATAGAAGTTACCTTGGTATTCTCAGGGTAAGAACCCAGGAGTGGTGGACTCTGACTATTTTGGTTAAAAGGGAAAATTTAATGTAAAGGAAGAAGATTGAGAACTCTCAAAAACCAAGACAAAACACAGAACTCTTTTGTATTTTTCTCTCTCAATCGTCCAACCAACCTTAGAATTAAAGAAGAAGAAAAATATTTTTTTCTTTTATTCTTCTTGCCAAGAAGAAAAATGTTGTAACTCCCTTCCTTATTATTAAAATAATAATAATATAAATATAAATATGATAAATAACTTATCATATTATATAGATATTAAATTATATGATATATCAAATATAACATATAACCTATAGTTTTAATATTGTTTCATATACAATATAAACTATAGTGTAACAACCCAGATTTGTACGCATACAGGAAATTAAATGTCAAATAATAAGCAGGACGAAATTTTATTTAAAGGGGTGGAAATTTAGAAGAAGAAAAAAATGAATAATTGGAAATTGGAAATTTATTCATTATCCAAAAATAATGAAAAGGGAGCAGAATTAGGGAGGATTAATTGGAAGATTGAACGCTAGCCAATCTAGGAGACAACGGGCAGTAGATAACTTTTGTTTGGACACTACTCATTGGAAGAATTGGAGGTGAATGCCCATATACTCTTAAAATTTGAAAGAGTTAAAAAGAGGAAGTGGAATCCACAAGTAGTAAAGGCAACCACGCGTGAAAACTAGCGAGATTAGAGAGAACATTGGAGAGAGCGAGAGTAAAGAGAGCGAGAGTAAAAAGAGCAAGATTTTTAGCGAGACAGTAGGAAAGAACGGGAGCAGGAGCGGGAGGGGGAGCTAGAGCGAGAGCGAGAGTGCGACCAGTGAGAGCGAAAGTGAGAGCGCGACCAGCGACAGCGAGAGTGAGAATAGAAGTCGCGAGAGCGAGATTCTGAGAACAAAGAGAGCGAGATTTGGACAGAAGCATGGATTATGCGTTGAATTTGGCCACGATCTTATAGATTATACATAGAAAAACCCTAAAATTGAATACAAACAAAGAATGATGACGTAAGGGCAAACGTTAGCCAAGATTAGGTGTCTTATTGAGAGGAATCCTTAAACCCTAAGTAATTTTAAAGAAGCCACCTGTAGGATGATTTGTCACACTGAGAAGAGCTGAAAACTACTATAAATAGGACCCTTTGCCGAAGATTTAACCCATTCTCAAACAAATCTCAGTAACAAAGAATCGTGTGAAAGAGTAAGTGTGAGTGAGGAAGTTCTGTGAGGCTAAAAGAGAAAAGTTTGGGTAAGGTGCTACCCAAATTTCCTTCTAGTTTAAAAAGGGAAAGCTCTACTGATCAAATCATAAAGAATAATAAGGAATAACTAGATCACAGTAAGTAGTTTATCTCACCCTCTCTTTAAGTGTTCTATGGTAGTATACCTTTATTATGTTGCATGATTATGTTAATTGTTATATTGCATTACATGTTTAAAACACGTTTCTCTACAAGGGACCCTATGCATTATGTTTGTTCATGATTACATTAAAATCATGTTTTAATTAGGTGTAAGTTATGCTTTCAGTCTAATCTTACGTTTATGTTAATGGTTGATGTTGGATGCGACTCTGGCCCTACTGACTGTATGACCCGCTAATCATCAGATGGGTTAGTTTCCGCTTAAGTCCTCATCTTTCTATCAGGGCGAAGAAATTTATGCTTCCAGGGCTGGCAGGGCATGTATGGTTGCACCCCTCCAGGCCTAATCTTACGTTATGTTTACGTTAGGGACTAGCAGGGTATGTATGGTTGCACCCCTCTAGTCCAATATTATGTTTATACTAATGGTTGATGTTGGATGCGACTCTGGCCCTACTGACTGCATGACCCGCTAATCATCATATGGGTTAGTTTTCACTTAGGTCCTCATCTTCCTATCAGGGCGGAGAGATTTATGTTGGAAGCATAACCGACCACCACATGTTATACGTTTTCAGTTCCAACCATATGTTTTCATGACATGTTGCTTGTGATTGTGCATTTGGTCACTACCCTATATGAGAACTACTTACTGGGTAGTATGCATGTCGTAGCGGTCGGATCATAATGTGTAAGGATCCGGGCGTTACATATAGTTTCTTTTCTATTTTATATGGCATTTAATATAAATCTTATTTATATTAAATTTAACAACTATGAATCCAATTCATAGAAACTATATTTGAATCTCATTCAAATATTTATTTCCTCCCATTGAGCTATAATGTATAAAATACATTATGACAATTATATCACATATAATTGAAACAACTTAATTATATCATATATAATTAAATCCCTCTATTAAATTGAACAATTCAAATTAATCCAAAAACTGATTTTCAACTAAATCTTTTTGAGCTACCAAGGGGACCTCATGGACTCGTAGCTTGAAACTCCAACGGTACATGAATAATTAATTAAACTCTTTAATTATATTATTTACCATCCATTAACTGTCAGACAGTCCACTAAAGATCGAAAGCTGCACTCTTCGCACTATATGTATATTTCTGTGTCTATTGGACATAAGTAATCAATAGTACGATGACCCTTCACAAATTGCTCATAAGTACAGTTGAGCCAAATTACCCTTTTTCCCCTATAATTACATCTAACTCCTTAAGTACCATAAATCTCTCTAATGAACAATAGATCATAGTACAACTATGACTAACCCTTCTCAGGCCAAGAGAGGGTGTGGTGCCATATTGTTCAAGACCCGAAATCAGCCCTTAAAGAAGCAATTTATCTACTTACCCCTGCCTCGAGGAAGGAGTGAATTCCATCTTGTGTAGTTGTGTTCCCAGTTCCCCAAGCAGACGAATCCCCAAAATGGTAGGCTTGTTGAGTCGACGATCTGGCCACTCTCACCCATACAAATCAAATGACCGCCCTCATAGGCAGGTGTTCACAACTCACTCAGGATTTAGGTCATGTTACCTATGGTCATCCTGGTGAAATGTAAGTCTCTGTTATGAACAACGTTATATAATGAGACTAATCATATCGTAGTCCGGTCTTATACAAACTCTTTTGTATAGAATATACCTTATCGCATGTCTATACATGAATGATCAAGATCAGATCATCTATAGCATTTTACAACAATTGTAACACCCACAAAGTGGGCCATACTCGTAATGTCACCAGGATAAGGTTCTCAGCCTTATCCATCTACTATAGACTATTTAGGTTATCACTTAAACATAATCCACCCGTATGTCTCTACATACATATTTAAGTTACAAAAATAACCTTGGATGTTAGTTTATGGTTTGTGGTTAATGCAACTAAAATATCATATATTTTATAGACAATAAATAAATAATCAAATATTTTATTAAATACATAATGAGTTTGTTCAACAATGTTTACAAACTATAGAACCCTATGAGATTTAGGGCATCAACCCCATCAATTTAAGCTCAGCTGCAGAGCATGACCGACTATGTTGCCCAGCTAACCAATGCCTTGTAGAGATTGGAAAGTGAACCAGAGCAGCCTGTCATCTGTACCTTGGAGCCAAAATTTCTTTTGGAGTACTACTTCTCCAGTGATGATGAGGACGTCACACATGCTTTCCAGTCTGTGAGAATCCTGAGCCTAAACCCGACGACATCCAGGTGATAGAGTGAAAGGCGAAAAGACCTCGCCCTCTTCTAACGCCTGGTATTGTGTATATATTTTTTAATTTTTCTCCTCTAGTTCTCACGAGTTAGTTGAGTCTTTTTTTTCTTTTGACTCTTTTGGGCATTTGAGTCTCTCGATTCTTTATTTTTCTCTTCTAACGCCTGGTATTTTGTATATTTTTTAATTTTCCTCCTTTAGTTCTTACGAGTCAGTGAGGTCGTTTCTTTCTGTTGACTCTTTTGGGTCATTCGAGTCTTTCGATTCTTTATTTTTCTCTTCAAACGCTTGGTATTTTGTATATTATTTAATTGTCCTCCTATAGTTCTCACGAGTTAGTGAGGTCTTTTCTTTATATTGACTCTTTTGGGTCATTCGAGTCTTTCGATTCTTTATTTTTCTCTTCAAACGTTTGGTATTTTGTATATTATTTAATTTTCCTCCTATAGTTCTCACGAGTCAGTGAGGTCTTTTCTTTCTGTTGACTTTTTGGGTTGTTTGAGTCTTTCGATTCTTTCTTTTTCTCTTTTTTTCCTTACTCCAAAAATCACAAATTTGATCTATATGATTCTCTTAAAAAGATGAATAGCCTTATAGCCTTACCGGGCTATATCAACACATCTAAGAAGGGACCAGAGAAATACGAGAATTTTTTTGTGCAAGGGATAGGTCATGTCAAGCAACCGACGTTAAAAATTTGCCCTTTCTGAAGGGAGTTAGTGTTGGGTTTTATCTCCTAAAAACTCGCAATTTGTAAAATTAAACATATTCTATTATCAATAAAATATGTTATTTAAGATTTCTTAAATAAGGATATTGAATCTATTAATTGCATTCATACCATCTAAATCTAATAAACTAAGATCCATGGCTATTAAATGAATACTTGAGCTTTATGTAGAGACATAAAGATGGATCAAGTTCGAGTAAATAGCCAAAACTGTGTATAGTACATGATTAAGGTTGGGTACCTTATTTTGGTAACACTAATAGATGCGGCCTACTTTGTAGCTATTACAAGTTGTTGTAAGGATACTACAGACGAAGTGATCTAGATTTTGTCCATATATTGACATGAGGAGTGGGGGCATCCTATACAATGAGTTTGCATAAGACCGGACCAAGAAATGAGTCACTCTTACCTTTTAACATTGTTTACTATTTAAGACTGACTATTTCACTTAGATGACGTAGGTAACTCGATCTTAATCCTGAACTAACTATAAACTCCTATTTATTCAGGATTATCCTTAGATTTGTATAGGTGAGGGTTGGCTTAACAGTGTCGGCTTAATAAGCCTTCCATTTCAGGGGTAAGATTGAGTAGATAGCTGGGAACAAAGGGTGCAAGATGGAATTCACGCCTATCCAATTTAGGGATAGGAGAAAGGTTGTTCTCTTAAGTACTAAATCTAGGTCTTGAACAAGGGGCCCCACCCTTTCATTGGCTCGAAAGGGATCCGGTTTAGTGCTTGAATCATAAACTAATTGTTCATTAGAGATCAGTTGGAACTTAAGGAACAAGACATAATACCGAGGGTAAAACAGCACACTGACCTAGTCGGTATTACGAACAACCTTTGAAGGGTCGACTTACTAGTTATGGTTATATTGTGTGGATACAAATATATCTACAGTGAGGAGAGTGCAACTATCGAGCTATAGTGGTGTGACTCGATAGTTAACGAATACTGATTAATTTGCACTAAAGAGTTTAGCCAACTAATCTTAATCGTTGGAGCTCATAATCTGTAGGTCTATAAGGTCCCTCTACTAGCCAACTATCGAGCTTTTTGAATTGTTCAAAGTGAATTAGTTCAAAAATCAAATTAGGGTTTGCTTAATTATATTCGATATAATTACGTTTAATTTGTTGAAACTAAACGAAATTGGAGAGTGTATAATATTTAAATATCAATTACAAGAATAAGATTCATGTTTAAATTTAGATGTGTGATTAATTTGATATTTGATATTAAATTGATTAATTAATTAAATATGTTTAATTAATTAAAAATGAAATTAATTTCCATTTTTCTAAATTCAATTTGAGAAATTAAATTTTGCAATTTTAGAATTTATTAATTCGGAATTAATTAAATCAAATTTTTATTAATTTTAAAATTAATTAAAAAGAAAGAAATTGAAAAAATTGGAAATTGAAACCCAAAAGTGGGTTCCCATTTTTGAAGCAAGGAGGAGGTGTTCCTCTTCCATGCACACATAAATCCCATTTCAAATAAGATAGCAGCTGCTGGCCAAAGGAATTGTTGATGTTGCTTGCATGCTGTTAAAGTACAACACACCTTCAATTTGCTGAGAGGATGGAGAATGATAGAGAATTGATTGTTGGAAAATTGGTTTCTGGTTTATCTTCTTCTTCCTCTTCAAACCCACAAAATCACTTACCAAATTCTCTCAAATTAGAGTTCCACCACTTAAATTCAAGGCTGAGAATAGTAGAGAAGATCTCTTGGTGGTTCACGATTGATTTGAAGCTGAATCGAAGTGAAGAATAGCTTGGAATTTGAAGAATTCATCAAGAGGTATGTAACATGAAACCCGTTTGTGATTTTCTGAAAATGCATGCTTTAGAACTCAAATTAAATATAATTAGAGTGTTTATTGATTCTGTTTGCTTCCGTTGCTTGCTTGTACATCCTTTCAGCTAGGTGAAAATTTTTGCTGCTTTCCTTTACTGCTTTCTAGCTTAGCTTCTTATTTTTCTTTTGTAGGCTTCATTCCTTTGCCCAAGTAGATCAATTAAAGCGCAAGCCCTCTTACCACCATTTCATGTGCAAAATTCCGTCAGGAGAGGGTTTTTTTTTTTTTTTTTAATCTCTTGTCTCGTTTTATTTTTGGGCTTATATTAGAGATATATTGGGGACAACGTATCATTTCGAGTTGGGAGTGGGGTATATTGTGGCAGCTTGGGGTCTTTGAGCATTGTCCTTGGAAAATGTTTGTGTGCTTGAATTGCTTGCTTGCTCTTTTTTTTTTTTTTTTGGTTTGCTATGATGAAGAGTTGATGATGCACGCTCTTTGTGAACAGGTTTGCATGATGTAATGTTTGAAGAGCATGAGCATGATTTTTAGCTCATTTTAAAATTTTTCTTATTTCTCATGCATCTTTAGGTCATTTGTCTAACAAAATTAGGTCTTGCATGCATATAGTTGTATTATGTGGCTTATATTTTTGTTGTCATCCCGAAAGGCCTAGGTATTAGTTGTTAAGTGACTAAAAGCTCAACCTAGTAATGTTTGCCTATGTTTTTTTGCCAAACTCTTGTTTTGCATTGTAAACACCAAGTATATTGTCAAGTAAAAGAAAGTTTGTAAAAGGCAAAGCATGTTGTAAAGTAAAAGGAAGTTTATATGTTATTTTCAAAAGGGAATTACTCCTCTTTCTTGGGGTTATTATTGATAGCTCTAAAAAAGAGCTAGTTTTATATCCTAATACCATCTATTTTGTACAAATTTTATAAATAAAATGTTTGTTATATAGATAAAATCATCTCGAGAACCAATGGAGTCACTTAGGTTAGAAATACCCTCAATTGGTGTCAAAATGAAGCCTAAAAGCATCAAAATCAAAGAAATCACCAAAAATACAAAAATGCCACTCAATTGAAGCATTTAACAACATAAACAACATCACAACCCTAGTCTAACACTTCAATGCAATGCTTGAAGGCAGTAGCTTCAAAACAGAGCATCATTGCAATGCTACCCTGAGACGTTGCAACGCTACGAAGATGTTGAGTTTTATGTTCTAAAACTCATGGTTTATAAACAATAAACTTATTATGTAATTTGATAAAGTTGTTATTGAGTATATGAATTGCTTATTCATTTCAGAAATAAATCCAATAAACTAAAAGATCCATGACTATTACATGAGTACTTGAACTTTATGTGGAGACATAAGAGTGGATCAGGTTCGAGTAAATAGTTAAAATGATCCATAATATACGAATAAGGTTGGATACCTTATTCTGATAACACTATCGAATGCGGCCCACTCTGTAGTTGTTATAAGAAGTTGTAAAGTGCTACAAATGATGTGATCCGATTCGTTCATGTGGTGACATGAGGAGTGGGGGCATCCTGTGCAATGAGTTTGCATAAGATTAGACCAAGAAATAAGTCACTCTTACTTTATAACAATGTTTACATTTTAAGACTGACTATTTCATAACGATGATTTAAGTAACTTAACCTTAATCCTGAGTTAACTATGAACACCTGTTTATTTAGAATTATCTCTTCATAGGTGAGAGTTGGCTCAACAGCGACGGCTCAATAAGCCTCCCATTTTAGGGGTAAGACCGGGTAGGTAGTTGGGGATATAGGGTGCAAGAAAGAATTCACTCCTACACGCTTTAAAGGATAGTAGCAAGGTTGTTCCCTTAAGTGTTGACTCTGGATCTTGAACAAGGGGCCCCACCCTCTCATTGGCTCGAGAGGGACTCGGTTTGATGATCGAATCACAAACCAATTGTTCATTAGAAGATCAGTGGGACTTAAGGAACAATATGTAATCTTGGGGGGTAAAACCCAGCCGTTATTACGAACAACCTGTGAAGATTTAACTTACTAATTATGGTTATATCAAGTGGATAAAATATATCTATAGTGAAGCGAATACAACTACTCGGCTTTAGTGGAGTGACCCGGTAGTTAACGAATGGGGTTTAATTCGGTGTAAAGGGTTTAGCCAATTAATCTTGGATCGTTGGAGCCTATGATCTGTAGGTCTTAGCTCCCCCTACTAGCTCATAAATGGAATAAGTCTTAGAATAGCGTGATAAGTTGATTTGAAACATTTAAATTCGAATTAAGGAAATCAGTAATTATATGTGATATAATTACACGTTTAATTATGGAATTAAATGAAATAAGAGAATCAATTAAATATTTAAATATGATTTAAATATTAATTTCATGAATAGGGATGCATGATGGTGAAATTGGTGTTAAATTAATTTAATATTTGATATTGAATCAATTAGAATTAATTAAATTGTTTAATTAATTATTAATTTTGTTATGAAAATTAATTATTGAATTAATTTTTGTAAAATAAATAAAATTTATGTTTTAATTATAGAATTGAAAACTGCATTTAATTTTAAATTTCGAAAATGGTTTTCAAATTTAAAAGAAAAGTGAAAGTTGGAAGAAATTGAAAAGTGGGATTTTCCCACTTTCAAGCTACCATCATAGTCACACTTCCACTCCAAAATTACAGCTCAAGTTGAAGTAGGAGCTGGAATTACTTCAGGCACTCAGTTCTTGCATGAAGTCTGAGTCTAAAACACTCAGATTTGAGTGGAAATGCTCATGCAAACACTGAAATTTTGCTGGTATTTTGAACTGAAGAAGGGTTCTTCAGTTTCTAGAAAAATTGTATACTTCTCCTCTAAAAATTCCTTAATCCCAACTTGTTTTGAGTCCCACAACTCAATCTAAGGCTCTTAGAGGATAGTAGGGAATTTCTAATGGTGGTTCACGACCAAAAGAAGAGGAGATTGTAGCTGAGTTACAAGTTTGAAGAAGATCTTCAAAGGTATGTATGAAACCCTCTTAATATCTCATGAACATGTTTAATTCAAAGCCAAAATTAATTAATTAGAATGCTTTATGATCCTATTTTCTTTAGCTGTGTGTTTTCTTAAACTAACAAAAGATTCATGGAAAAACTCAAAATTCCATGTGTGCGCCTTGTTGCAAGCAAATGTCAAACCACTGTGGTAGCCCTGCCTCAACGCTTGAGGTTTGAAATCGACAAGAGAGTTGCAACACTATCCTCAGTGTTGCAACGCAACACCCTTGATATAAAAGCAAAATTTTACCGTTTCACGTGGGAGATCATATCCAAACTCGATTTTCTCTAAAATTTCTTAGCTTTCTGTACTTTTTCTTTGTTTATTTCCTTACCTTTGATACATCCATGCTATTCCTTGATCAAATCTTGAAGGAGATTCTATGTTAAGGTAAGTAATCTAGTTTAGGTTAGGTAGATTGTTAATTTTCTTGGTATCAGTCTTAATCTTTAATAATTTCACATGTAATTTCTTGAATGCTGTAATGAATTATTGCTGAAATTGATTCTTGAATGTGAAATAATGTCTATGCATTGGATTTAAGAATTTCTTGGCCAACTTTCTTGTATTCAATGAATGCTAGAAATAATAGCATGTCTATGAGCTTAATTTCTTTGGACAACCACAACGGTAAAGTGCAAATGTGTGAAGTTAGGTTATTAGGGTCAATCTTGTTTACAATTATGCATGATTAGTAATTCAAGAATAATTGGGCTAGTAACCTAGGCTTTCTGAACTACTAATCCGATCTTAGTCAAGAATTGCTCTTTCTTAATGTAAATGAACTTTTAATTAGGTCGCTATCGATTCTTATTAATTGGATCATTTAAGTCCGATTACTTGTTTAATCAAGAAATTAGGGTTATATATTTCTTTTCTTTTAGGGTGTATAGACTAAGTGAATAACTAGCCAGAATCTTTATTTTGCTAAATGTCTATTATGAACAAGAAAAATTTGGAGGAAACCTGATTAAACTAGATCAATGAATAAAAATCAAGTTTCTATCTTTACATTTACGCATTTACATTCTTGTCTTTACATTTTTTACTCAATTTTATCAATTTCTTTACAAAACCTCATCATAATAGAGTTCGTTGATTGTTTTAGGGCTAGTCGATGGTTCTCTGTGGATTCAACCTTACCACTTATGCTACCTATTTTTTAGTGTAAGTTTTAGAAATGGAAAAATTACAAATAATATTTGTTTAGGCTAGGATTTAAAAGAACAACCTTATATCATTCCAAACAAAATGACGTCGTTGTTGGGAAACCAAAGCAACGAGCATTAGACATTTTTTTTAAAATTTTATACAAAAACCCTAAAAATATTTTTCTTTATATTTGTGTCCACTTGTTTTTATTATGGCGGATATGAAAATCTATTATGTGCTTATTGAGAGGCAAGCAACTCAACGAAAGCAAGCAAAGAGGTAAGAGAAATTAAAGAGCTTAGAAATCAAATATCCAAACAAATCTCTCTTATGCAAGTTTTGGCCACTAGGAAATTTCAAGAACTTGAGACATGTAGAGTTTGTTCACTTCAAAGACATTCATCTGAAGCATGTCCCGAGATTTTGCGTGGTCTTGTGCATGATACCTATTTCCTTTGGGAAATGCCTAGCCTGAGCTTGATGTTGATACATTATCCTTCTGTTAGTTCAAGTATGTCATTAGAAGAGTTGGTTATGGAAATTCTAACAACTCATACGGGGTTTCTTAAGAAATTCATAGACAACGGGAATTCTCATTGCAACCATCCTCTGATCAAACTAAGTTGTTTAGTGAATTAATCGACATCGACTATCATATTGAGCAGCCGATTCCTCAAACTTTAGGTCAAGGTAAGACATTGGGATGTTTAATGTGTGAACTTGCTAACAACTCTTCTTAGTGTGACCAGGAGTCTATTGAGTCTCACCTAGATACTCAAGCCCCTATGCTAACTGAGATGGATCTTGTTTCTCAGATTGCACATTCCATGCCTCCACTAGAGAAACATCCTGAGTTTTCCATCATCAGTGGCATCGAGGCCGACCTTATTGAGGAGTTCCCTTGGATAAGTGATGATAAAGATGTTTATCCTCTGCCATACCAAAAGCAAGTATGTAAGGTTGAATATGAGTCTAAACATCATCTTGAGAAGCCTCGAGGTGATAGAATTAGAGGCTACCAAGCCTCGTCTTGTTCTTTCCTTCGACATTTCCTTTATCTATGAAAATTGCTCATCTTTGCCTCATGAGTCAGAGTCAATTGCAAAGTCCTTATTTCTTTAGGCTTGGTCTAACCATTTGAGTCTTTGATTCTTTCTTTTCTCTTGCTTGCAATTATTCAAAAAATACAAAATTTGACCTGTCTGGGACCTCTCAAATGCAGGAGCATAGGCTTTGAAGGCTTCATCGACTCAAGAAAGAAAGGTCGGAAGAAATAAGAGAACTTTTACATGCCTTGATAGGCTAATGTGGTCTAGCCAACGACCTTAAAAATTGCGCTATGTAGAGGCAACCAATATTTTAAATTTACTTACTTTCTAGTTTTTTTTTTCTTTTGCTTTTATAGTTTAGCATAATATTTTTAATAATAGATAATTGAGAGAATTTTGAATCTCTTTCTTTGCAGATAATATTGAAGACAAAAGAAGAGAAGTATTTCATGACCAACTCAAACACCAGTCCAAAAATCAGGGGAGTTATCTATTCCCCTCTTATTAGTTTGTCTATGTGATTTCCTTTATTTTACAACATTGAGAACAATGTTAACTTTTAAAGTTGCAGGTGGGTGCAATGCAAGTATGCTTTCGATTTTGGTAGTTTGGCTTAATATCTTTTAATGGTGCTAAATTTTTTTTAATCTTAATGATATATCCATGTCTGGATAACCCTTGAGCATTTGAGCTTGGGTTTGTGGTTTATGCTTTGTGATTTTTTATTTTGATATCATTTTGACTTCTCTGAAATTTTGACCCAATCTGAAAAAATTTGATGATTCTTTATGCTTTTTGATACTTTGATGATCTACAAAATTTGTGACTCCGAACATTTCATTTTTGTTTCAATGTACAAATGCATGAATGCTTGATTGTATGAACATACATAATAAACAAAAAAAAAAAAAAAATCATATCATTCTTTTGTTTTAATTCAACTAAATTAATTTTATTTTTACTCAATCATATCTTTCTAATCAATAAAAATTTTCGAAAGCACTCATTTACTTGTATGTTTTCAAGATCTTAGATAAAAAAAAAAATCAAACAAAATTTTAAACCCCATTTTTTTACAAAACTTTTTATTGTCGATCTCATGAAAAATTGAATTCCTTATTTCAAGTCCATTTTATAATCATATATTTCTAGAAAAATTTTATCTTTCTTGACTTTCTTTGTCACCTCGAAAGGCCCACCTTTAGCCTTTAAAGCAACAAACTTTTTTTAGAAGCAAGACTGGACAAAGTGGATAAAAAAGGGCCTAGCGTATTTATATATAAAAAAAGAAGCAAAATAATTGCTATAGAAAAAGTAATTTAAAATAAAAGTTTTCCAGCAACAACAAGCACTAGTTTACTAACTGTGTGTGTGCATGGACAGAGGTGAAAAGAGCTACCTCCGCCGTGTCAAGTTAGGGCCCTACGAGAAAAGAGTGGATAGGTTCCCAACGGTTAAGTGTAAAAGCTAGCCCTCTAGGTAAAAAAGATGCCTTCTACATTTTGTTTGTTTTGAGTTTTTAGGCACCATTGTCTTAGTGTTCCCTCTCTTTTTTGCAAGGTGGTATGTCTTAGGCCGAAATTTGAGCTAGAGTAGAGGAAAGAGAAAATGAGAGTTAAATAAACCCTTTCAGGTATCTTAGACTCTAAAATAACGAGAGTATTGCATTCTTTCTTCCATGATTTTACTTGAAAAAGTTATTTTCAAAAATGATTTTCAAATGATTGATTACAAATATTTGACTATCTAAGTGATTTATTGCATTTACTTTCCTAGACTTTTGAAAATCGAGATTAGAATTATATAATTGAGTGAATTATACAGTTGAATGAATCACATGATTGAGCATACCAAAAGATTGAGTTAAACAATTTAGTGAATTGCATAATTGAATGAATCAACTGGTTGAATAAAATGAATAAAACCTTTTGGCTTGAATATATACTTTTATTTTTACTTTCTTCGGATGATCAAAAGTTAAGTTGAGGGTGTTTGATACCTCTAAAAAAAAGCTAGTTTTATATCCCTAATTCCATGTATTTTGTATAAACCTTAAACAAAAAATGTTTTTTTATAGGTAAAATCATTTTGAGGACCAATGGAGTCACTTAGGTAAAAAATACCATAATTGGTGTCAAAATGAAGCCTAAAAGCATCAAAATCAAAGAAGTCACCAAAATTACAAAAATGTCACTCAATCGAAGCATCTGGCAACAACAACAACATCACAACCCTAGTCCAATGCTTCAATACAACACTTAAAGGTAGTAGCTTCAAAATAGGGCAATGTTGCAATGTTGCAATGTTACCCTGAGGCATCACAACACTACGGAGATTCACGAAAAAAACTCAAAATTTCGTGCACATGCATTGTCACAAGCAAGTGTCGAACCACCATTGCAGCCTTGCTCCATGCTTGAGGTCTAAAATTGAAAAGAGAGTTGCAATGATATCCTCATCATTGCAACACTACAGTCTTGATGCATTCATGTTATTCCATGATCAAATATTGAAGGAGATGCTACATTAAGTAAGTAATCTAGTTTAGTTTAGGTAGATTCTTAATTTTCTTTGTATGAGGCCTAATCTTTAATAATTTCTCATATAATTTCTTGAATTTTGTAATAACTTCTTGCTGAAATTGATTCTTGAATGTGAATAAATTCTATGCATTGGATTTAAGAATTTTCTGGCCAACTTTCTTTTATTCAATTAATACTAGAAATAGTAACATGTTTCTGTGCTTATTTTCTTAGGGCAACCACAAATGAAAAGTGCAAATGTGTGAATTTAAGTTATTGGGATTAATCTTGTTCATAATTATGCATAATTAGTAATTCAAGAGAAATTGGAGTAGTGACCTAGGCTTTCCGAACTACTAATCCAATCTTCGTCAAGAATTGCTCTTTCTTAATGTCAATGAACAATTAATTAGGTCACTATTGATTCTTACTAATTGAGTCATTAGGTTTGATTACTTGTTTAATCAAGAAATTAGGGTTATTCCTGTGCTTTTAGAGTTTATAGACTAAGTGAATAGCTAGCAAGAATCTTGATTTTGTTAAATGACTATGAATACCAAGAAAAATTAAGAGGAAACCTAACTAAACTAGATCGATGAATAAAAAATCAAGTTTCTATCTTTACATCTACGCATTCACATTCTCGTCTTTACATTTTTTGCACAATTTTATCGATTTCTTTACAAAACCCCCCATCACAATAGTATTCATTAATTGTTTTAGGGCTAGTCGATGGTTCTCTATGGATTTAGCTCGTACTTACAGCTTATGCTACCTATTTTTTAGTGTAAGTTGTAGGAATGGAAATGTCACATCCCCTCCCAGATTACCCTCTTAATCTAGAAGAGAATATAACGACAACAGTTACCAACACCTTTATGGCACTTATTGTCTACCATTATCTTAAACCTATTTAGAAAACCCTTGAATATAACAACAGTTTAAGAAACATAATCTTGGATAACCCAGCAAGGGTTACTCATATAACATAATTACATCATTAACAAATACAGAGTTCAATGCGACACGATAGCTAACCCTTATCTCTAACATGTTCAACACATATGAACAAGCATTTACAAGTAGACACCTAAACTTTTCTGGAAACTGGAGTCTTAAGTGGCGAAGCAGTAGTGTAGTTAACCTTTGGGGAATTGACCACTACTTGAGGAAGAAAACAATTAAAACGAGTGAGGTACTAATCCAGTGAGTAACTAATAAATTATAAAGATCATGCTTTAAAATTTTGGAAAATTGTCAAGTAAACTCATATTTAAAGCTTTCAAACATAGCATAGCTTAAAACATAGCTTAACATAATCCTTAGTGGAGAGAGAACCCTTCTGCTCAATCTCTCAACAAATAACTTAGTTGGTGTGGAGTATTCTCAACACAACCAACGTCAATTCTACGTACATGCATGTGGTTATAACTAAGTACCGCCATACCTTAATGTTGGGATTGGTGTCCTAATTCTTCCAGAGTCTCGTTGTTTTGTAAAGATACACATTTTTTAATGAATAAAATAAGTGTTATTTAAATCTGGCATTTACTTATATCCAATAAACAAAGCTCATTGGTTGTCTTATGTGAACTTAAGCATGTATATGTGATATACAAGTGGATCATGCCTTAAGTGATAACCTAAATCGGTCTGTAGTATAAAGATTAAGGTGAGATACCTGATCCTGGTGACACTACGGATACAGCCCACTTTATAGAGGTTTGCAAGTGTTGTAAACTACTACAAATGGTTGATCCTAACCATTCGTGTGGAGACATGGAAGGGGGGTGTCCTATACAAAGAGTTTGTATAAGACCTAGACCACGAGATGACTAGACTCTATATATAACACTATTGATACTAGAGACTTTCATCTCACCTAAATGACCATAAGTGACACGACCTCAATCCTGAGTGTTTTGTGAACTCCTGCCTTTGAGGGCAGTCTTTAGATTAGTATGGGTGAGAGTGGCCAGATTGCTAACTCAACATGCCTACCTTTTTGGGGACTTGTCTGATCTCGGAGCTGGGAACTTAATCCACAATATGGAATTCAATCCTTCCCGAAGCAGGGATAAGTAGAGAGATTGCTCCCTTAAGGGCTGATTCCGGGGCTTGAACATAGTGGCGACAGCTTCTCTTTAGAAGAGAAGACTCAGTCATAGTAGGACTATCATTTATGTTCATTAGAGGGATCAGTAGTACTTAAGGAGATAGATGTAACAAGAGAGACATAACGGTTATTGGCCTGGTAGTACTTACAAGCGATCTGTGAAGGGTTGTCACACTGCTGATTGGTTAAGATGGGCACATAATATATCTGTAGTGAGGAGAGTTCAACTGTCGGTCTTTAGTGGAGTGCCTGGCAGTTAACAAATGGTGGATCCCGTGACTAAAGAGTTTAGTCAGTTATTCACGTACCATTGGAGCTTCGGATCTACAGGTCCATGAGGTCCCCTTGGTAGCTTGAATTCATGTTGAAGGATCAGTTCTTGGTGTTGATTTGAAATGTTCAAATTGACAAGAGGTATTTTGATTATATGTGATATAATCGGTATGATGTATGAGATACATCTAGTGGAGGATTGATGTAAATGAGATTTACATTAAGTACCATGGAATAGGAAAAGAACTATGGTTTATATGTTTCATGAGATGAAATATTAAAACTACATGTTATAAATATAGTATGATAAGTTGGTTATCATTTATGTTTATAATAATATTAATTATTAGATAATTAATACTTTTTCTTTTAAATAATCAAAGTAGTGGGTGATTATTGATCATAGTAACTGTGAGTTTAAAAGGAAATCAGTTTCCTATTTTGAAAGAGTTTTTTTTATAGAAGTTTTCAAAAAAGTTTGAAAAAGAATTTGAGTTTTCTCTCCGGCGGAAAGAAACTCACGGAAGTCATCAAGTAAATACAGGTTTACAAAATGAGGCTGGGCTAGGTAAACGATCGTGCAGGTGCTAACTAAACGATCGTGCAGTGTTTACTAAACGATCGCATAGCTTTGCTAGACGATCGCTGGCGACTGAGCTAAACGATCGCATAGTTTTATCTAAATGATTGGGCATCAACCTATACGATAGGTCTCCGACTTCTCCCACTTGCCCAGTCGTGTACGCGATCGTTGTTTCCTCCATTCGTCTGCCTTACACCAAGTCCGAACAGAGCCCACCCTCTGGATTCTCACACCGAGAATACCAAGGTCGTCTTGTTGGTGGTGTTAGACTCAACTCGACACCATCGATGTCTTTCGGAGGCCGTTCGTGGTGCTGCGGAGGCCATTCGATGTTGCGGAGGAGTTCGTGATTGAGGAGATCATTGAGGACGAGCACGAAGTGTTCATGCTGTATTCGTGCGGTGTTGTGGTTGTGTAGATCGAGTGCTCGTGGTTGTTGTTGTTCGATCAGAGTGTGCATCGGAGTGTGGAGACGCTTCTACCGTTGTTAGTATAGTTTCTCCCTCTGTACATTTGTTGTTTCATGCTGTAATTTCTCTGTAAATTGTATAACCACTTGTATTAAAGTCGACTGTAAATGATTTGTTGATTCATGATTGTAATTTGGAATGGTCTTGCTTCCACTGCTCATGGAAATCTCGAGTGTCGATTTCCTTCACTTAGGTACTACTGCTTGGATACCTTCTCGTTTTCCTATAGTATCAAGTTCTACTAATCATCATAAAACTCATACTTTGAAGTAAATCATACTTTGAAAGCATAGCATCACAAATAATATGCT
This sequence comes from Benincasa hispida, assembly GCF_027475165.1. Classification (NCBI taxonomy): domain Eukaryota; kingdom Viridiplantae; phylum Streptophyta; class Magnoliopsida; order Cucurbitales; family Cucurbitaceae; genus Benincasa; species Benincasa hispida. The sequence continues at coordinate 63,496,551 of NC_143478.1, forward strand.
TAAACATCTTTACTATTAAACATCAACTTCCAACGCATGCTTCATGTAAAATAAGTATAAGAATACTTAAGTCATGCTTTATAAACTTCTTTAAACTAGCATGCGTTAATGGCTTCATGAAATATAGTTTGCTTGAAAATCATTTTAAACATTCTTTTAACATAAGCAACATGAGCCTAAACATTTGAGCAAAACATGTGCTACTATAACATTTGGAAAACATGAATTTGTCGCTTAGAGCCTTAGGCGTTCCTGCTAGGGTTGATAAGCCCTTCTTATTGGCGTTAACCCTTTGGAAACGAATAACATGTTTAGCTAGTGCCTTTAGTCTTATTGTGAGACTAATTAACCTAAATGAAATTAACATTTAACATAAAGCATCCCTTTCAAGCTTCAACGCATACCTTCTTATGTGTTCAACACTTAGGATTTCCTTGAGTTACTATGTCTTAGCTATAAGACCAACTAGCACACACCAAGCACCCATTGCATGCCTTATGTCCTAGACATGCGACAACCTAGCACACGCCCGCACAGCTTAATGCATCCCTTCACGCATAGCCCAACGCATGCCTTGCGCTTATCCAGCTCCCCGTGCATGCTTGCAACCTACCTGGGTTGAACAACCTGCTTGCTCAATGGTTGAAGCTGCTTGCTTGTTTAACCAAAAGCCAGTTTCAAATTTGAGCTCATATAACTTATTTTCTAGACTTTTCTTTGAAACTTTCCTTGTACAAACTTGTTTATAAACATCTTAACTTGCTTACCTTAAAATTTGAGCTTTGAATTATTCTTCCTTTGTCTAGAAACCTCAAATCTTCAATACTGGCCTACATTCATCTGAGAGCTTGACCTTCTTGTAATTTCCTTCAGATTTCACCTTCAATTCCTTGGAGATTCCTTCCAGCAACCCTAGAAATTCAACTACACTCATCAGGCTTTTGAATGGCTTTAAAATCACTTCATTAGCACGAGTAAAATGCTTAAATCGAGGCTTTAAACTGAATCTTTCCTTTTAAACTAAACACTGAATGTTCTTAATGCACTCTTAAGCTGCCAACTCATCCACTAATTGCTATTAATTCCTTTCATTCTGACAGCTAGCCCATTAAAGTGGGTGACTAAGTTGTAATCACTGTTTGATCAATGCAAGGATTCACATAAATTCACCAACGCATGGCACACTTCATCGCATAGCCCACTAGCCAGTGCACGCCTTGGTGCTTCCTGCGCCCATCAACTTGCCTATTACCGACGCATGGACTTTCCTACCCATACCATGCATTTGGACATCGCATGCATGCCTAGCCTCAGTGTATACCTCAACTAGGCAGTGCATGCTCTGCGTCTTGCACCAAAGCACATGCACAACCCCCATTGCCTAAGGGCTCCATGCCCTTGCACACGCATCCTTACCTATCTAACCTCACATGGGCTTGACCAACGCCTGATGCCAATGCCAACACTTAGCCTCACACTCATCAAGTATCCAACTAACCTCAAGAAACATGGTTGCTACACACCTCAACAACCTTCAACGCATGGGCTTCCAACGCTAGGCTACTATACTTAGCCAAATTTTTCCTTACAAAGTGCCTCATTGTATTGTTGCCTGAGGGCTTTAATGCTCAACATTTAGAACATTTTTCCTTATTTTTCCTTTTCAAGCTTTTCCCTACAAACATATTATTAACTTATACTTAATATTCATTAACATGTTAATTAACTTACTTAAGTAGGAAAAATAGGATTCGTGGTTTACAGGAAAAATGACAAATAATATTCGTTTAAGCTAGCATTTAAAAGAACAACATTAAATCCTTCCTAATAATGATTAACCTGGGGTGGCTATGAAACCCGTAGTTTCCCTCTATGCTAAAGTATCCCTAAGGAATGAGTAAGCTTCGACACCTTGTTAGGAGGCATTGCTCATAGTTGGATGTCTTTCATGTAACCCATGTGGGCAAGCCAAAATAAAGGTGACATGTCTAGATAAGGTTTCCCCTTTTGTGTAAAGTAAGAAAATGAGAAAAAGACAAAAAAAAAAAAAAAAAGAATAAAAGTTTGGTTCCCTTAAGTGTGTCATTGCATTATTGAGTCTAGGAAGTTTAGCTCTTGAGCCTTCAAGGCAGAGGGGCAAAATGAATTGAGACCCTTATAAAACCATTTTCGGGTTGTGTGGGTGTAACTAGTAAGGCTTGGATTCACTCATGCATGAATAGTTTAGAATCATTTTTAAAATGTGATTCATTGATTGATTGTGATCGATTTTCATTTTTTATTGTAAATATTATCCTATGAGACTGTTGAGACTAGAGTAATGACCCTTGCGATTTAGCAAGCTTAATTTTGTGTCAATGTGCGATTCTACCTTGTTTGAAAACGAACAAGAATTAAGTTGGGGGTGTTTCATAGTACCGAAAATGTGCTATCTTCCTTTTCTTAATTCAAGGTCGTCACTGAAGGGATTGAATCCAAATATAAAAGCAATTTATCATTCTGTCTTTGAATTGGAATTGGGAAAATCAAAATTGATTTTTACGAAAACATAAATTAGGCTAAGCATATAGATTTTTCAATCTAGAAAAATCAGATATTAAGAAAAAATACCTTTGTAGAACCAAAAGCTTTAAGCAATTCCTCCAAGGTCACAAACGAAGTTATTGTGAAATCCCAAGAAATCTTACACCTATAAGAACACCACCAATTAGAGTCCTTGTTATTCCCAGGACATAAGGAATTGGAGTGTGGGCTTCAAAGAGATTTTTTTTTTTTTTTTTAAAGGGAAATTTTCTGCTCTAGAATTTTAGAGTAAGAATGCGATAGTGTATGAGAGAGAACCAATTGCAGAGAGATTTTCTTTTCTATGTTACGTACTTTGTTTTACATAGAGGAAGAATAAGAGGGGGGAGGAGGAGGGGGTTACATTAACTCTCCTTCTCCCACACATTTTTACTAAAATAACTCCCTGAATGGGAGTTATTTACTTTTATATTAATATTATATTAATATATAAAAATAATACTAAATAATATTAATATAATTTTTATAAAATGGTTAACTAACCATTAATAATCATCTTATATGCATTTATAATCATATTATAATGCAACCTTCTCTTTTAACCTATAGTTTTAATATGAATCAAATTCATATTAAATATTAATCTATAGTATAAAAACTATTTACAATATTTAATTTTATTTAAATGTTTCTCTCACACATTATATAGTTTTAATTATAAATCACATTTATAATTAACTATATATTATAATGCATCAACATACATTATACATTATATTAATCATATTAATATAATTAATTACTTAAATTTCCATAAATAATTTGACCAACTCAAATTATTCCAAAAACAATTATTCCTTGTGTTTTATCTTTAGTGAGCTAACATGGGGACCTATTGAACCTACATATTAGAAGCTCTAATGATTCGAGATTAACCAAATAAGTTCTTTAATTGGATTAATCAACACTCATTAACTGTCACTAAAGACCAACAGTTACACTCTTTGCACTGTAGACATATTTCTGGGTCCATTGGATATAACCAATCAATAGTAAGTTGACCCTTCACAAATTACTTGTAATTACAGCTAGGTGAAAATTACCATTTTACCCTTGTAGTTACATCTAACTCCTTATACGCCTTTGATTCCTCTAATGAACAAACAATTTAAGTCCAACTATAAACTAACCCCTTTGGGGAAAATGAGAGAGTGAGGCCTCATTATTCAAGACCCGAAATCGGCTATTAAATGAGCAATTTATCCACTTTCTCCTTATACAGGAATGAGTGAACCTCAAAGTAAACTAGTATTGAATTAAATTTCCAAAGACGCTATAGATAAATCAATAAGAGTTGTTGATCAGGAAGGCTTTTCAATAAGAATTGTTGATGGAACTAGTTAGTCACATCCTTCTCAAGAGTTGAAAGAGCCTTGGCGCATGAGAGGGTTGTTCAACAGCCTGATAGTTGCATGATTTTAATGGAATCTTAGGTCATCATACCTAATGATGGCTCAGAGGATCTATTGACTTTTAAACAGTCAATGGAAGATGCAGACCAAGACCAGTGGATCAAAGCCATAGACCTCGAAATAGAGTCTATGTACTTCAATTAAGTCTGGGAATTTGTAGATCAACTGAATGGGGTAAAATCTATTGGTTGCAAATGGTCCTATCGGCTAATGTATTTGAGAGCCACTTAGTGAGTCTAGGACTATGGTTATATAAATCTAGGGCAACTGGCAGAAATCATGGGTATGTGATGCCCTAGTTTATTGTATTTATGTTTCTTTTCTTTTATACTCAACATTGTATATGTAATCAACCAAAGTTTCAGCCCAAGTGGGAGTTTGTTGTTGAGTTGTATGTCTTGAAACTCGTGGTTTGTAAACATTAAACATATTCTATTTACAATAAAGATGTTATTAAGGTTTATTCAGTCAAGTTGTTATTGAATTTGTGAATTCCACCTTTTAAACCTAAATAAAAAAAATAAAAAAAAAAAAAACTAAGAATCTCTGGCTATAACATGAATACTTGGACTTAATGTGGAGATATAAAAGTGGATCAAGTTCAAGTAGTAGCCAAAACAGTCTATAAGTATAAAGATAAGGTTGGGTACCTTATCCTGAAGCCATTATGGGTGCGACACATTTTATAATTGTTACAATAGTTGTACAGTGTTACAAACCATGTGATCTTGAATTGTTCATGTGGAGACATACGAGTAGGGGCATCCTATGCAAAAGATATTTGTATAAGACTGGACCACAAAATAATTACTTTTACTTTATAACATTGTTTACTCTTAAAACAAACTATTTCAATTCGATGACCTAAGGTAACTCGATCTTAATCCTGAGCTAACTATGAATTCCTATTTATTCGGGATTATCTTTTAATCTGCATGGGTCAGAGTGGCTCAACATCGCCAACTCAATAAGCCTACCATAGAGGTAGGCTAGGTAGATAGTTGGGGACATAATCCTGCAAGATGGAATTCCTTCCTACCCATTTTTAAGGATAGTAGATAGGTTGTTCCCTTAAGAGACCCCACCCTCTCTTTGGCCTGAGAGGGTCTATTAGTGGATCAGTGGAGACTTAAGGAGTAAGATGTATTACAGGGGTAAAATGGTAATTTGGACTCATCTATAAATACGAACAACCTGTGAAGGATCGACTTACTACTCTTGGTTAAATCAAGTGGACAGAAATATAGCTACAGTAATGAGAGTTCAGCTACTAGGCTTTAGTGGAGTGTCCTTGTAGTTAACAAATGTTGATTAATTAGGTTAAAAAAGGTTTAGCCAATCAATCTCGGATTATTAGAGCTCGTGATATGTAGGTCCATTAGGTCCCCTACTAGCTCATAAATAGACTAAACCATAGAATAGCGTGATGAGAGAATTTGAAACGTTCAAATTCGATTTAAGGAATTATTTGTTAGGCTTGAGAAGTGAATGATGGGCTGATTATACACACTGCACTATTGATCTTTTTGGCTTAAAGAAACCCAAGCCCTATTCTGAATACCGGATACCACCTTTGATAATCACACAAACACAAAACAATGTGCTAAAAGCACAATCCGTGTGATGAGAAATCTCTACCCTACACCTTGATGGCTGAGATTAGAGAAAGGCACTGCTGTAGTTTGTAGAACTCTAATGACTATTCTTTTCTTTTCTTTGTTGCAGAGAAAACATGAGGAAGTTGTCTAGACGATAAGGAAAGAGTCGTCTAGACGATGGAGGCTTTACTGAAGATCATCAAGACGATGGGGTTCAAGACGATGGTCTACACGATAGAGGTGCCAAGGTAAACGATTGATGGCTAAAAGCTACACGATCGATGGCTCGAAGGTAAAAGATAGAACAAATAAGATCGGAGAAGAAGATGAATACGATGATTTACGTGGTTCGGCCAAGGATAGCCTACGTCCACGGAGAAGCTGACGGGAGTTTTATTAGGGAAATTTACAAGATCGCTAAAAGATAAGTATCAATGCTTTCTTGCACACTCTGTATATTTTTCTCACTCACATTTACATTTAGTTACAAAATTTATATAAAGGTAGCTTGAATGTAAATGATTTGTAACAACCTTGAAGTTGTTTTCACCTTTCAATAATAACAATCTCCACCTTGAAATAAACTTCAAGTTTTTCTTCAGCTTCTCTAATCTGTCTGTCTTCTTCTTTAACCTTTGTCTCTCAGCTCAAACCCTATAATATCACGGCACTTCTAAAGTTTGAGCTGAGTGACTGTCTTTGTCAACATGTCAGAGGCATTCTTTAAGGTATGTACTTTCAGAACTTCAATCTGTTTTGCTTCTATCTGTTCTCGCATGAAATGATATTTAACATCAATATGTTTAGTTCTGTTATGATACTAAGGATGCTTAGATAAATGTATGGTGCTATGATTGTCACAAAATATCTTCATTGTATTCTGTTTGATCCCGAAATCACATAGGAGACCCTTTAGCCATAGGCCTTCCTTTACTGCCTCTAAAGGGGCAATAAACTCTGCCTCAGTAGTAGAAAGGGCTACTACTGATTGTAAAGTAGCCTTCCAGCTTATGACACACCTTCTATATAAGAAGATATACCCTGATAATGATCTTCTCTTGTCTAGATCTCCAGCATAATCTAAGTCAACATACCCAATCAGCTTTGGTTCACTGTCTGGAAGCTGTTGGTACATTAGTTTAGCATTAGAAGTACCCTTAAGATACCTCATTATCCACTTTGTTGCCTCCCAGTGCCTTTTACCCGAATTAGCCATATATCTACTCACCAAGCTAGTAGCATAGGCAATGTCAAGTCTTGTAGGCACTATTAGATACATTAAGCTTCCCACAACTTAGGAATACGGGACTATTGACATTATCTTCTGATGTTTAATGTCAGATTCTCTAGGTGAATTCTCTGCTGAGAGTTTGAAATGTTTAGCTATAGGAGTAGATACTAATTTGGCCTCTTTCATTTGATACTTCTTTAATAATTTATTACAATACTATGACTTATCAATGCTTAGAATACTTGCTTTTCTGTTTTTAATAATGTCAATGTCTAGTATTCTTGTTGCATTGCCCATATCTTTCATTTCGAACTCTGACTTGAGTAAATCTTTTACTTTATTTAACTCTTTCATAGTTGCTCCTGATAAAATCATGTCATCCACATATAGTAACAAGTAGATAGGATGAGTGTAGGAATCTGTGTTTATGTAAACACAGCTGCCATAGGAGCTTTTATAAAAGCCATTCTTCTAAACAAAATCATTAAACCTTCTGTTCCCTCATCTAGGGGACTGTTTGAGGCTGTAGATAGACTTTTTAAGTAGGCATACATAGTCTTCTTTCCCTCTGACCTTATACCCCTTAGCTTGGCTCATATAGATAACTTCATCTAGGAAGCCATGTAGAAAAGTTGTTTTAACATCTAGTTTCTCCAGCTCTAGGTTATTTTGAGCCACAATAGACAACAACAATCTGATAAAAGTCTGCTTGACCACTGGAGAAAAAATCTCATTGAAATCAACACCCGGCCTCTGTGTAAAACCCTTAGCAACAACCTAGCTTTATATCTAGGTCCTTGATCATCAGGGAAACCCTCCTTCAATTTGTACACCAATTTGGATGCAATTGGCTTGCATTCTTTTGGCAAAGGTGTCAACTCCCAAGTGTTGTTTCTTACTAGTGAATCAATCTCTTCATTCATTGCTTCTATCCACAACTTAGCTTTAGAAAAACTCAATGCTTCTTCAAAGGTTGAGGGTTTTGATTCATTAGATAAATCAGAAGCATTCAAAGCTATGTAGTCTTCATACCTTGAAGGTGGCACAATGGTTCTTCTCTGTCTATCCCTAGCTAGGTTGTACCCTCTCAAATCTGGTTCTTCTTGCTCGGGATTAGTAGTGGCATCTTCTACTTCTTCTTTCTAAATGAGGTAGTTGATCAAAAAATGATTCAGAGATTGAAGGATCAGAACTAGGGATAAGAACTTGCTCCACCTAAATTTTATCATTCTTCATTTGAGGTGCTGAAACATTAGGATTAGATCTCTACATATACATTTCATCTTCCTCGAAAACAACATCTCTGCTGGTGATCATCTCTTCTCAATAGGGTGCCACATTCTAGACCCCTTAACACCTTTTGTGAAGCCCAAAAACATACACTTCACAGCTCTGGCAGCCAATTTCCCTTACTCTGATGAACAAAGCCAGTGCAACCAAACACCCTTAGGTTATTCAGGTTAGAAGGTTGTCTGGTCCACCTTTCTTTAGAGGTTAGAAGGTTAAAACATGTATGGGGGCATCTGTTCAGTGTATGAGGCTGCTTCTACCCAAAATTGCTCAGGAAGTATAGCATCAGGCAATAGGCTTCTTACTCTCTCCATTATTGTTCTGTTCAATCTCTCTACCACCCTATTTTGCTGAGGTGTATACGTAATTGTTTTGTGTCTAGTTATACCATGTTGTCTACAAAAAACATTAAACTCCTCTGTACAGTACTTAAGCCCATTATCAGTTCTTAGACACTTAATTTGACAGTTAGATAATTTTTCAACCATAATCTTCCATTCTTTGAACTTTTCAAAAACTAAATCCTTAGATTTAAGGAAATAAATCCAACTCTTTCTAGAATAGTCATCAACAAAGGTTAAGAAATACTTGGCTCCATTTAAGGACTAAAAAGGTGAAGGACCCCATAGGTTCGAATGCACATAGTCAAGGATGGCCTTGGTTGTGTGCTGAGCCTTCACAAAACTCTGCCTAGTAGTCTTCCCTATCACACAATGTTCACAAAAGAATAGGCTCTGATGAACTCCCTTAGGTAGAATTCCTTTGTTGGCAAGAGCTTGTAGACCTTTGGCACTAACGTGTGGGAGTCTTTTGTGCCAAAGGTCTCCTTTAGTAGGTTACTTCTGAGTCACAATCAAAGCTGAGTTCTTTCTGTACTCCTTGACCAACATACACTCCATTAATCTTCAACCCTTTGAGGATAGGCTTACTGTTCTTCAAGACTTCACAGTAACCTTCCTTACCTCTGTATTCACAGCCAGTAGAATCAAGCATGCCTAATGAAATTAGATTTCTCTTCAGCTTAGGCACATGTCTAACATTCCACAATAGCTTGACTGTTCCATCTTCAAGTTTTAGTGAGACTGAACCAATCCGAACCACTGGACATGAGGTATTATTACCCATGTAGACAGATCCTCCATCCAACTCTCTGTAGGTACTAAACCAGTCTTTATGGGATGTCATGTGGAAAGAACACCCTTAATCTGGAACCCAATCTAGGTTCTTATTAGCTTCTTCTTCTACCTTACAATTAGAGGTAGCCAAAGCATCTGAATAGAAGTAAGAGTCCTCACAAACTGTGGCTTCACCTGACTAATTAGGTTGGACTTTCTGATGTGGTTGTGATTGCTTGTTTTTCTGCTCATTCTTCCACTTCAAAGTTCTGCAATCCTTGATTAGATGTCCATGTTTTTTGCAATATTTACATCTAACCATGGACTCTACTTTCCCCTTTTCAGTTGAGCTTTGTTTTCCTTTTTCCTTATTGTTCTATTTTGACTTACCCTTGACAAATAAGCCCTCTGCACTAGGCCTGGCTTTCTTCCTAGTTATAAGCTCCATTTCTCTGATTTTGAGAGCAAAAATAATGATGTTAGTAGTTAGGGAATCTCTCCCATATTTTAGGGCAGTCTTCACATCTTTATAGGAATCTGACAATGAGTTGAGAAGCACAAAGGCTTCATTGTCTACCCCAATCTTTTCTCCTTGAGTCTTGAATTCAGTAGTTATCCTCTTGAAATCATCTAAATTCTCCGTCAAGGATTTAGAAGCACTCATCTTGAAGGTAAAGAACCTTTCCCTTAGGAAAATTTTGTTGGGCAGATTTTTAGTCTCATATATCTCATTCAATTTACTCCACATCTTAAAAGTTGTCTCATGGTTGATCACTTGCCTTAGGACACTGTCAGACAAGTTTAAAACTAGTGTTCCATGAGCAATTAGCTCCATGTTTTCTTTTCATTCTTCTGTTGCAGTGCTTGGCAGCTTGGTTGGATCTTCTAGGGCCTTATGTGCCCTTTGTTGTCCTAAGATAGCCTTGATTTTGGCTTTCCACAAACCAAAATCGCCTTTCCCATCAAATTTTTCAATGTCATACCTTGCTACTGCCATATCTGTTTCAAATTCTAACTGAAAAGCTCCAAGATTTGGCTTCTTTAGAATCGTGACTAATCTTGAAGCTTTCTTCCAGGCTCTGATACCACTTGTTGGGCTTAAGAAGTGAATGATGGGCTGATTACACACACTGCACTATTGATCTTTTGGGCTTAAAGAAACCCAGGCCCTATTCTGAATACCGGATACCACCTTTGATAATCACAAAAACACAAAACAATGTGCTAAAAGCACAATCCGTGTGATGAGAAATCTCTACCCTACACCTTAATGGCTGAGATTAGAGAAAGGCACTGCTGTAGTTTGTAGAACTCTAATGACTATTCTTTTCTTTTCTTTGTTGCAGAGAAAACATAGAGAAAAGAAAAGAGAGAAACTGAGGGAGATGCTGCCAGAAATCGCCTAGACGATGAGGGTGCTATCGTCTAGCCGATTGGAGGTAAAGCAGGAAGTTGTCTAGACGATAAAGGAAGAGTCGTCTAGACGATGGAGGCTTTACTGAAGATCGTTTAGACGATGGGGTTCAAGTCGATGATGGTCTACATGATAGAGGTGCCAAGGTAAACGATTGATGGCTAAAAGCTACACGATCGATGGCTCAAAGGTAAACGATAGAACAAATAAGATCGGAGAAGAAGATGAATACGATGATTTACGTGGTTCGGCCAAGGATAGTCTACGTCCACGAAGAAGCTGACGGGAGTTTTATTAGGAAAATTTACAAGATCGCTATAAGATAAGTCTCAATGCTTTCTTGCACACTCTGTATATTTTTCTCACTTACATTTACATTTAGTTACAAAGTGTATATAAAGGTAGCTTGAATGTAACTGATTTGTAACAACCTTGAAGTTGTTTTCACCTTTCTGTAATAACATTATTAATTATATACAATATAATGAATCATTTAATTATTAGATTAAACAAATTGAAGAATTTAAAATATTTATATAGGATTTAGTGTCTTCATCTAATGCATTTAGAATGCATGAACTTCTTTTATGAAAGATTGAAGTTCATTTGGCTGAAGTTTTTTGGGGCATGCAATCTGAACTTTGGTAAGAATTTTGGTTCTTTAAAAAATTCTGCAGAAAAACCACTCTCCAAGCTTTATATTTCTCTTCAATTTCTCATCTAATTGAATCTCATAATCCAATCTAAGACTAAAAGATAGTAGGGAAGATTCTTGTGGTGGTCTACAAAGAGTTTGTGATAAGAAATTGGCTATAGTTTGGAGTATTCTTGGAGTTCTTCAAAGGTAATGTACTGAAACCTTAATATGTTTAAACTTGAACTTGCATACTTGTTAACTAAAATTGATGTAATTAGAGTGCTTAAGACCTAATTGCTTCTGCATGTTAATTGCTAACACCATCATATTCTTCGACAACAACACACCTACATAATTTTAGCTCTAATTTCATCAATTCTTAACCAAATTACGTCAAATTTCTTCCATAAACTTTAAACCCATGTCTTTTTCTAACTAACCTGAAGATTTGGAACTTTAAAATCCCTTGGATCCTTCGAAATCGGTCTCCTGGACTCAAGTTCTCACAAACTAATAGATCTCAGAACAACTTTCAAGTTTTTTTCTTTTTTTTTAATAAAAAAACACCATCTTCTTGCACTCTGTTTTCTCTGGAAGCTCACAAGCATCTTCCTAACACACCTCTTTGAGTCTAGGTCAAAGAAAAATGAGAATGGCATGAGGGAAATGAAAACGACAACCTCTTTAATTCGTAAGGCCTCCCGCTGACTGCACCTCTCCAACAATCAATCTCTTGTTGTCACCTCTTTCTTCAATTACTGAACCCCATTACTCTTAATTACCTATCTTCCTTTCATTTTCTCCATTATGAAATAATTAAATAATTTTATTTAAATTCCCTTCAAATTAATTAAATTATCCATAAAATTTACTTTTAAATTCCACACTTTATTCTTATTTAATCATCTCACCTTCAAGTACTTAGTCAAATTCCATGTTCAATTCACTTGACTAATTAGTAATACCTAGGAAATTCTCCCCTTGACATTTACACATTTTCCTAACTTAATTTCAACACTTTGAAAATTTTGGTTTTTCAAGTTAACACCCTATTTTCCCCTTCCATTTGATTCAACACAAGTAATCATACCACTTAAGATAGAATTCCTTTAATTCATCTTAAAATCATTGAAGATACTTAGGTTGTTCAATCCTCGAATGGGACATTGAAGCTTAACTCTACACTCAAAACTAGGTAGTAAAGATACAGGGCTTACACTACAAGTATTCATTGGCCAAACGCGTAGTCTCTTTTCCTTCAGGTCAGCCTCAAAATTTTCCTAAGTGTTTAGAACACTTAACCACTGTAGAGTATTATTTCAATATTTACTTAGATTTTCTCAAGCTTAACACTTAGAAATATTTCCTTTTTATTACCTTTTTTTGCTAAGCTTCACACTTATATAATAAAGATCAAACATACTATGCATCTTAAAGCATATAAACACTAGGTTATTTTCAATGTGTAGATGCTTAGGAACTCAAGTTCCAAGGTTTACAAAATCTCTCTCAAAAGTTCTCCGACTCCTTTGCCAAAATCCTTGATATTTAATTAAAGATTAAATAAATGTTAATTTCATTAATTAATTAATTAATTAATTTAAATTGAATTATATTTAATTTGAATTTCAAATTAAATAGATTAATAAGTTAATGCAAGGGAATGGTTAGTGGTGTGAGAGAATTTAACTTCCCTCACATTTCGTTCTGAACCCTAGAAGGATAAGAGATACAAAATATAGCCCTCTCTCACTCTCATATGAAAAAAAAAAAATAGAGAAGAGTTCTCTAATTTTGCCTTCCCCTTCTCCAAGAACACAAAAGCTCCTACATGCTTCCTTGTTCCAAAGAAAATAGTAGAAAAGATCAGTGGTCATGTCTTGCTCGTGGTTTGACCATGCAGTGGATCTAAACGATTGGGAAAAGGTCTTTAAGAATTGTTTCTATAAAGGTTGTAATTCATCTCCCTAATTAATTACTGTATAAAGCATGTTTAGCTTAATTCTTTATGTTTCTATTCTATAATTTTTCTGTAACAAAATAGGGGAAAAGTGATAAATCGCTTCCGCACTGGAATTCAATCCCTTCAACTGGTACCATAGCAAATTATTCTTTCTTTCAATTTTTGTTCTAGAATTTTGATCGAATAAAATGGTGGGTGCCTTTTTGTGGTACATGTGTGATGTATGGTTTTAAAATTGGGTTTTCATAATAGATGTTTATGGATTTTGACATTTATATTTATAATTTAAGTTGATTCGATCAATCTAAGGACCCATTGTTGGGTTTTATGTCTTAAAACTCGTGGTTTGTAAACAATAAACTCATTTTATAAATCAATAAAGTTGTTATTGAAGTTTGATTGAATAAAGTTGTATTGAATATATGAATTGCTTATTTCGTTTTAGAAATAAATCCAATAAACTAAAAGATCTATGACTATTACATGAGTACTTGAACTTAATGTGGAGACATAAGAATGGATCAGGTTCAATTAAATAGTTTAAATGATCTATAGTACATAAATAAAGTTGGGTGCCTTATTCTGGTAACACTATCGGATGCGGCTCACTCTGTAGTTGTTACAAAGAGTTGTAAAGTGCTACAAACGAAGTGATCCTAATTCGTACATGTAATGACATGAGGAATGGGGGTATCCTGTACAATGAATTTGTGCAAGATCAGACCAAGAAATAAGTCACTTTTACTTTATAACATTGTTCATTGTTTAAGAATGACTATTTCAAAACGATGACCTAGGTAACTCGACCTTAATCCTGAGCTAATTATGAACTTCTATTTATCCAAGATTGTCCTCAAATTTGCATAGGTGAGGGTTGGCTCAATAGCACCAACTCAATAAGCCTCCCATTTCAAGGGTAAGATCGGGTAGATAGCTAGAGACATAGAGTACAAGATGACATTCACTCCTACCCGCTTTCAAAGATAGTAGAGAGGTTGTTCCTTTAAGTGTTGACTCTAGGTCTTGAATAATGGGTCTCACCCTCTCATTGGCCCGAGAGGGACTCGGTTTGATGATCGGATCACAAACAAATTATTTATTAAAGGATCAGTGGGACTTAAGGAACAAGAGGTAATCTCAGGGGTAAAATAGCCTTTTGACCCAACCATTATCATGAAAAACCTGTCAAGGTTAACTTACTAATCATGGTTATACTGAATGAACACAATATATCTACAGTGAGGGGAGTGCAACTCTGGGCTTTAGTGGAATGACCCAATAGTTAACGAATGAGGGTTAATTCAGTGTAAAAGGTTTAGCCAATTAATCTTGGATCGTTGGACCCCATGATCTGTAGGTCTACTAGGTTCCTCTACTAGTTCACAAACAGATTAGCCTTAGAGTAGCGTGATAAGTTGATTTGAATCGTTCAAATACGAAATAAGAGAATTAGTAATTATGTGATATAATTACACGTTTAATTTTGGAATTAAACAAAATTGGATAATTGGTTAAAATTTAAATATGATTTAAATATTAAATTCATGAATAGAGATTCATGAGACTGGAATTGATGATTAATTAATTTGATACTTGATATTAAATTAATTAAAATTAATTAAATTATTTAATTAATTATTAATTATTAATTTTATTAGAAAAATTAATTATTGAATTAATTTTTGTAAAATTAATAAAAACTCAATTTTAATTAAAGAATTAAAATTAAAAGGTTAATTTTTTAGTTTTAATTTTGGAAAAGTTTCAAAATTGAAATAAAAATTGGACAATTAGAAAATTAGAAAAGTGGGAATTTCCTACTTCTTCAACCTAGCAACTCATTCATGGTTCCACCATTTTTATAGCTCAAATTCTCAAGCATGAGTTGGAATTCATGTAGGATGTTGATTTGCATGAATTCAATCGGTTGCAATTTGCTAAAAAAAGTGGTTGAAGAAGTGTTTTTCACACTGCTGAAAAACCAATTCTTCACCTCCAATTTCCCTAATTCAAGCTTGTTTTGAGTCTCATAACTCAATCTAAGACTCCAAGATAATAGTAGAAAATACCTTGTGGTGGTTCACAATCAAAGGAAACGGAGATTGCAGTTGAAAATCGTGATTCAAAAGTATCTTCAAAGGTTCGTATTGAAACTTTGTTTTTAGTTCATGAACATGCTGAATTTGAAGCTAAAATTAATGACTTAGAATGATTAATGATCCTGTTTTTCTTCCACTACATGCTTCTTTATTCCAACAATTGGTATCACAACATCATTTAAGCATTCAATTTGGTTTAACTTTGGCTTGGTGAGTGTTTTTCATAAGTTGTATGACAATGATGAGCTGATATGGTTTTTCTAAGTTTTGGCATTGTTTTCTCTTCAATTATGTTGTAATTCTTGTAATTGGCTCTTGTTTGATGGGCCTTAATGTGTGTTTAAGTGTCTGTAATTCGATTGGAGTTATTAGAGTTGTAATTAGAATATAATTGAAGAAAAAAGTGAAGAAGGTCGAGCAGCAGGAACTGATTTTTTAACCATTGCCCAATACTCGATGCTCGATGTCCCATACTCGTTGCACGATGCCATACTTGATGAGAAACTCGATGGTATTTTGTGAAATACTCGATGCACGGTGCCATACTCGATGCTACTCGATGCTTATACCCGTTAGTATTTTGTGAAATACTAGATGCACGATGCCATACTCGATGGTATACTTGATGGTATTTTGTGAAATACTCGATGCACGATGCCATACTCAATGGTACTCGATGTCATACTCGATGGTATTTTGTGAAATACTCGATGCACGATATTATACTCGATGGTATTTAGTGAAATACTCGATGCACGATGGCATACTCGATGTTTGAAGGCATATTCGATCATCGATGACATACTCGATACTTGATGATATTCGATGGTTTTTTCCCGGTTCAGCACAGTTTTGAGCATTGGAGGTCCGGTCCGAGAGGTTTGGTTTCGGTTCAAGGTGGTTCGATGGATCCAGAAGTATTTTGGAGCCGATTTTTGCTGAATTTTGTAATAATTAGGCCTTTATTTGCTTAAAAATGTCAAAACTAAAACCATATCAGTCTATATTGAATTATTTATGTAT
Source organism: Benincasa hispida (assembly GCF_027475165.1). NCBI lineage: Eukaryota > Viridiplantae > Streptophyta > Magnoliopsida > Cucurbitales > Cucurbitaceae > Benincasa > Benincasa hispida. Next base: position 63,512,916 of record NC_143478.1, read on the forward strand.
GTGGTGTATGTTATAATTAAATAAATCTTGTATGTGCATAGAGAATGCCATGTAGATTTCCCACCATAGAAAGCATGTTACATGCAATGAAAGTATGTTATAAAGTGTTATAATATATAGTATGCATGTATAGGGTTTCAATTGTTTTAATATCAATGTTATATTAAATGTTGAATGCCTTTGATGTATGTTATGGATGTTTAGCATGTCTAATTTTTTGTTCATTATAAAATTGGGTTAGACATTTAAAATCCATAACAAAGATAAGTTGCATGCTCACGTAAGTTAATCACATGTTTTAATAGTTAAAATAGGTCGACATCTTGTAAAATATGGTTACAAACTCAATTGGTATATAATTCTGTCTAAGGCTGGAGGTATTTATGTTGATAGTTTATGAACACCTCCTACCTGGGAGATCATGGCCGAATAATTGCACGTTGTTAACCATTTTTTTTAGCAATACGTGAGCAGTGTGAGATTTTAAAACTAGTTTATCACCTAGACATCTTAGGTTAAATCCAAATATAAACGTTATACTTGGATAAACACCTAGACTTAGGTTGTTTAATTAGTCAGAACAAACCTGAGTAAAGATATACCCAAACAAATGTTAGGACACTTCAGTGGGAGTTTAATAACATATATGATATGCTATTAGAACACTTCAGTGGGAATTTATTAGAATACTTCAGTTAGAGATTAATAACGTACACGATATGTTATTTTTAGCTCTCGCGTCCCTAAGAGTTCACCGAGATTCATGCTTCACTTCATGTCGATTATGAACCTTGACTGCTCTATTCGAAAAGTGTGTGCATCGGATCAAGATAAAGGTGAATGAAGGGAAGTTTTTCAATGTAAAATCAAATATACGATATATTGATTTCAACTCCCACGTCCCTTGAAAGTTCACACCGTGAAGTCCATACAACTCTTTGTGTCGATTATGAACCTCAACTGCTCCATTCGGAAAGTGTTTGTATGGGTCAATATCGAGGTGAATGGGGAAAGTAGTTCAAAGTAAGTGGGTGAAGGATATGTGTTAACGTGTCCTATGGTCTCTTCCATTTGTTTGGACGTGAGATTCATATGTTGCGCTTGTTTTTCGTCTTTATGTAGGCCTTGCTAGTTGTTTAACGAAGGCTATCCCCTCGGAGGGTTGTAACATAGAATTCAGAACACAAACTCCAGAAATGGATAGGATTTCTTACGTCATTTTCTAATCTTGACTTTCAAATTCGGTAGCATCGTTGGGGGCGACCTCTAAGGTCTAAAAATCAAGGGTTACACTTACGAAATTACTAAAGTGTTAGTAAGTTCTTACAAAAAACGGTAGCTAACAAATATCAGAATATGAGTTATTCTAGAGATAGTATTTAGTCAAGAATGTCTTGCTTTAGTGAAGAAGTATTTGACTGCCCCTCAGTAGCACTTATTCTGACTCACTATAGTATCGTTGCAAAAATGATGAATTTTGGGTAAATTATTACTTTGCTAAAACATGATTGTGTTTAAAAGCAATTCACTAATAAAATTCCCTGGCTTTTCATTTGTTCCTCCCACCAATAGGCTCTTTTTTCTCATATCGCGCGCACATCTTTAAGAGAGGCACCGAGTATATTTTAAGACTGACAAGTTCTTTAGTACAACTATTAGCTTCTTATAAACTTACTGGGGATAACTATGCTACATGGAAATCAGACTTAAATACAATACTGGTGATAGATGACCCTTGGTTCGTTTTAATAGAGGAATGTCCTCCCGTTCCTAGCTCAAATGCAAACCAAAATGTTCGGGATACATACGACAGATGGATGAGGGCTAATAAGAAAGCCCATGTCTATATTCTTGCCAATATATCTGATTTATTGGCCAAGAAACATGAGAGCATGAGTACTGGCAAAGAGATTATGGATTCTCTTTGTGGGATGTTTGGACAACCATCTTTCTCCCTAAGGCAAGATGCAATCAAATACATTTACAATTGTCATATGTAAGAAGGGGCCTCTTTTAGAGAACATGTCCTCGACATGATGCTCCATTCCAATGTGGCAGACGTAAACGATGATGTCGTTGATAAGAAGAGTCAAGTTTGTTTTATTCTTGAATCTCTTCTAAAGAGTTCCTTGCATTTGGTACGAACATACTGATGAATAAAATAGAGTATAACTTGACTATGCTTCTCAATGAGCTTCAGGCTTACTAAACCATAATGAGAGGACTGGAACCAGAGGTAAATGTTACTACTACAGAGAAAAGAGTATCATCCTCTAGAAGGCCTGATATTGCTTATTCTTCAAAGAATAAGGGTATTCTAGTAAGGAAGAACAAAGGGAAAGGTAAAAAGAAACCCACTGGCAGAAAGGGCAAGGCAAATATTACAGATAAAGAAAAATGTTTCCACTCTAGTGAAGAAGGGCACTGGAAAAGGAACTGCTCACAATACCTTGTAGAGAAAAGAGCAGAGAAAGCAAGACAGGAAAACTAGTTCCTTGTAAACTCCAAGTTTTGAACAGGAGAGAATATCTTAGAATAACCAATGGGAGATGTAGTTGCTATTGTAATGAAAGTTATTTTATCTTTTGTAAATAACATATTGTATAAAACTCTTATTATAAATGAAATATTCATTAGCAAAAGTTATATTTGTTCTACTGTATAGCAACTTCTGTTAGAATCAATCAAGTTAAAAGCTATTTGCAAATATTTAGAAATTTAAAAAGGCTAAAAATCAATAAAGGCAAATAGTTATGTAACCTAAGTAATAATTTTAGAACACTTGAAGAGTTCAAGGTGTATAAAACTTGTTAGGTAAAATCGAAAATAATTTGATTGGATCAAAGTAAAGAAAATAAAGCGTTTAGATTTCTAGGGCTATTTCGATAGAACATGAAATCTAGTGAAAACTCTCTACACCTAGTTGCCTTAATTGTTTTGAACATCATTCCAATTTTAAGGTATTTTCTGAAACTCCATATGAGATGTGGAGAACTCATAAAAGCTATTTATGATATGTCAAAAATGTCTACATAATTCAGAAATCTACAGAAAAGATCGACACTTGTATTAGTGTCGAACCCTTAAGTGTTAAAATATTGTTCAAAAGGCATTCTTATTTGTAGGCAACCCAAAAATAGTGTTCTTTTCATGTAAAATAAAATCAAGTGTTTATGTTGACAAATGCTAAATTTTTCCTAGAAAATTATACAAGATCACCATGTATTATTTGTATTCCATAAAAGCAATTATATGTCAATAAGAGTTATTGATCAAAGCTGATACTGTAACAAAAGTTGTTTAGACAGGTCAGATGCATCTTACTCAAAGATTTGAGGATACCTTGATGTAGTGGGAGGAATGTATGATAGCCTAACCATTATTTGAGTTTATTAGAAACTCAAGTCATCAAGTCTCGGTGACGACATCGAGACAAAAGAGTTATGATAATAAGATGCATTCCCTATATAGTTTAATGAGAAATCTATAGTATACTAAAGTGTTTACAATAATCCTCTTGGCTAAAGTGTTTTAGGATCACCTAGTGAGACTAAAACTACGTGTTGTATAACCTAGGGAAAGTAGGAGAAAAACCCATGGATATGTGATACCTAAAAGTAAACCATGGGTATGTGATGCCCTAGTTTATTGTATTTCTCTGTAAAACTCAATAACTCAAACATTGTGTATTCATGTGTTACTATTGGAGTTTTAGTCCAAGTGGGAGTTTGTTGGATTTTATGTCCTAAAACTCATGTTTTGAAACAATAACCTCATTTTGTAAATCAATAAAGTTTTATTGAAGTTTGATTCAATAAAGTTGTATTGAATATATGAATTGCTTATTTCATTTTAGAAATAAATTTAATAAACTAAAAGATCCATGACTATTACATGAGTACTTGAACTTTATGTGGAGACATAAAAGTGGATCAGGTTCAAGTAAATAGTCTAAATGATTTATAGTATATGAATAAGGTTGGGTGCCTTATTCTAGTAACACTATCAGATGCGACCCACTCTGTAGTTGTTACAAAGAGTTGTAAAGTGCTACAGACGAAATGATCCCGATTCGTACATGTAGTGACATGAGGAGTGGGGGCGTCCTGTGCAATGAGTTCGTGCAAGATTAGACCAAGAAATAACTCACTCTTACTTTATAACGTCTTTTACTGTTTAAGATTGACTATTTCAAAAAAATGACCTAGGTAACTTGACCTTAATTCTTAGCTAACTATAAACTCCTGTTTATTCAGGATTATCCTTAGATTTGTATAGGTGAGAGTTGGCTCAATAGCACCAGTTCAATAAGCCTCCCATTTCAGGGGTAATACTGGGTAGATAGTTGGGGACATAGGGTGCAAGATAGAATTCACTCCTACCCACTTTCAGGGATAGTAGAGAGGTTGTTCCCTTAAGTGCTGACTCCGAGTCTTGAACAAGGGACCCACCCTCTCATTGGCCCGAGAGGTACTCAGTTTGATGATCGGATCACAAACCAATTATTCATTAGAGGATCGGTGGGACTTAAGGAACAAGAGGTAATCTTAGGGGTAAAACAGTCTTTTGACCCAACCATTATCACGAAAAACCTGTGAAGGTTAAATTACTAATCATGGTTATACCGAGTGAACACAATGTATCTACAGTGAGGGGAGTACGACTCTGGGCTTTAGTGGAGTGACCCAATAGTTAACGAATGAGGGTTAATTCGGTGTAAAAGGTTTAGCCAATTAATCTCGGATCGTTGGACCCCATGATCTGTAGGTCCACTAGGTCCCTCTACTAGCTCACAAACGGATTAGCCTTAGAGTAGTGTGATAAGTTGATTTGAATCGTTCAAATACGAAATAAGAGAATTAGTAATTATATGTGATATAATTACACGTTTAATCTTGGAATTAAACAAAATTGGAGAATTGGTTAATATTTAAATATGATTTAAATATTAAATTCATGAATAGAGATTCATGAGAGTGGAATTGATTATTAATTAATTTGATATTTGATATTAAGTTAATTAGAATTAATTAAATTATTTAATTATTAATTTTATTAGAAAAATTAATTATTGAATTAATTTTTGTAAAATTAATTAAAACTCAGTTTTAATTAAAGAATTAAAATGAAAAGGTTGATTTTTTAGTTTTAATTTTGGAAAAGTTTCAAAATTGAAATAAAAATTGGACAATTAGAAAATTGGAAAAGTGAGAATTTCCCACTTCTTCAACCTAGCAACTCATTCATGGTTTCATCATTTTTATAGCACAAGTTCTCAAACATGAGCTGGAATTCATGCAGGATGTTGATTTGCATGAAACACATGCAATATAACAATGAGATCTGAGTGGAACTAGAAAGGCAATCAGTTGCAATTTGCTAAAAAAAAAGTGGTTGAAGAAGTGTTCTTCACACGGCTGAAAAACCAATTCTTCACCTCCAATTCCCCTAATTCAGGCTTGTTTTGCGTCCAAGAACTCAATCTAAGGCTCCAAAAGAATAGTAGGGAATACCTTGTGGTGGTTCACAACCAAAGGAAAAGGAAATTGCAGCTGGAAATCGTGATTCAAAGGTATCGTCAAAGGTTAGTGTTGAAACTCTATTTTTAGTTTATGAGCATGCTGAATTTGAAGCCAAAAGTAATGAATTAGAATGCTTAATGATCCTATTTTTCTTCCGTTGCATGCTTCCTTATTCCAACACCCGTTGTTTTGGGCAAATTATTTGTAAATCGAATCTTGTCTGTCATTTATGGTATTTTTGTTGTAAAAAAAACCCCAAAAAGAGGTGAAAATCGAAATTCGAAGTGCAAATCTAAGGGGATTTTATGCATAGCGTCGTTATTCATCTTTTGTACGTCATGAAAAGCGTCTAACTATCTTATTGTCATTGTTTGTGCGTAATGGATCTTCTGGACGGTGCAATTTTTCTTGGGCGTGATTGATGCGAAAATTGACTAAAAATTAGGGATTTTGATGAGCCTTAATTTGAGAAGATCTTGGCAAATTATTAATCATGGAGTTAGAAAATTTCAAATTATTGTATTTTAATTTTTTTTTTATTCTAGGAATGCCAAAATCTAATTTATTATTTCTATTTAATTTAATAATGCAATGGATATATGTTTTAAATTATTTTAATTTATATATTGCATAATATATGTCATATAGATTAAAAATCTCATCTTAAGTTAAGCATGTTCATGAATCATATTAAAATATAACTGTTATATAATATGATAGCATGAAAATAAATTTCATTACTTTAATATAAGAATTTTATTATTTAATGAAATAGCATGATCATGCATCATTTTGAATAGAAATGTTTTATTTAATTTTATATGCATGATGTATATTATATAGTATGCATGTATATAATATAAATGTTGTTTTCTAATTTAATGACTGAATAAAGTATGCATATTATATTGTTTTATATTTATTATGTTTTTAGTATAAATGTTATATTATGCATGTTAATGAAAATGATTGATGCATGTTATAATTTTTTAATTCTTAATATAATTGTTATATAACTTAGAAATTAAAATATATAATAAAGAATTGCATGCAAACATATGGTTATAATTAATTGTTTTTTAAAAAGAGTATTAATAAACCATTTAAACTTTATGTTAAAAATATTTCTAATAAGATTAAAAATAGGTTAATATTTTATTCCTTTTCATAGGATTAATTTGAGAAAATAAAAGATTAAATTTATAAAATATTGACTAAAAGATTTTTTACTAGGAAATGTTCTGTCTAGGATTGAGGTATTTAAGCAGAAGAAAATGGAATACCCCTACCTGGGAATCGACTTGGAAAGTCCATTAGTCAACATTTTATAATCATGCAATAGATAAATAATGTTTATTAATGTGTTTAATGAATATTAATTATTTTTGTTAAAATATTTAATATAAATGTTATATTGGACCAAATAATCATCACTTAGATAAACAACTTAGTTTAAGTTTAACTAAGGAATGAACACTAATCTGTAAATACTTAGTGACAGAAAAAGTATATTTAATATACATTTACTTTCACGTTCTCCGTAAAAATTCACACTGTGAGATCCACACTCAGCCTCATGATGCCTTGGGCACATCCTTCTTTCTAAAGGTGTTTGTATGACTCAATATCAAGGTGAATGGAAAAAGTATTAATAGTAAGTGGGGGAAGCATATGTATCAACATATCCTATGCTATCTTTTATTAGTTTTCATCATGAGATTTAATACTCGGTGTCGTGGTGTCCTAGGTGCACCCTCCCTTCATAAGGTGTTTGTATGGAATCAATATCAAGGAAAACTCCAAAATGGATATGACCACCTTAGTTTTTGTGCTAATATTGTCCTTCCTTCCCTTCGGTACACTTATTAAGATGAAACTATGGGATCTAAATTAAGGGGTTACACTTACAAAAATCATTAAGTTAATGCTTTCTTGACAAAAATAATGATAACAAAGCACTATAGGAATAACAGTTATTCTGATTTATTGATTGGTTGAGAACGTCTCAATTCAGTGAAGGATAATCGACTACTGATAACTTGTAAAAATACAAGTTATTTTATATCTTCTATTTAGAACCATTATGAAAATTCATAGGAAAATGCATTAGCTTGACAATAAAATCATTTAATTAATCATATCCTGTGATCACATGCTTACAAAACTAATAATCCTTGAAAATTATTAAATTTTTCACTTTTAGATGCTGGATTCTATCGAAAATGGAGAAAATTGGCAAAAGAAGCACGTCGCAGCAGTGAACGTATAGAACCAAGTTTGATGCCCAAGTTGGCATCACATAGTTCCATGCGATGAGCTGAAATATGATAGACGCATAGGTGGTGGAAGTCAAATAAAAAAGATCAAATTGGTTGCTGATACGAAAAGTTTGTGGTAGAGCCAATGAATCTCTTACGCGAGGCAGATGGCACGACAGAGCATGAAATTTAATGTGAGGTGTTGGCATAATCATTATAAAGAGGCATAAAACCTTCCTTTTTTATGCCTATTAATAGCTCATTGAAGAATTGTCTAAGTATCAGTGTAACGACTGGATCCTTACACATTATGATCCGACAGCTATGACATGCATACTTAGACTTTTCTATCATGAGATGAATTCTGTTGAAAATTTCAAAGAACATATCTAAATTTTATTAATTAGATAGAAAAACTATATAAAAAGTTTATTTATCAAAACACCAAGATCCATAAAACATTAGTGTGGTGGTACAAAATGTATATGCCTATAATAGTGAGTTTGATGGTTGACCATTTGAGCGACGTCCAATTCTGCAATCTACGTTGTGTCCTTATCTACAAAGTCTGTAAAAATATAGGATGAGTATATAATATACTCAGTAAGTAGTTCTCACGTAAGGTAGTGACCAAATGCACAATCACAAGCAACATGTCATGAAAACATATGGTTGGGACCGAAAACGTATAATAACATGTGGTGGTCGGTTATGCTTCCAACATAAATCTCTCTGCCCTAATAGGAAGATGAGGACCTAAGCGAAAACTAACCCATCTGATGATTAGCGGGTCATGTAGGCAGTAGGGCCAGAGTCGCATCCAACATCAACCATTAGCATAAACGTAATATTGGATTAGAAGGGTGCAACCATACATACCCTGCTAGTCCCTAGCGTAAACATAACGTAAGATTAGGCCTAGAGGGGTGCAACCATACATGCCCTGCCAGCCCTGGAAGCATAAATTTCTCCACCCTGATAAGAAGATGAGAACTTAAGCAGAAAGTAACCCATCTGATGATTAGCGGGTCATGCAGTCAGTAGGGCCAAAGTCGCATTCAACATCAACCATTAACATAAACGTAAGATTAGACTGAAAGCATAACTTACACCTAATTAAAACTTGATTTTAACGTAATCGTGAACAAACATAATGCATGGGGTCCCTTGTAGACAAACGTGTGCTAAACATGTAATGCAATATAACAATTAATATAACCATGCAACATAATAAAGGTACACTATCATAGAACATTTAAAGAGAGGGTGAGATAAACTACTTATTGTGATCTAGTTATTCCTTATTATTCTTTATGATTTGATCAGTAGAGCTTTCCCTTTTTAAACTAGAAGGAAATTTGGGCAACACCTTACCCGAGCTTTTCTCTTTTAGCCTCACAGAACTTCCTCACTCACACTTACTCTTTCACACGATTCTTTATTACTGAGATTTGTTTGAGAATGGGTTAAATCTTCGGCAAAGGGTCCTATTTATAGTATTTTTTAGCTCTTCTTAGTGTGACAAATCATCCTATAGGTGGCTTCTTTAAAATTACTTAGGGTTTAAGGATTCCTCTCAATAAGACACCTAATCTTGGCTAACGTTTGCCCTTACGCCATCATTCTTTGTTTGTATTTAATTTTAGGATTTTTCTATATATAATCTATAAGATCGTGGCCAAATTCAACGTATAATCCACGCTTCTATCCAAATCTCGCTCTCTTTGTTCTCAGAATCTCGCTCTCTCCAGCTTTCTCACTGGTTTGGCTCTTGCGACTCCCGCTCTCACTCTCGTTGTCATTGGTCGCACTCCCGCTCTCGCTCTCGCTCGCTCTCCCGCTCCCACTCCCACTCTCGTTGTCTCTCCAATCTCGCTAGTTTTCACGCGTGGTTGCCTTCACTGCTTGTGGATTCCACTTCCTTTTTTTAACTCTTTCAAATTTTAAGAGTATATAAGTAATTAATTCACCTTCAATTCTTCCAATGAGCAGTGCCCAAACAAAAAGTTATCTACTGCTCGTTGTCTCCTAAATTAGCTAGCGTCCAACTTTTAAATAATCCTCCCTGATTCTGCTCCTTATTCATTATTTTTGGATAATGAATAAATTTCCTATTTTTCCCCTTCTAAATTTCCACCCCTTTAAATAAAATTTCGTCCTGCTTAATATTTGACATTTAATTTCCTGTATGCGTACAAATCTGGATTGTTACATTCTTCCCCCCTTAAGAACTTTCGTCCTCGAAAGTTTCTTGGTTCTTAAATAGATAAGGGTATTTGACTTTGATCTCTTCTTCTCGTTCCCCTTTAGTTTCTTCTACTTGCTGATTTCTCCAGAGAACCTTCACTAAACTTATTTCCTGATTACGAAGCGACTTCTTCTCTCTTGCTAGGATGCAAACCGGAGTCTCTTCATATTCCAAGTTTTCACTTATTTGTAGAGGTTCATAATTTACTACATGTGATGGGTTAAACACGTATTTTCGAAGCATCGATACATGAAAGATATTATGTATTGTAGAAAGGGTAGGTGGTAATGCTAATCGATAAGCTACTTGACCAATACGTTCTAATATTTCAAAGGGTCCAATAAAGTGAGGGCTAAGCTTTCCTTTTCATTCGAAACGCATAATGCCTTTCATTGGTGCTACCTTTAGAAATACGTGATCTTCTACTTTGAATTCCAGCTCTTTTCGACGGTTATCACCATGATTCTTCTGTCTGTTTTGAGCTGTTCGCATTCTTTCCCGAATTAGCTTAATTGACTCTGATGTTTGCTGCACCAATTCAGGTCCTAGTAGTGTTCGCTCCCCGATTTCATCCCAGTGTATAGGGGATCTGCATTTCTTTCCGTACAAGGCTTCGAAGGGAGCCATACCAATTGTCGCCTGATAACTATTATTATAAGCAAATTCTGTAAGGTGTATTTGTGAATCCCATGCTCTAGTAAAAATCCACAGCATATGGCCTCAACATGTCCTCTAGGATTTGATTAACTTGTTCTGTTTGGCCATCAGTTTATGGATGGAAGGCTGCACTGAAATTTAGTTGTGTACCCATTGCTTTTTGCAAACTTTTCTAGAATTTGGACAAAACGAGGGTCTCGATCTGAAATAATTGATATTGGGACTCCATGTAACCGGATGACTTATTTTAAGTACATTTAAGCTAGTGGTTTCGTAGTGTGAGTAATCCTGTAGGGCAGGAAGTGGGCAGATTTGGTGAGTCGATCCACAATCACCCAAATCATGTTGTGGCCTTTAATAGTTCTTGGGAGTCCTAAGATGAAGTCCATAGAAATATGCTCCCATTTCCATTCTGGAATACTTAGAGGCTGAAGAAGTCCTTGTGGTCGTTGCCATAGAGCTTTCACCTGTTGACAAACCAAACATTTACTTACATAGTCAGCTATATCCTTTTTCATGTTACCCCACTAGTAATGTGCTTTCAAGTCTCGACACATTTTGGTACTCCCATAATGTATTGAAAAGCATGATTCATGAGATTCCTTCAGTAGTTCTTTCTTGATTTCTTTATCATCTGGTACACATAGACGCCCACGGTAGAGGAGTGCAGAGTCTAGGGCTGTACAGAATTGATTGGTTTCTCCATTTTCTGACTGCAGTTGTTTGTTTATGTATTTATCTACTTGTTATGCATCAATTATCCTTTGCCTTAATGCAGGTCTTATAATTAACTGTGCTATTCGAGTTGTTAAGGTGTCTAGTATTAGTGAGATCTCAGCTCTTTCCAGGTCATCCATTATGTGTTTAGAGATGGTACTTAGAGTTGCTGTATGAGCTGACTTTCTGCTTAAGAGCATCAGCAACAATGTTAGCTTTTCCTGGATGATAGAGGATCTCACAGTCATAGTCTTTGACTAATTCTAACCATCTTCGTTGCCTCATATTTAACTCTTTCTGGGTAAAGAAGTACTTAAGAATTTTATGATCTGTATAAATTTGGATCTTTTTCCCATATAAGTAATGTCTCCATATCTTTAAGGCAAAGACTACAGCAGCTAACTCCAAGTCAAGAACGGGATAATTTTGTTCATAAGGTTTTAGTTGTCTTGAAGCATATGCTATTACCTTTCCATGTTGCATCAATACATAACCAAGCCCCTTCTTCGATGCGTCACTGTACACAGTTAAACCCCCTGATCCGTCAGGTATGGTGAGAATAGGGGTTGTGGTCAACTTTTCTTTTAGTTTCTAGAAGCTTTGCTCACATGCTTGGTTCCAAACAAAAGGATTATTCTTCTTAGTAAGGTTAGTTAAGGGTAATGCTATACTTGAGAATTTTTTCACAAATCGTCTATAATATCCTGCTAATCCAAGGAAGCTTCGCACCTCGCTGACTTGTTGTTGGGCGAGGCCAGTTGATAACCGTTTCAATCTTAGCAGGATCCACTGAGATTCCTTCTTGCTTTACAATATTCCCTAGGTAGGCAACTTGTCACACCCAAAACTCACACTTGGATAATTTGGCATACAACTTTTCATTTATTTTATGGAAAGAACGTCCCTAAGATGTTTTTCTTTCATGTTTTGCCTCTGACTTGGAATAGACTAAAATATCATTTATAAATCCGATCACAAAGTTATCAAGATGGTCCTTAAAAATTCTATTCATCAAGTCCATGAAAGCTGCGGGGGCATTCGTGAATCCAAAGGGCATCACAACGAATTCATAATGCCCATATCTTGTTCGGAAAGCAGTCTTGGGTATATCCGACTCCTTGATTCGTAGTTGATGATATCCAAATCATAAGTCTATTTTGGAGAATACTGAGGCTCCTTGTAATTGGTCAAATAGGTCATCAATGCGTGGGAGTGGATACTTATTATTTATTGTCAACTTATTCAACTCCCCATAATCTATACATAAACGCATTTATCCATCCTTTTTCCTAACAAATAAAAACAGGTGCTCCCCATGGAGACACGCTAGGGCGTATAAATCCCTTATCTAACAATTGTATTTTGAGTTCTTTTAATTCCGCAGGTGCCATTCTATATGGTGCTTTAAATACTAGTTCAGCTCCAGGAATTAGATCTATACAAAATTCTATTTCTCGACTAGGTGGTAAACCTGGTAACTCTTCTGGGAATACATCTTTAAATTCCCTTATTACAGGAATGGCCTTAATTTCATCCTTTTGGTTTCATAAATCTACTACGCTTGCTAAATATGACCAAGTCCCATGGTTGAGCAAATGTTTAGTTTTTAAGGCTGAAATTATTCTTGGGGCTGATGGTGAATTAGAACTCTTAAAATTAAACTTGGTTCCTGATGGAAAGGTGAATATGACCTCTTTATTATGGTAATCTATGCTTGCATAGTTTGCTGCTAACCAGTCCATACCTAGTATTATGTCGAAATCACTTATGTCTAGGATGATAAGGGTCACCCCTAGTTTATGTCCTGATACTGACAATTCACAGTTTTCTACTACTGAGTGGGTCAACATAGATACTCCGGCAGGAGTAGCTATGGATAGAATGTAGCCTGAGGGCTTTGATGTTAATTGAGCATGTTGTGCAAATATTGTAGAGATGAATGAATGACTAGAGCCCGAATCAAATAATGTGAAGGCATAATACCCGAGGATGGGTAATGTACCTGTAACAACTGTATCTTGATCCTCTGCCTCTTGACGTGTAACAGCAAACACCCGTCCTTTCTGTTGTTGGGTAACGTTGTTACTAGTAAGCTGGTGGTCTGGGCCGTTGATACTTGGTTGATGAGCTTTGGGCAAGCCTTTGTATAGTGACCTGTTTGGTCGCAGTTGAAACACACCCCTAAGTTTCGAAGACATTGCCCCTAATGGTGTTTTCCACAATTTCTGCACTAAGGATATGTAAATGTTTGACTCTTCTGTGGTGACTGTACGCCCTGAGTGCTTTGGGAAATTTTTGCTTGCCGTTGTGAGCGTTGGAAGCCTTGTTGGGAAAATTTCCTCTTTTCATTTGGCATGCATCCTCGTTCAGAAGTTGAGGTTTTGGCAGCAAGATCTACTTCCATGAGTAAGGCCGACTCGAGGGTAAGGGCATACTCTTTGTGTCGGAAAGCAGTAACAATGCCTCGAATGCCTTCTCTTAATCCCCAAATAAACCTTTCCACCTTCTTCTTTTCTGTGTCTACTAGTCGAGGGACAGAGTGAGACAAGCGATCAAATTTTCGTTCATACTCTGCCACCGACATGTTCTCTTGACGAAGATTAAGAAATTCCACTTCCTTTTGACATCTCACTGTCAAAGGGAAATACTTGTTGTAAAAAGCCTGATTGAATTACTGCCATGAGACTGTACCTTTGATTGTTCTTTGTGTGGATTCCCACCAGAACTTTGCATCGCCTCTTAACATGAAGGTAGCACAATTTACTTTCTATTCTTCTCGGATGTTCATGTGGTGGAAACTAGTTCTATTTCTATCCAATTCAATGTTATAATTGGATGCACGGATGATTCGTTAAATATTGAAGGATGGAACGTCCTGTATTCTCAAATCAATTTCTTTTTAACTCATACTTATGTTTACTAAATTATTTACTAAATTACTTGTTCGAACATTCCACTTACCAGAGTATTTGGCGTAGCTATGGGCATCACTTAATAGGTCGCACCATCAAACACCACGACTCTTCAAATGCAATAGAGCCTATTTGGCTCAAACTCTCTGATACCAAACTGTAACGACCGGATCCTTACACATTATGATCTGACCGCTATGACATGTATACTTAAACTTTTCTATCATGAGATGAGTTCTGGTGAAAATTTCAAAGAACATATCTAAATTTTATTAATTAGATAGAAAAACTATATAAAAAGTTTATTTATCAAAACACCAGGATCCATAAAACATTAGCGTGGTGGTACAAAATTCATATGCCTATAATAGTGAGTTTGATGGTTGGCCATTTGAGCAACGTCCAATTCTGCCATCTACGTTGTGTCCTTACCTACAAAGTCTATAAAAATATAGGATGAGTATATAATATACCCAGTAAGTAGTTCTCACGTAGGGTAGTGACCAAATGCACAATCACAAGCAACATGTCATGAAAACATATGGTTGGGACCAAAAACGTATAATAACATGTGGTGGTCGATTATGCTTCCAACATAAATCTCTCCGCCCTGATAGAAAGATGAGGACTAAGTGAAAACTAACCCATCTGATGATTAGTGGGTCATGCAGTCAGTAGGGCCAAAGTCGCATCCAACATTAACCATTAGCATAAACGTAATATTGGACTAGAGAGGTGCAACCATACATACCCTGCTAGTCCCTAGCGTAAACATAACATAAGATTAGGCCTGGAGGGGTGCAACCATACATGCCCTGCCAGCCCTGGAAGCATAAATTTCTCCGTCCTGATAGAAAGATGAGGACTTAAGCAGAAACTAACACATCTGATGATTAGCGGGTCATGCAGTTAGTAGGGCCAAAGTCGCATCCAACATCATCCATTAACATAAACGTAAGATTAGACTGGAATCATAACTTACACCTAATTAAAACTTGATTTTAATGTAATCATGAACAAACATAATGCATGGGGTCTCTTGTAGAGAAACGTGTTCTAAACATGTAATGCAATATAACAATTAACATAACCATGCAACATAATAAAGGTACACTACCATAGAACATTTAAAGAGAGGGTGAGATAAACTACTTACTGTGATCTAGTTATTCCTTATTATTCTTTATGATTTGATCAGTAGAGCTTTCTCTTTTTAAACTAGAAGGAAATTTGGGCAGCACCTTACTCGAGCTTTTCTCTTTTAGCCTCACGAACTTCCTCACTCACATTTACTCTTTCACACGATTCTTTGTTACAGAGATTTTTTTGAGAATGTGTTAAATCTTTGGCAAAGGGTCCTATTTATAGTAGTTTTCAGCTCTTCTCAGTGTGACAAATCATCCTACAGGTGGCTTCTTTAAAATTACTTAGGGTTTAAGGATTCCTCTCAAGAAGACACCTAATCTTGGCTAACGTTTGCCCTTACGCCATCATTCTTTGTTTGTATACAATTTTAGGGTTTTTCTATGTATAATCTATAAGATCGTGGCCAAATTCAACGCATAATCCACGCTTCTGTCCAAATCTTGCTCTCTTTTTTCTCAGAATCTCGCTCTCTCCAGCTTTCTCACTGGTTTGGCTCTCGCGACTCCCGCTCTCGCTCTCGCTCCTGCTCCTGCTCTCGCTCCCTCTTCTGCTCTCGTTCCCGCTCCCGCTCCCGCTGTCTCTCCAATCTCGCTAGTTTTCACGCGTGGTTGTCTTCACTGCTTGTGGATTCCAGTTCCTCTTTTTAACTCTTTCAAATTTTAAGAGTATATGGGCAATTAATTCACCTCTAATTCTTCCAATGAGCAGTGCCTAAACAAAAAGTTATCTACTGCCCGTTGTCTCCTGAATTAGCTAGCGTCCAACTTCTAATTAATCGCCCCTGATTCTACTCCTTATTCATTATTTTTGGATAATGAATAAATTTCCTATTTTTCCCCTTCTACATTTCCACCCTTTAAATAAAATTTCGTCATGCTTAATATTTGACTTTTAATTTCCTGTATGCGTACAAATCTGGGTTGTTACAATTAGACATCTAACCAAGAAATTGGCTAAGGCTATGCTCATTTTCCACCTCACATCCCATATCCCCATTACATTTTTTCATCCATCCATGTTACGTCTATCTTGCATGAGCAACTAAATTCATAATGGGTTGGAAAGGATAAGACTAACATGTTACTAAGTAATATATAAGTAAGCGTTCATCTTGTTTAGTATATGCTTTATAAACTTAGATCAAATCAAGAGATTGCTCTAGATATAATCAATCACTACTTGAGAAAGTAAGGGATTTTAGAACTTTATAAATAGAATTTAATCTTCTGCATGAAATACTGATGTCATGAATCCTAGAAATAGGATATTGTGGCTCAAAGCACTGAGAGGTGAAGTTTATATTTTATGAGTAATATGCATGAATGCTGACATATGCATCACTTAGGAAATGTTAGTAGAAATCTTTCTCAACCCTACATTATTTATTGAAATCTCATCTCTTGATTCCTGCAAGCTGTTTTATTTTACGTTGTAATTATCATCGCATACTTACCATCATTCATTGCATCATCACTTACACACACACCATCATTCACATACTTTAGTTGTAATTAATAGGGTAAATTAAGCAAATCCACATCATTGTATACTTGAGGAACAATTCATGTTAAGATCGAAATAATTATTTTAACGCATGATTAGGTGTAACCCCTATGTTCGACCCTGGAATCTCTGGTACTTTGATTGAGCTTGCATTTAGGTTTAATTAGATAAAACAATGCACACATAAGTTTAAAAAGACTCAACTTAAGGTTAATTTTCATCACATCATCGAAAATGCATCAATTTTTTGGCACCGTTTTCGAGGATTACGATAGCTAGGTTGCACTAAAATCTTATTTTTAATTTTCCAGGTATCAATTTTTCGTGTATTGCATCCTTATCTATGAAGAGGTGCAAACATTATATGAGTGAGGGTATAACGTCTTAGCTAATATATGATCCTGAGGAAAGTCGATAAAAGAACAAAGCTCAAGTTATGGAAAACCTACTTAACAACCCAGAGGTGCTTAATGTGGTTAATAAAGTAGAAAAAAATGTTTAACAATGCAGTGGCTCCTACCAATTCTATACTTCTTGCCAACGATCGTAATAAACCGATTAGAGGTTATGTTTCTCCAACTTTTTATGACTTTTCACCTGGAATCATGTGTTCAGCATTCTATAGGACCAGATTGGAGATGAAAACGGTAATGCTCCAAATGAACCAAACAGTTGGATAGAGGAAGATAAGTCGAGGATCCTCATGCTCATTTAAGAAGCTTCATTGAGATATGTAACACCTTCTAATGGAGTTGACAATCAACACATAGAAGCTATTAGGATCTTAAACACTATAATTATATTAATTTTAGTGGATTTTCATGCAAATTTATAAAATAGTAGTAAAAAGGGTTTCAAGCACAGAACCTTTGAAGAACTTCCAATTAGTGCAAATCCCAGCTAAATTCTTCCTTCCAACAGGTTGTAGACTACCACAAAGATCTTGTCTACTATTCTTAGGTCTTAGGTTGGATGGTGGAACCCAAATCAAGAGAGATTTGGTGTGGTTTTGGAAGTTAAAGTAAAAAGGAAAAGACAAAAAAAAAATTCTTTAATTTTAAGATTGCATGCCTTACAATTCAGCATGAATAACCATGTATTATAGAATTAAAGCATGCAAGTCTGAATAGAATGGGAGTTTTGGCACTCAAAACTCCACTAATTAAGTGGATTAGATGGAGGCTTATTGGAAAAATTGATAAAAACCCACTTTCGAATTTTCAAATTTTTTCCTTTTAATTTAATTTTAAATTTTTAAATAAAAATCAAATTAAATTAAAAATAAAAACTTAATTTCTGATCTTTAAAATTTAAAATCAAATTTATTTAAAATGCTTTTTTTAAATAAATAATTAATTAAACAAATTTAATTAATTTGTTTAATAAATAATTTAATATCAAATATTAAATTAATTAAAAGCCTAATGCCGACATGAACTCTTATTCATGTAATTGATATTTAAATCTTATTTAAATATTTTCAACACTCCAAAATTATTTAATTCATTAATTAAACGTTAATTATATCGAATATAATAATCCAAACCCTAAATGAAATTTGAACATTTCAAATTCTCTCAACACGCTATTATAAGGTTTATTCCTTTAACGAGCTAGTAGAGGGAGCTAATAGACCTACAGATCATGTGCTCCAACAATTTGAGATTAATTGGCTAAACTCTTGAAACCGAATTAATCAATATTCACTAACTACCGAGACAAACCACTGTAGCTCAGAAGTTACACTCTCCTCACTATAGATAAATTTCTATTCACTTGATTTAACAGAAATCAATATGTCGATCCTTCACAAGTTGTTCATATTTACAGCTAGATCAAAATTATCGTTTTACTCCTGTAATACATCTTTCTCCTTAAGTCTCCATTGATCCTCTAATGAACAATTGGTTTATGGTCCTACCAATAAACTGAGTCCCTCTCAGCCTTAGAGACGGTGGGGCCCCTTTTATTCAAGACCAGGAGTCAGTACTTAAAGGAACAACCTATTTGCTAACCTTAAAATGGAATGGGTTAGAGTGAATTTCGTCTTGAAGGATTATATCCCTAGCTATCTATTCGGTCTTACCCTTAAAATAGGAGGCTTATTGAGAGGCAATGTTGAGCCACTCTCACCCATGCAGATTAAAGGATAATCCCGAATAAACAGGAGTTCATAGTTAGCTCAGGATGGAAATCGAGTTACCTTAGGTCATCAAATTGAAATAGTATGTTTTAATAGTAAACGATGGTTATAAAGAAAAGTGACTATTTCGTGGTCCGATCTTATGCAAACATCTTTTGCATAGGATGCTCCCACTCGTATGTCTCCCCATGGACAACTTCGGGATCACATTGTTTGTATCAATATACAAAGTGGCCATATCCATAGCATCCCTAGGATAAGGTACCCAACCCTATCTATATACTTATAGACCATTTCGGCTATATACTAAAACTTGATCTACTTTTATGTCTCTACATAAAGTTTAAGTATTCATGTTATAGCCAAGGGTTCATCAGTTTATTGGATTTATGAATCTATAGATGCAATTTATATATTCAATAACAACTTTATTGAAATACTCTTAATAACATCTTTATTGTAAATAGAAATATGTTTAAAGTTTACAAATTGCGAGTTTTATGGCATATAATCCAACAAACTCCCATTTGGACAAAAACTCCAATGGGTTTAAATATATACAAATATACAATATTGAGTATAAGAGAATAAATAAATAAACTAGGGCATTTTATACCCATGAATTATCCCACATGCCCTAGATTTATGAAGCTCCTAGTCCTAGTCCGACTAGATGACCGTCAAACGCTTTAGCCGTGAGGGCCTTTATAAATGGATCAGCTAAATTGTCTTCTGAGGCTATTTGCGTGACGGTCATGTCTCCTCGATGTAATATCTCCTGGATGAGATGGTACTTGTGCTTGATGTGCTTCATACTCCTCCAGACTTGTAATATCTCCCGAACCACTTCCATGGTGGAGTCAGCAATACAACCTTGCTTTATACTCCTCCAGGCTATAGCTCCTCAACTTAAATTGAATACTGATCCCGAAGTTGATTTCCTAAAATCCATATCGGTCTGAATATCAGAATCAGTGTATCCAGTAAGAATAAAATTCTTAGAGCCATACACGAGCATATAATCCTTCGTTCTCCAAGGATACTTGAGGATGTTCTTAACGACAGTCCAATGACTATATCTAGTGTAAGAGTTAAACAACATGCAGCAGAAGTATCAAGGATCTATAAGCATTCTAATTCACTAATTTTGGCAAAAACTAAAGCATGCTCTTCATAAAAAATGGGTTTTCAGAACATACCTTTGATGAACTCTCCAAGAAAAACGCCTGTTCCGCTGCTGTCTTCACTTGATATCAACGTGAACCACCTCAAAGCCTTCTCTACTATGCTCTTGGAGCTCTAGGAAAAGTTGTGGGACTAAAAAACAGTTTGAAGATGTTAAGAAACAAGAAAAGCTCACAGCAGTAATACATAAGCATTCTAGACAACTTCTTCTTCACCGTAATTTTTCTCCCAAAATTTTGTATCCCTTTTTTTTTCCAACAACTCCAGTCTTCTTTATATATTTAGATGAACATGCAAAGTGATGGAGTGCATGGCTTGCAACTCATACTTGGAGAATCAAAGTAGAGAAGATAATGGTTTTTGTGTGAGCATAAAGATGATGGTAATGGAGAAAATCTATTTTCCATTTTGTGCAACCATGCAAATTGTTTTACCATTTTAAAACACAAAACGACTTTTAAATCATTTTAATTCAAAAATTAATTTTCTTAAATTAATTTCACAAATTAATTTAAAAAATTAATTAATTTAATATCAAATATTAAATTAGATTTTGCACAATAATCATCTTCATATATTAAATCATATTTAAATATTTATTCTCTTGTTCCGTTTAATTTGAACGTTTCAAAATTAATTTCTCAAGCTACCCTAAAGCTTACCCATTTACGAGCTAGTAGGGGGACCTTGCAGACCTACAGATCATGGGCTCTAATTATCCGAGATTAATTGGCTAAACTCATTAGAACGATCTAACCCCCACCTGTTAACTAATGGGGGATTCCACTAAAGCCCATAGCTGAACTACCCTCACTGTAGATATATTATGTCCACTCGATATAACCATGATTAGTAAGTTAACCCTTCACAGGTTTCTCGTAATAACGGCTAGGTTAAATCTCTGTTTTACCCTCGAAATAACCTCTTGTTTCTTAAGTTCCACTAATCCCCTAATGAACAATTAATTTGTGATCCAATCAACAAATCGAATCCCTCTTAGGCCAATGAGAGGGTAAGGCCTCTTGTTCAAGACCCAGAATCAGCACCTGAAGGGAACAACCTCTCTACTAACCCTAATCGAGTAGGAGTGAATTCCCTCTTGCACCCTATGTTCCCAGCTATTCATCTTGTCTTATCCCCAAAATGGTAAGCTTATTGAGTAGAGACAATTGGTCTACTTTCACCGTTTGCAAATCAAAGGATAATCCCGAACAAATAGGAGTTCATAGTTAGCTCAGGATTAAGGTTAAGTTACCTAGGTCATCGCCTTGAAATAGTCAGTCTTAAACAATAAACAACAATATAAAGTAAGAATGACAGGTTTCGTGGTCTGATCTTGCACGAAACTCATTTGCACAGGACACCCCCACTTCTCATGTCTCAACATGCACGAATTAGGATCACTTCGTATATAGCACTTTACAACAATTTGTAACAACTATAAAGTAGGCCGCATCCAATAGTGTTACCAGAATAAGGTACCCAACCTTATTTATATACTATAGATCATTTTGACTATTTACTCGAACCTGATCCACTTATATGTCTCCACATAAAGTTCAAGTACTCATATAATAGTTAAGAGACTTAGGTTTATTAGATTTCTAAAAAACAATATATTCAACAACAACTTTATCGAATTCTTAGAATAAGTTCTAATGTTTACAAACCACGAGTTTTAGGACATAAAACCCAACATCTAGGACTAAAATGAAACTTACTTACTATTCCAATTGCATAGCATATGTCTGGATGTGTACACAACATGACATACATCAAATCCCTACTACTGATGCATATGGAAATTTTTTCATTTTCTCAACTTCTTGAGGTGTCTAAGGATCTATTCTTTATACAAATGAATTCTATGTCTAAAAGATAATAAACCTCTTTTGGAATTTTTCATTTTATATCTAGACAACATCTTGTCTATATAAGAGCCTTGAGATAGAGCTAGCGTTATGTTCTTGTGATTCTGAACTATTTGGATACCAAGAACATACTATGCATCTCCTAAATCTTTCATTTGAAATTGTGATGCCAGCCATCTCTTGACGTCAGCAAGGAATCCTATCTCATTCCCAATGAGTAGGATATCATCAACTTATAGTATCAGAAAAGCTATAGATTTATTGACAATTTTCTTGTAAACACAAGGTTTGTCAACATTTTGTTCAAAGCCATAAGATTTGTGATGGAATACACAAGCATGCAACGGAAGGAAACAAAATCAATAAGCACTCTAATTACATTTATTATGAGTTCTAATGCATGTTATTTTCAGAAAATACACAAAAGGGTTTTAAGTTTCATACCTCTGATGAATTCTCCCGATTCTAAGCTGATCTTTACTCCAATTAATCTCCAAATCAACCATGAACCACCAAGAGGTATTCTCTACTATTCTCAGCCTTGAATTTGAGAGGTGAAACTCAGATTTGAGTGAACTTTTTGAAGTAATTTTTCTGGGTTTGAGAGGAAGAAGAATATGAGTTTAGAAACTCATTTCTCAGCAAAAAGCACTCCCCCTTCCGCTTCAATTCTGAATGTTTTACCCCCCTTCAACATGCAAGCACTTCATCAGCCACGAATGCCAGAACCTTGATCAGACTCAAATGGAAATTGATGTGTGATATTGCATGAAGAACACCTCATGCATGGAGGTGAAAGTGGGAAAACCCCACTTTCTCCAATTTTTCCAAAATTTCTTAAATTTCCAATTTCTTTTAATTAATTCTAATTAATTAAAACCTGATTTAATAAATCCATAATTTAATTAAATAAAAATCCAATTTCTCAAATTGAATTAAAATTGGAATTAATTTGAATTTATAATTAATTAAACATATTTCATTAATCAATTAATTAATTTAATATCAAATATTAAATTAATCGTGCACCTAATTTTAAACATGAATCCTATTCATGCAATTAATATTTAAATCAATATCTAAATACTATAAACTCTCCAATTTCATTTAATTTCAATAAACTAAACGTTAATTATATCATATATAATTATATAAACCGTAATTCAAATTTGAACATATTCAAATTCAAACCCTAATTTCAATTTGAAATTCAATTTGAACAATTCAAATTGATATCATTCCAAATTCACTCAATTTATTAATTCAAGGTGTTCATGTTTTACGAGCTAGTAGAGGGACCTTATGGACCTATAGATCATGAGCTCCAAAGATTAAGATTAATTGGCTAAAACTCTTTAGACCGAATTAATTAGTATTCATTAACTATCGAGTCACACCACTATAGCTCGATAGTTGCACTCCCCTTACTGTAAATATATTTGTGTCCACATGATATAACCATAACCAGTAAGTCGATCCTTCACAGGTTGTTTGTAATAACGATTGGGTCAATATGTTGTTTTACCCTCGATATTACGTCTTGTTCCTCAAGTTCCAATTGATCCTCTAATGAACAATTGGTTTATGATCTAATCACTAAACCAAATCCCTCTTGGGCTAGTGAGAGGGTGAGGCCCTTTGTTCAAGAACTCGATGCAGTACTTTAGAGAACAACCTTTCTCCTATCCCTAAATCGGGTAGGCGTGAATTCCATCTTGTATCCTATGTCTCCAGCTATCTACCTGGTCTTACCCCTGAAATGGGAGGCTTATTGAGCCGACGTTGTTGAACCAACCCTCACCCTTGTAAATCTAAGGATAATCCCAGATAAACAGGAGTTCATAGTTAGCTGAGGATTAATACCGAGTTACCTAGGTCATCTAATCGAATAGTCAGTCTTAAACAGTAAACAGCGTTATAAAGTAAGAGTGACTTATTTCTTGGTCCGATCTTATGCAAACCTATTGCATATGGTGCCTCCACTCCTCATGTCAATACATCAACGAATTTGGATCACTTCATTTGTAGTATCTTTACAACAACTTGTAATAGCTACAGAGTAGGCCACATCCAATAGTGTTACCAGAATAAGGTACCCAACATCAATCATATACTATAAACCATTTTGGCTATTTACTCGAACTTGATCCATCTTTACGTCTCTACATAAAGTTCAAGTATTCATATAATAGCCATGAATCTTAGTTTATTGGATTTTGACTTGATGAATGCAATTAATAAATTCAATAACAACTTTACTGAAGAAATGTTGAATAACATCTTTATTGATAATAGAATATGTTTAACTTTACAAGCTGCGAGTTTTAAGACACCCAACCCAACAATTTGATCATAGTATCAAATCTTATATTCCAAGATCGAGATGCTTGTTTTAACCCATAAATGGATCTTTTGTGCTTGCAAGCTTTTTGCTCTTGACCCTATTCAATGAACCCTTCTAGTTGAGACATGTAGATACTTTCTTCAAGATTGCCATTCAAAAAGGTTGTCCTGACATCCATTTGCCATATTTTATAATTATAAAAGGCGAAAATGGATAAAAGTATTCTAATAGACTTGATCATGACAATAGGAGATAAGGTTTCTTCATAGTCTACCCCCTCTTTTTAGGTAAATCCTTTTGCCACGAGTCTGGCTTTATAGGTCTGTACCTTACTAGCTTCGTCTCGTTTTCTCTTTAGATCCATTTATATCCAATAGTTTTTATCCCATCTTATTGATCTACAAGTTCTCAAATTGAATTGAAATACATAGACTCCATTTCAAAGTTCATGACTTTTATCCATCGGTCTCTATCTACATCCTTCATTGCTTGTTTAAAGGTTAATAGATCCTCTAAGCCATTATCAGGTATGACGACCTGAGTTTCTGTTAAACCCATATACCAGTTAGGCTGTTGAACAACACTCCCATTAAGTCCAGGTATTCCCAGTTATTGAAAAGGATGGGACAGACCAGTTTCATCAATAACTCTTGTTGAAGAACCAACCTGATCAATTACTTTTGTTGATTTTTCTGCAGTTTCTCTGAACATCTCATTCAATACTAGTTTACTACGAGGTTGGTGATTTTTTATGTGGTATTCCTCTAATAATGTAACGTTTTTCGATACAAGCACTTTATTATCTTGAGGATCATAAAACAAACCACATTTTGTTTCTTTGGGATATCCTACAAATAGGCATACTTTAGAATGTCGTTCCAATTTATTTGGGTTTTGCACCAATATATATGTTGGGCATCCCTAAATCCTGAAGTGATGTAAACTACCTTTACGCCTACTCCATAACTGGTATGGTATTTCTGAAACACTTTTTTAGGGAACCATGTTCAAAATAAATACGACAGTTTATACTGCATATCCCCAAAAAGATTGAGGTAATTGGTTGTAACTCATCATCAAACAAACCATGTCTAACAGGATTTTGTTTCTCCTTTCTGCTACACCATTTTGTTGTGGTGTAATAGTTGCAGTAAGTTGTGATTGAATTCCATGTTCTACCAAATAGTTGTGGAATTTTAAATCCATATACTCATCACCTCGATCTAATCGAAGTGCTTTAATCTTTTTACCTAATAAGTTCTCAACCTTTGCCTTGTACTCTTTGATCTTTTCAAGATTTCAGACTTATGACGCATTAGGTAAACATAACCATATCTCGAATAGTCATTAATAAAATTGATGAAATATTCAGAACCTCCTTGAGCTCCAATATTCATCAGACCACGAAGATTTGAGTGCAAAAGCTTTAGAGGTTCTTTGCCTCTTAGACCTTTTCCTGTAAAAGAACTATTAGTCATTTTACCCTAAAGACATGATTCACACGGAGGTGGGGAATTTTCTTCTGATTGATTTAGAAGTCCATTCTTTACTAATCTCTCAATCCCATTGAGATTTATGTGTCCAAGTCTTAAGTTCCAAAGATAGGCGTTAAGAGAAATTTTTCGTTTTTTATTTTGAGTTTCAGCTGTTTTAAACATCGCTATATTTAAAATAGTTTTTGCCTCAGTTTGTTTTAACATATATAAGTTATTTTCAAGTTTAGCATAACATATTTGAACACCTTTTAAACTAGTTAACGCTTCATTGATATCAGAAGAAACTTTATACATATGTTTTAATAAATAGGAGATTGAAATTAAATTTCTTTTCATGTCTGGTACATAATATACATTTTCCAACAAAATGTAGGCATCTCCAAAAAATAACTTCAAATCTCCCACTACACGAGCCGAAATGACTTCACCTGTTCTCACCTTGAAAGTCATCTCATTCTCTGTCAACTATCTCCAGGAACTAGTTTCCTGAAAGAAAGTGCAAATATGGTTAGCGGTGCCTAAATCTAGTATCCTGGTCAAATGAGAACTTTTCACTAAGCATGTTTCAATTACAAGTAAATCAAATTTACTTTGGTTTTCCTTTTCAGCAAGATATTTAGGGCAATTTGTATTCCAATGTCGATCCTTATTGTAATGGAAACATTTTTCTTTTGCAACTTTCGTCTTGCTATTCTTTGCATGAGTCTTCTTTTTCCCTTTTCTTATCTTCTTCATTTGGATACTCTTATCCTTTGAAGGTCCAGACTTCTTATCAGAAGGTTTCATCTCAGACGACAATCCCTTCTTGAATTTTCTTTGGGTAACAACATTTGCTTCCCCTTCTTGATTCTTATTTTTCATCAAGGATTGGTAAGTATGTAGCTCATTGAAAAGAGTAGTAAGATTATATTCTATTTTATTCATCCCAATATTTGTGTGAAATGTTAGAAAACTCTTCGGAAGAGATTCCCTAATAAAACTAACTTGGCTCTTTTCATCTATGATGGACCTATTTGCTTCTGCGATGTTGAAGTGAACCATCATGTCCAGAACATGTTCTCTAACAAAGGTCCCTTCCTTCATGTGAGAATTGTAAACCTATTTAATAACATCATGTTGTACAAATGAGGACGGTTGTCCAACATCATTTGTAACAACTCCATAATCTCTTTAGCG
The DNA here is from genome assembly GCF_027475165.1 of Benincasa hispida. NCBI lineage: Eukaryota > Viridiplantae > Streptophyta > Magnoliopsida > Cucurbitales > Cucurbitaceae > Benincasa > Benincasa hispida. The sequence goes on from NC_143478.1 coordinate 63,540,094, forward strand.
ATGACCATGATCTCATGCTTCTTAGTTAACATATCAGATATGCTACCTAAGATGTATGCTCGAGCTTTTTCATTAGCACTAGCCCACCTTTCATATGCATCTCGAACATTTTGGTTTATTGTAGAGCTAGGAATTGGAGGACGCTCCTCCATTAAAATGAACCTTAAATCATCTACAACTAGTATCCTGTTGATGTTTCATTTCTAGTTGGAATAAGCCCCACCGTTAAATTTTTCGGAAGCTAAAAGTTGGATAATTGAATTCGACATGCTGAAATATAAACAAATTCTATTTAGGAAATCACATCTAAATCCAATTTTATTTTAACAAAAGTAATAATATAACCATATTTCATTATTTATTTCCAGCGATATTATATTGAGTTAGAATAGATGCTACCGAGGGGCAATCAAATACTCCTTCTCTAAAGCAAGACATTCTTGACTAAAAACTAATTCTAGAATAACGCTTTATTCCTTTAGTTATTTAGTTACCATTTTCAGTCAAAAACTTTACGAAGACTTAATAATTCTTGTTAGTGTGACCCTCCATTTTTAGATTTACTTAGAACGGTATCAAAAAGCCCCTGAAATGAAAGACAATGCTGAAAATAGAACTAAGAAAATCCTATTCATTTTTTAAGTTTGAGTTGTTCTGAATCCTATGTTATAACCCTCCAAGGGGATAATCACTAAAAAATGACTAGCTAATGCCACCTAAAAACAACAACAGACACAACATAAGAATTTCACAGTTCAAACTAATGCAAGAGACCATAGGATATGTTGTCACATTTCCTTCACCAACTTACTATGAACAATCTTCCCCTATTCACCTTGTTATTGACCCATGTGAACACTTTTCGAATAGAGCAGTCACGGTAAAAGTGACACGAAGCCGAGCATTCATCTCACAATATGAGCTCTTAAAAACGTGGGAGATAAAAATAAAATATCTTATAGAATGTTAATCTTCTACTGAAGTGTTCTAATGGATTGGGTATATTTATTTACTTAGGTGTATGCTAGCTAAAACATCTTAAGTTTGTTAGAGTTAGAAAACATGCAGTGGAAGAAAAACGGATAATTAAGCATTCTAATTCATTAATTTTGGCTTTGAATTAAGCATGCTCATAAACTAACAAGAGGGTTTCATGACATACCTTTGAAGAAACATTTGAATCACGATTCCAACTGCAAATCTTCTTCAAATCAGCTTGTAAACCACCACAAGGCCTTCCCTACTATCCTCTTGGTTCCTTGGATTGAGTTGTGGGACTCAAAATAAGCTTGAATTAAGGAAAAATGAGAGGAAAGGTTTCTAGTTTTTAGACTTGTGAAGAACACTTCTTCAAGACAGATTTTTAGCCAAAATCAACCCTTTTGCATGCATAATTCCACTCAGATTCTTCAGTATATATTGTATGAAAATCATGCAAGAACAATTCCTGCATGAATTGCAACTTATACTTGGACTAATGACTGAAAATTATGGTAGAATGTGTGTAAGCTTCTTGGTTGGAAAGTGGAAAAATCCCACTTCTAGGAATTTTCATTTTCCATTTCTTTTCCAAAATAAATTTTCTTTTCAAGAATGAAAATTTATTAATTTTACCAAATTAATTCAATAATTAGTTTATCTAATGAAATTAATAATTAATTAAAAATTTAATTAATTCAAGTAATTTAATATCAAATATTAAATTAATTTAACACTAATTCCACCACCATGTATCCCTATTCATGAACTTAATATTTAAATTGAGGCAACTAGGTGTAGAAAGTTTTCACTAGATTTCATGTTCTATCAAATAGTCCTAGAAATTTCAAACTTTCCATACTTTGATCCAATCGAAGTATTTGGGTTTTATTTTACCTAACAAGTTTTGTACACTTTGAACTTTTCAAGTATTCTAAACTTATCACCTAGGTTAAATAACTATTTGCCTTTAGTGATTTCTAGCTGTTTTAAATATCTAAATATTTGCAAATAGCCTTTAACTAGGTTGGTTCTAACATAAGTTGCTTTGCAATAGAACAAACATAACTTTTAGTAATGAACATTTCATTTACAACAAAAAGATTATACAATTTGTTCTTTACAACAAGATAAACTAACTTTCATTACAATAATAAAAAGTAGATAAGATTATCTATTGACAGCAACTGCAACATCTCCCACTGGTCAACTGAAGTACAGCAACCAATCCTCAGGAACTAGTTTCCCTGTTTTGCTTTCTCAACTCTTTTCTCTACAAGGTATTGATGGTAGTTTCTCTTCCAGTGCCCTTCTTCGTTGTAGTGGAAACATTTTCCTTTATCTATAGCATTAGCCTTGCCTCTTCTACCAGTAGGTTTCTTCTTCCCTTTCCCCTTGTTCTTCTTGAATAGAATACTCTTATTCTTTGAAGAATAAGCAATATCAGGCATTTTAATGGACGTTCCTCTCTTCTTTACGGTGGTAACATTTACCTATGGTTGCAGACCTTTAGCTCTCATCATGGTCTGGTAGGCCTGTAGCTCATTGAGTAAAGTTATGCTCTATTTTATTCATCAGTGCATTCGTACAGAACTGCAAAAAAACACTTCGAAAGAGATTCTATAAAACCAACTTGACTCTTCTCATCAGCGACAACACCATTTACTTTTGCTACGTTGAAATGGACCATCATATCAAGGACATGTTCTCTAACAGAGACTCCTTCTTTCATACGGCAGTTGTAAACATATTTAATAGCATTATGCCTCAGAAAGACTCCATGATCCGCCTAGCAGTACCCATGCTATCGTGTTTCTTTGCCAAGACATTAGATATGCTGGCAAGAATATAGGCACGGGCTTTCTCATTAGCCCTGATCCATCTGTCGTATGCATCCCGAACATTTTGATTTTCATTTGAGCCAGGAACAGGAGGACACTCCTCTGTTAAAATGAATTGTAGATCATCTATCACCAGTATAGTATTAAGGTTTGATTTCCATGTGGCATAATTATCCCCAATAAGTTTATCAAATGCCAACAATTGTACTAAAAAACTCGTCATTCTGAAAAATATAATCAAATTTTATCAGTGAATTACTTTTTAATCCCAATTAAGTTTTGGCAAGGTAATAATGTACCCAAGATTATTTTTTGGAACGATACTATTGTTGGGAATGGTTTCCTCAATCTCCTTGTAATCTCGTAGTTTGTAAACTCTATATAAATATATTATTATTAGTAAGTGTTATTTTGTAAGCATATACTCGATCCAATAAACTAAGATCCGAGGTTATTTTATGTAATTTAAACAAGTATGTAGAGACATACAGGTGGATCTTGTTTAAATGTTAACCTAAATGGTCTATAGCAGATGGATAAGGTTGGGTACCTTATCCTAGTGATACTATGGATATGGCCCACTTTATAGGTGTTACAAATGTTGTAAAGTGCTACAAATGATCTGGGCTTGATCATTCATGTAGGGCGAGCGAGGCATCCTATACAAAAAATTTGTATAATATCAGACCACGAAATGATTAGTCCATCTATATAACACCGTTAATAATAAAGATATACATTTCACTAGGATGACCCTAGGTGACATGACCTGAATCCTAAGTGAGTTGTGAACTCTTGCTCATGAAGGCGGTCCTTTGATTTGTATGGGTGAGAGTGGTCAGATTGCCAACTCAACAAGCCACCTATTTTGGGGATTCGTCTGATTGGGGAGCTGAAAACTCAGCTACACAATATGGAATTCACTCCTTCCCTGATGTAGGGGCAAGTAGATAAATTGCTCCCTTAAAGGCTGATTCCAAGTCTTGAACATAGTGACCACACTCTCTCTTGGTCCGAGAGGACTTGGTCATAGTGAGACTATGACTAGTTGTTCATTAGAGAAATCAGTGGTACTTAAGAAGTTAGATGTAACTACAGAAGAACATGGTATTTTGGCCCAATTGTACTTACGAGCAATTTGTGAAGGGTCATCGCACTGTTGATAGGTTATATCCAATGGACACAGAAATTATCTGTAGTGTGAAGAGTGCAACTATCGGTCTTTAGTGGAGTGCCCGACAGTTAACAGATGGTGAATAATGTAATTAAAAAGTTTGATTAATTATTCAAGTACCGTTGGAGCTTCAAGCTATAGGTCCATAAGATCTCCTTGGTAACTCAAAAAGATTTTGTTGAGAACAAGTTTCTGGGTTAATTTGAATTGTTCAAAATGATAAGAATTTAATTATATATGATATAATTAAATTAATTCAATTATATATGATATAATTGATATAATGTATTTGATACATTGATTGGAGGAATAAATATTTGAATTAGGTTCAAATAGTTGTTAATTTAATATAAATATGATTTATATTAAATACCTTAAAATAGAGAAAAAGAACTATAGTTTATATTGTATGTGATGCAATATTAAAACTATAGGCTATAAATATTAAAACCAGTTAACAACGTTCAATTATTCGGCCATAATCCCCAGGTAGGAGGTGTTCCGTAGACCATCAACTTAAATACCTCCAGCCTTAGACATGATTATATACCGGTTGAGTTTGTAACCCTAGTTTTAGAACAGGTGATTAACCTACATGAGCATGCAGCTGTAGTTTGTTATGGATTTTAAATGTCTAACCCAATTTTATAACAACTTACAAAATTTTAGACATGCTAAACATCCACAACATACATCAAAGACATTCAATATTTAATATAACACTTATATTAAATAAAAGAAACCCTAAACATGTATACTATATTAAAAGAACTCTTATACAAGAGTGCCTATGAGTGGAAGCGGATCTTTCCGATTTCATTGTGACAGAATTTCTACACAGACATTCTAACATACAGATATGCATTGAAAACACTAATTACTGGCATGCTTTAAAAGATAAATACAAAAGACCGAGAGACTTACCAGTCGAAGACTGTCTTCACAATAACTCAGTCCAACGTGAGCGAACTCCTCTCATTCTTTCTCGTTCAGCAAGCAATCGCCTAGCACCATCAAGGTCGTTTACACGATTAGCAACACATGAACAACAAGCAACCGGAGACGACACCACCACTTGAAGCCCTCAGTATTCTCAGAGTGAGAATCCAAAGGGTGGACTTTCATGGAATTGGTAGAGGGGAGGAGGAAAAGTGATCGTGTACTATGAACAAGCAAGTGGGAGAAAAGGGAAGACTATCATATAGTCGGGTGTGCTTGATCGTTTAGAGCAGGGTACACAATCGTGTAGGTATAGCTAAGCGATCGTCTATCAAATGGTAAGCGGTCGTTTATTTACGCTCGGCACGCTAAGCGATCTTCTAGCAAAGGTAAGCAATCGTTTAAGAAATTGCGGTCGATTGTTTAGTTACGCAGGTGTGCAATCGTTTAGAAAGTGGGCTCTATCGTATAGGCTCTCAACACTAAGCGATGCAAGTCTTTCACACCGTGAGCAAACTAGTGTATATCTTACAAAAATGAAAACAATTTTCATTTTATTCTTCAGTTACTAGAACTGAATTCAACACTAAGCGGCCAATTATGTCATAACCGCTTAATTAATAAAATAATGAATATAATCATATTATATTCTTAACCTATAGTTTGATATCATATATCAACTATAATGTTTTCTCCTCTACTTGATATAAATCATATTTATATCCAATTTCCTCCAAAATAATGTATCTCATACATTTAGTCCATCATATCATATATAATTAACTAGTCCAATTATATCATATATAATCGAACTCCCTCTTGTCAATTCGAACATTTCAAACTGACCCAAAAACTGATTCTCAACTTTTATCCAAGCCACCAAGGGGACCTTATGGATCTATGGCTCGAAGCTCCAACGATACGTGAATAGCTGACTAAACTCTTTAGCAACGAGATCCACCATTCGTTAACTGCTAGACATTCCACTAAAGACCGACAACTGAACTCTTCTTACCACAGATATATTTCTATGTCCATCGGATATAACCAATCATGAGTACGATAACCCTTCACAGATGCTCGTAAGTACAGCTGGGCCAATTTACCGTTTTGCCCCTGTAGTTACATCTCAGTTCTTAAGTACCACTGATCCCTCTAATAAACAATACAACATAGTCCAACTATGTGTGAACACCTCTCGGGCCACCACATCGTTCAAGCCTTGGAATCAGTCCTTAAGGGAGCTATCTATCTACTTACCCCTGCTTCGTGTAATGAGTGAATTCCATCTTGTGTAGTTGAGTTCCTAGCTCCCAAATCAGACGAATCCCTAAAGTGGTAGGTTTGAGTCGGTGGCCTGGCCACTCGCACCCATGCAAATCAAAGGACCGCTCTCAACGGCAAAAGTTCCTAACTCACTCAGGATTGAGGTCATGTTACCTATGGTCATCCTAGTAAAGTGAAGTCTCTGTCATGAACGATGTTATATAACGAGACGCCTTTGCTCGCATGTCCCTTACATGAATGATCAGGATCAGACCATCTGTGACAAGTCACAACACTTGTAACTATTCCAAAAAGTGGGCCACATCTATAGTGTTACCAGGATAAGGTTTCCCTCCTATATCCATATACTATATACCATTTTGGTTATCACTTAAGACATGATCCACTTGTATGTCACCACATACATGCTTAAGTTACATAAAAATAACCAGGAATTTTAGTTTATTGGTTTGTGGTAAAGCAAGTAAAACACTCAGATGAGCAAAATCAAGAAGTGAAGTAAATATCATATATTATACATCACAAGCATTCGTACAAACTGTTTACAAACTACAGGACACGAGACTTTAGGGCATCAACCCCAACATATATATTATAACACTTTATAACATACTTTCAATCCATGTAACATGCTTCCTATGGTGGGATTTTAAATCCACATGGCATACTTTATGCACATACAAGATTTATTTAATTATAACATACATCACATGTATAAATAATTAAACACATACTGATATAGTTTTAGTTTTGGCATTTTCAAGCAAACAAAGGCCTAACTATTATAAAAAAACAACAAGAACTGACTCCAAAACACTTATGGACCACTCGAACAGCCCCAAATTGGAATCGAACCACTCGAATCGAACCTCCAAACTTTCAAAAATGGCTGAACCGGACTGAATTAGGTCAAACCGAATCTACCTGGCCCGAACCAGCTGGACTGGTTCAACTGAACCGCCGATTTGGGTTGAAGTGTGTATCCTGGGCTGGGGTGAGCAGCGTTGCAACACTTTCACCCCAACGTTGCAACGCTGCGGGCATTCTTCAACATCTGGGTAGCAACATGAGCAGCATTGCTATGCTCAAGAGTAGCATTGCAACACTACCTGGACAGAAGCTCCATTGGAATTTGCAGCAGCTCGACCTTCTTCACTTTTTTCTTCAATTACATCTTAATTTCAACTCTAATGACTCCAAATAAATTACAAACTCTTGAGCACACATATAAGCTCATCAATCAAGAGCCAATTACAAATTTAACAAAGGAATCAAAGAGAATTTAATGCCAAATCTCAGAAATTCATATCAGTTCACCATTTTCATATTTCTCATGAAAAAACACCCATCAAGCCAAAATTAAACCAAATTGAATGCTTAAATGATGCTCTGATACCAATTGTTAGAGTTAGAAAATATGCAGCAGAAGAAAAATGGATCATTAAGCATTCTAATTCATTAATTTTGGCTTTGAATTAAGCATGCGCATAAACTAACAAGAGGATTTCATACCTTTGAAGAAACACTTGAATCACGATTCCAACTACAAATCTTCTCCAAATCAGCTTGTGAACCACCACAAGGCCTTCCCTACTATCCTTTTGGTACCTTGGGTTGAGTTGTGGGACTCAAAATAAGCTTGAATTAAGGAAAAATGAGAGGAGAGGTTTCTGGTTTTTAGACTTGTGAAGAACATTTCTTCAAGATAGATTTTCAGCCAAAATCAACCCTTTTGCATGCATAATTCTACATGACAATCATGCAAGAACAATTGCTACATAAATTGTAGCTCATGCATGTATTAATGATTGAAAATTATGGTGGAATGTGTGTAAGCTTCTTGGATGGAAAGTGGAAAAATCCTATTTTTGCGATTTTTCATTTTCCATTTCTTTTTCCATTTTGATTTTCAAAATTAATTTTCTTTTCAAAAATGAAATTTTATTAATTTTGTACAAAATTAATTCAATAATTAGTATCTAAGAAAATTAATAATTAATAATTAATAATTAATTAAACAATTTAATTAATTCATTTAATTTAATATCAAATATTAAATTAATTTAACTCTAATTCCACCATCATGAAACTATTCATGAATTTAATATTTAAATCATATTTAAATGTTAATTGATTCTCCAATTTCATTTATTTCTAAAATTAAACGCGTAATTATATCACATATAATTAATAATTCCCTTAATTTTAATTCAGACGTTTCAAATCAACTTATCACGCTACTCTAAGGCTAATCTATTTGTGAGCTAGTAGAAGGACCTCGTGGACCTACAAATCATGGGCTCCAACGATCCGAGATTAATTGGTTAAACTCTTTACACCGAATTAACCCTCATTCTTTAACTACTGGGTCACTCGACTAAAGCCTAGAGTTGCACTCCCCTCACTGTAGATATATTGTGTCCACTCGATATAAATATGATTAGTAAGTTAACCCTTCACAGGTTATTCGTAATAATGGTTGGGTCAAATGGTCGTTTTACTCCCGAGATTACCTCTTGTTCCTTTAGTTCCACTGATCCTCTAATAAACAATTGGTTTGTGATCCGAACATCAAACCAAGTCCCTCTCGGGCCAATGAGAGGGTGGGGCCCCTTGTTCAAGACCTGGAGTCACCACATAATGGAACAACCTCTCTACTATCCCTAAAAGTGGGTAGGAGTAAATTCCATCTTGCATCCTATGTCCCCAGCTATCTACCCAGTCTTACCCCTGAATTGAGAGGTTTATTAAGCCGGCGTTGTTAAGCCAACATTTACCTATGAAAATCTAAGGATAATCCCAAATAAACAGGAGTTCATATTTAGCTCAACATTAAGATCAAGTTACCTAGGTCATCGCTTTGAAATAGTCAGTATTAAATAGTAAACAGTGTTATAAAGTAAGAGTGACTTATTTCGTAGACTGGTCTTATTCAAACTCACTGCATAGGACGCCCCCAGTCCTCATGTCATTACATGTACGAATTAGGATCACTTCATCTGTAGCACTTTACAACTTTTTGTAACAACGACAGAGTGAGTCGCATTCAATAGTGTTACTAGAATAAAGCACCCAACCTTATTCACATAATATAGATCATTTTGACTATTTACTCGAACCTAATCCACTTTTATGACTCTACATAAAGTTCAAGTACTCATGTAATAATCATGGATCTTTTAGTTATTGGATTTATTTCTAAGACGAAATAAGCAATTCATATGTTCAATAACAACTTTATTGACTTTTCAGAATAAGTTTATTGTTTACAAACCACGAGTTTTGGGACATAAAACCCAACAAAGTCTAGGTGATTATCCAAGTATAACAATTATTTTTGGATTTAACCTACGATGTCAAAAAGATAAAACCATTTTATTATCCTGTCACGCATGCTCATAAATCCAGGTTAACAAGGCTTAATAATTTGGTTATAACCCCAAGTAGCAAGTGTTCCATAAACCGTCAACTTAAGTACCTCCAACCTTAGACAAGATTATAGACCGGTTGAGTTAGTAACCAAGGTTTTACAAGATAACGACCTATTTTAACTATTAGAACAAGTTGTTATTCGTTAAGTCTAGGTGAGCATGCATCTTATCTTTGTTATAGAATTTAAATATCTAATTCATCTTATAACACATTATAAAACTATAAACATACTATAACATACATCAAACATTTCATAATTTAATATATTAACTTATATTAAATATATGAAATCCTAAATCATGTATACTATATACTATAACATCTTATAACATACTTTCAATGCATGAAATATGCTTCCTATGGTGGGATTTTAAATCTACATGGCATACTTTATGTATATACAAGATTTAATTTAATTAAACATACATTCAAAATGCATAAATAATTAAACATACACTGAAATGGGCTGGTTTTGGCATTCTAAGCAAGAAAAAGCCTAAAATTATTATAAAATAATTCAATACAAGTATTGAACAGCCCGAACTGGCTCCGAACCACCTTAACTGGACCTTCATGGAAGAAATTTGGGTTGAACTGGTCTGAAGCAGGTTGAACCGGACCTCCAAGACTCGAACCGGCATAACCGATTCTGTTGAACCGTCGATTCGTTGACGCGTATGTCTTTTGGGCTGGGATGAACAACGTTGCAACGATTCATCCTAGCATTGCAACACCATGGGATTTTTGTTCTGACCTGGGCTGGCTAAAGAACAGTGTTGCAATGCTCCAAGGGCAACATTGCAACACTGTAAGACAGTAGCTTCACCTATTGCTGACGATGCATCGATACTTCTTCAAATACAATCTAATTACAACTCTATTGACTCTATTAAATTTACAGACACTTAATCACATATTAAGACCCATAAACAAAGAGCCAATTACAAAAACTATTTCATAATTGAAGAGAAATCTAATGCCAAAATCATAATATATCCATTTCAGAACCCATTTCATGCAATTCATGAAAAACACTCACCAAGCTAAAATTAACATAAATTGAATGCTAAAATCATGCATTGATACCAATTGATGTAGTTGACAATCAACACATGGAAGCTATTAGGATCTTAAATACTCTAATTATATTAATTTTAGTGGATTTGCATGCAAGTTTATAAAATAGCAGTAAAAAAGGTTTCAAGAACACAACATTTGAAGAACTTCCAATTGGTGCAAATCCTAGTTGAATTCTTCTTTCTAATAGGTTGTAGAATACCACAAAGATCATCTCTACTATTCTCAGGCCTTAGATTGGATGGTGAAACCCAAACTGAGAGAGATTTGGTGTGGTTTTGGGAGTTACAGTAAAGAGGAAAAGACAGAATTTTTATTTTAATTTTCAGATTGCATGCCTTACGATTCAGCATGAATAACCATGTATTTATAGAATTAAATCATGTAAATCTGAATAGAAGGGTAGTTTGACACTCAAAACTTCACTAATTAGTGGATTAGGTGGAGGCTTATTGGAAAAAAATGGAAAAAACCACTTTCCAATTTTCAAATAATTTTTTCCTTTTAATTTTTTAAAATAAAAATCAAATTAAATTAAAAAATAAAAACTTAATTTCCGATTTTCAAATTTCAAAATAAAAATATATTTAAAATACTTTATTATAAATAATTAATTAATTTAATAAATAATTGAACTTAATCCAAACTTGAACTTTTATTCATGTAATTGATATTTAAATCTTATTCAACTTTCCAAAATTGTTTAATTCGTGAATTAAATGTTAATTATAACGAATATAATAATCAAATCCCAAAACCGAATTTGAACATTTCAAATTCTCTCAACACGTTATTGTAAGGTTTATTTCTTTAACGAGCTAGTAGATGGACCTAATGAACCTATAGATTATGTGCTCCAATGATTCGACGTTAAATAGCTAAACTCTTTAAATAGAATTAATCAATATTCGCTAACTACCGAGACACACCACTATAGCTCAGTAGTTGCAGTCTCCCCACTGTAGATATATTTCTGTTCACTTAATTTAATGATAATTAATAAGTTGATCCTTTACAAGCTGTTCGTATTTATAGCTAAGTCAAAGTTACCGTTTTACCTCTATAATACATCTTGCTCCTTAACTCTCCGCTGATCCTCTAATGAACAATTGGTTTATGGTCCTACCAATAAGTCGAGTCCCTCTCATCCATAGAGAGGGTGGAACCCCTTTTGTTCTAGACTAGGAGTCAGTACTTAAGGGAACAATCTATCTGCTAACCTTAAAATGGTAAGAGTGAATTTCGTCTTGCAGGACTAAATCCCCAGCTATCTATTTAGTCTTAACCCTAAAATGGGAGACTTATTGAGCGGTGATGTTGAGCCACTCTCACCCATGCAAATTAAATGATAATCCCGAGTAAATAGGAGTTCATAGTTAGTTTAGGATTGAGATTGAGTTACCTTAGCTCATCAAATTGAAATAGTCATTTTTAGCAGTAAACGGTCGTTATAAAGAAATGTGACTATTTCGTGGTCTGGTCTTATGTAAATATCTTTTTCATAGGATGCCCCCACTTGCATGTATCCACATGAATGACTTTGGGATCACATCATTTGTATCAATATACAAAGCAGGTCGCATCCATAGTGTCCCCAGAGTAAGGTACCCAACCCTATCCATATACTCATAGATTGTTTTGGCTATAAACTAAAATTTGATCTACTTTTATGTCTCTACACAAAGTTTAAGTATTCATGTTATAGCTAAGGGGTTCGTCAGTTTATTGGATTTATGAATCTATTAATGCAATTTATATATTTAATATCAACTTTATTGAAATACTCTCAATAACATCTTTATTGTAAATAAAAATATGTTTAAAGTTTATAAACTGCGAGTTTTAGGACTTATAACCCAACAACTTTGTGCTCCTGAATATTACTCCAAAAGAAATTAGGCTTTCCCTATTTCCATTCTCTCTTCATGATGAACCAAGCAATGGCCTTACTCACTTGAACCAGGTGAAGTCACCACCTAGGATCAAGTTGTAGAGAAGTTTATGAAGAAATATTTTTCATTGACGAAGAATGCAAAGAGAAGATAGGAAATCTCTAATTTTCAACAAAGAGAGAGAAAAACCTTGAGTGACGCATGGACAGTGCTTAAAAGATTAGTGAGCAGCTACCCACATAATGGACTACCTGATTATCTGCAAATGGAGATCTTCTATGATGGTTTGAATGAAGCATCACAAATGATAGCAAATGTTGCTACCATAGAAGATCTATTGGATAAAACCTGTACGGAAGCCAAGAATATCCTTGATCACATATCAAGAAACAAGATTGGAAAGATAGTGAATATGGATCAAAAGCGACCGAACGAGGAAGAAATGAAAATTCATTTGCAAAATGATGCCATTGCATCACTACAAACACAAATGAATTTGAAGACAAATCTACTACAACTAATATCGATGACTAAAGTTGGCATTGGGAATGGCAGTGAAGTAACCACTGTAAATTAGGTAAATGATTCGAGTTGTATGATATGCAACAATTCACATTCTCTTCAAATGTGCCAACACTTACAATTCGAGTTGAAGGAACCACCCAAATTTTTCTTGGGGTAGAAATCAACAGTCACACACAAACCCACACTACTGCATTCAAAATTGAATAGAGATAGACCACCTAGGTTCCATCAAGGATAAAACAGACACCAATGAATGCCAAGCTCATCATAACAACCATCTACTTCCTCCTCACCACTGAAGAATCTACTGAAAGAATGCATTCAGAATAACGATGCACTTTCGCAAAGCCAAGCATTATCGATTCAAAATCTTAAACTTCCAGTAGGGCAGCTTATTAAAGAATTAAAGAATGGGCCACAAGAAGCTCTGCCTAGCAATACTAAAGTACCTCCTCATATAGGGAGCTCAAGAAAAGAACAACGCCACGTGATGACATTGAGAAGTGGCAGACTAATGAAGGAGAACTTGAAAAGAGATACTCAACCACCAGACCAACCAATGATGAAAATAGAAATTCTTCTGATCGACAGCCTGACAATAAACAACCACAAACTTTAAGAACACAAGTGCCAACACGTGAGAACAAAGAAGATGAATGTAGATACTCCTCTACAAACACTTTAACTTTAAATGCATTAGCTGGGATGCAACCAACTCCATATCCACATAGATTGAGGAAAAGAATAATGAGAGCCAATTTCAGCGCTTTCTAGATGTATTGAAATAGTTGCACATCAACATCCCATTAGTTAGGTGTTGAAGAAAATTTCATCATATGTGAAATTCTTGAAAGACATCATCTCAAAAAAGAGAGAGATACGAATGTGAAATTGTGGCACTAACATAAGAATGTAATGCCATCATTCAAGAAAATATCCCAACAAAGATGAAAGACCCGAAAATTTTCACCATTCCCTATTTGATTGGATGCATTTGCAAAGGGCAAGCCCTATGCAATTTGGGGGCTAGCATCAATTTAATGCCCCTATCAGTCTTCAAAATGTTGGGAATAGGAGAGCTTATGCCAACAACAGTAACTGTGCAATTGGCAGATCGCTCATTGGCGTATTTGGAAGGAAAAATATAAGATATACTAGTGAAAATTGACAAATTCATCTTGCCTACTGATTTCATAATATTAGATTATGAGGCTGATAGAGATGTGCTCATTATCTTGGGTAGGCCCTTCCTATGTACAAGACAGACACAATTGACATTTACAAAGAAGAAATCACAATGCAAGTGAATGGACAGGAAGTGAAATTCAACATCCTCAAAGCATTGGAATACCCAAATGAAGTCAATGTGTGTCATGTGATTGATATAGAAGAAGATTGGCCTTACAAACTAGAGTTTGGATTTGATAATGTCATGGAAAATGTGGATGACGAATTAAGCATACAGCAACCTGAATCATGTTGTGCGATGAAGAATCCAGAGAAACTTTGAACCTTTGAGCTTAGACAACTAAGAAAGCAAGGTCAAACCTTCACTAGAACAGCTACCTATTTTGGATTTGAAGGATTTTCCAACCCATTTGAAATATGTGTTTCTTGGTGAGAAGGACACTCCGCTTGTGATCATTTCAGCTACACTCCTCCAAAAATTGAGAATGCTCTATTGAAAGTCATAAAGAAGTACATCAAGGCGATTGGTTGGACTCTAGCCAACATTATAGGGAATCAGTCTTTCACACTATATGCATAAGATTAGACTTGAAGAAGAAAAAGAAGAATCCATTAAACATCAACACAGGCTCAACCCTGCGATGTAAGAGGTTGTTAAAAAATAAATAATCAAATGGTTAGAAATAGGGGTAATTTTCCCCATTTCGGATAGCAAATGGGCAAGTCTTGTCCAATGCATTCCTAAAAAAGGCAACATCATTGTAATTCCTAACCAAAACAAAAAAAACTTATCCCCACCCACATTGTTACAAGGTGGAGTATTTATATGGATTACAAAAAAGAAATGTAGCAATGAAGAAGGTTCATTTCCCCCTACCTTTTATTTATAAAATGTTGGATAGATTGGCGGTGAATAGTTTCTTTTTCTTTTTGAACGATTATTTAGGCTATAATTAGATCATGATCGTGCCTGAAGATCAAGAGAAGACAAAATTCCCTTGCTCATATGAGACATTCGCCTTCCGGTGCATGCCTTTCGGGCTGTGCAACGCCCTTGGTACCTTCCACAGGTGTATCATGGCAATCTTCTCTTACTACTTGGAAGACTCAGTGAAAATCTTTATGGATGACTTTTCAGTGTTTGAAAGTCATACGAGTCATGTTTGGCCAACCTTGAGAAGGTATTGAGAAGATGCGAGGACACCAATTTGGTTTTGAACTGGGAAAATGTAATTTCGTGGTTACTGAAGGAATAGTGCTTGGGTACAATGTTCCAAACTTGGCCTAGAGGTTGAAAAAGCAAAAATCAAAGGTGTGGAGAAGCTACTACCCCCTACGAATGTGAAAATATTGAGAAGTTTCTTAGGACACGATGGATTCTATCGTCGATTTGTTAAAGATTCCTCAAAGATTGTGCGTCCATTGAGTATGATGTTAAAAGTAAACAGACCTTTTGAGTTTGATCGTAACTGCTTGAATGCTTGTGAGACATTGAAGCAAGCGCTAGTCACTAAGCCTATGTTAGAGTAAACATGTAAATATAGAAGCTAACAGAATCATTAAGCACTCTAATTACATTAGTTTAAGTAACAAGCATGCAAACTCATAGTTTCGAAACAATAAGGTTTCAGTTTTACTATCTTTGTAGATTTCCACCTAGTCCTTGAAGCTCCACGAAATTGGCCTTCAATCTCTTTAGTAAACCACCAAGAGTATATTCTCTACTAATTACAGCCTTAGATTGAGTAGTAGAACTCTTAATTGAAAGAGAAATTTAAGTGGTTTTTAGAGGGTTTTAGAGAAGAGAAATTTCAGCATTTTTTTTTTCAAAATCAGTTGCATGCCCCTTCATTCTGATCAAATCAAAAGTAGTTATTCAACTTAAACATGCAAGCACTTAGCCAATTGGCACTTCAAAAAGCACTAACAAAGTGTGCTAGGTGTTAATTTATGGAAAAATCCACTCAAACTAAAAAATTTGGGACAAATCCACTATTTAATTAACTTTTCAAATTTAATTTAATTTAATTTTTTATTTAATTAAATTAAACATAAATTCAATTTCTCAAATTGAATTTACAATTTGAAATTGATTTAATTTAAATAATTAATTAAATAATAATAATTAAATATTAAATATTAAATTAATAAAACACCTAGTTCAAATATGGATTCCTATTCATGTAATCAATATTTAAATTATTATTTAAATATATTGAACTTTCCAAATACGTTTAGTTTCAATAAATTTAAATTTTAATTATATCAGATATAATTATCGAAACCCTAAATTGAATTTGAACATTTCAAATTCACTCAATATTTTAATCAAAGGTTTAATCTTTTACGAGCTAGTAGAGGGACCTTATGAAGATCATGAGCTCCAACGATTTGAGATGAATTGGCTAAACTCTTTAAACCAAATTAATCAACATTCGTTAACTATCGAGTCGTACCATTATAGCTCAATAGTTGCACTCTCATCACTGTAAATATATTTATGTCCACTTGATTTGACCATAATCAGTAAGTCAATCATTCACAGGTCGTTTGTATTTACAACTAGGTCAAAATTACCGTTTTCTCCCTATAAATACTTCTTGCTCCTTAAGTCTTCACTAATCTTCTATTGAACAATTGGTTATAATCCAATTAATAAACCATATCATTCTCTATCCTGAGAGGCCAATCATATTTATCTCCATGTTCCAAGTCTTTTAATTGAATGATTCAACAATGTCCAAGTATCAAAGGCTACACGGTTTAAAGATCATAGAAAATAGAAAGAAAAGAACCTTAAAATGATACTTTGACTCTTAAAACTACCTAAAAAGTGTCTAAGTGACACTTTCACTATGAAAACTCCCAAAACAATGCCCAAGTAACATTTTGACAATCAAAACAAGAAAAAAAAGGTTCTTAAAAATGTCTCTATGTCATGGTTAACAATCGACGTCTTTTTTTTAAAGATATTCTCTTCTTTTAGCAGCCCATTTTTGTTGGTAAGACCAGTGAAGGGACTTTTCTTTTAAAGAAAAAACTCTATTATTTTGAAAGCCAATCACTGCAACAGAAATAAACTATACCACAATAAGACTTTTAATAAATGCAAACATTACACAAAAGAAATTATTCCAGTTGGTCCCTTCTATTTGCAGAAGATCAGAAGATCACAACAATGTTATAAAGTCATCTAATTAATTATAAGCAAATTAATTCACAAAATAATTAAAGAAAAAAAAAACTAGCTCTTCTTTGGAAGGGAAGTTTACCTATCACAAGTTGAAATATGAGTTGGAGACTTTAAACAATGAGTTATAATCTTCCAAACAAATTATCCTTAGAGAAAAAATTGATTCAAGCAAAACATTTTCAATGGAAAAAACAATTATACGAATATTTATTAATAGAATCAACAAACAAAAGAATCAAGCACTCACTAAAAGAGGAAAAGATGGTAAATAATGAAAGATTGCAAAAAATAGTCTAGGCAACATTATAATTAATCATAGAGACACAATCCTATTATACTTTTTCTATACACTAAATCTCCCATGAGAATTGAAGAACTTACCACTCTTAACCATGACCAAAGGGTGAGGTAGAAAACACCATAATAATTGCCTTTACTTTTGGAGTCCTTTATATTGTAACTAGGGCTGCTTTAACTTGACTAAAAATTTGAAAGTACGCCTACTAAAATAAATCAATGTCAACAAGCATTTAAAAGAGATTCTCATCAATTGAAAAGGAATTTAAGTCTACAAAAATAAATTAATGCCAACAAATAATTGAAAGAGATTTTCACATTAGCAAAAGTACTTAAGTCTACCAAAATAAATAATCAGTGCCAACAAACATATATGAAAGAGATCACAACTCATCGTTACAAGAATAACTTCATTAAGTTTAGAAAAAGTACTTATGTCTTTTCTTACTTGTTAACTTTTTCTTTTGTTATGTAATGTTTTAAAACTTGAAAAAATGAAAGAATGTTCAAACTAAGAATCCAAACTCCACGACACAAGCTAGAAGAAGTAATCAATTACTTTTTTTTCTCAATAAAGCTCACATAACCTTCCATTCAAATTTGTCAATCCAATGCTATATTGGAAGCGCCACAACAAAAATAAAAGCCTCCTAATCTATCAATCAATATTCAATATTCATGCAGTTTCTTCAGTTAGTGAACATGCCAAATGTGATTTCATTCAAAAATCGTCCATATTGCTTTGGCTCCTAAATGGAAAGTTGTTCTTACCTTCTTTACAATGTGTGTATAATCTCTTAGTAACTTTGTGAGGAATCCAATTCTAGAATAAATATGATTATTTGAATAAAGAAAAATCAGTGTTTATTCTTTCTATTCTCAAATGTCTAAAATTTTGTTTACTTTTATCGTGACAGCTTTTTTTAAAAAAATATATCATTTGACAACTTAAAGACACAAATTACAAATATTTGACCAGATTAAACATAAATTAGACCATTGTTCTATAATCCAACCTAATTAATCATGAGATACGCCTTTGGCACAACATTACTCCTAATGAAAATTGTAAAAATCTTGAGAAATAAGTGATAACTTCTTTGCCAAAATCTCAACCTCCAAGAGATTGGCATTTTTTTATTGAGAAATTAGCTCCCCAGCGATGATAATGATATGAAAAAATTGAGGAACTTTGATCAAAAGATTTTCTCAAACTGAAAATTCATGAGAAATAATTGAAGAACCAATTAAAAAAGCACGTGAACTTTGATTTCTAATAGTGAGAGCTTGAAACATCCAAATTAAAGTTACACAATCCCACTCAATAAGCCCTCAAAACATACAAATTGTCACGCTATCGAAAATTTATCCTTCCGCCAAGGCATAGTTTAGGTATTTAGCCAATTTTTTTCCTTTAAGGCTTTTAATTCCAAATTCTTCTATCAACTTAAGGAATCCCATGAGGACTTGGGTGTTACAGCTATGAATAAATTACAACACCAAGGTGGAGAAGATCAACATATTATTACAGAAACTGTCATGCTATCAAAAATTGATGTGACTGAAACATCAGAAGTTATTCTGCCTGAGATTTCTAGTTCACAAGTAGATCAACTGAGTATAACTCGTGAAAGAGCTAGAAGAGTTAGTGTTGGACCTCATAAGATGTATTGTTTTGGGATATGGTTAGTTTTGCACTATAGATTGTTGAAGAGGTTGATTACCATGAGCCATCCACCTATAGAGAAACTGTGTCACGTAGTGAGCCTACTCAATGGCTTCTTGCTATGAGGGATGAGATGGAATCTCTTGACAAAAATTAGACTTAGGATTAGTGAAACCGCTTCAGGAGAGAAAAATAGTCACTTGTATGGGTCTTCAAGAAAAAGGAGGGAATATCATCTTCAAAGGGCATTAAATATAAAGCTTGAGGATTCACACAGAGAGAAGGAGTTTAATGAGATCTTCTTACATGGAGAATTGTAAGAACAGATTTATATGACATAGTCTCACATCACCTCCCGAGCTTACCTCTTTCACTCAAGAGAAGATGTGAAGACAGTAGATGTCAACCCTCCTATGACATCTACTGCGAACTTAACCTGTCAAGCTTAGAATTTGAACATGTTTTGTTTCAATTTTAAGTTGTAAACCTGTATAATGACATAACCAACACAAGATATATCTTAACATATCACCACCATAAACTCCAATCACAACATTATAACCCTGAACACGAACTTATTTACATACCAATCTCTTACTCGACTTCCGTAGAGGCTTACCAAATACGAACCATAACTATGACATTGATACAATCTATAAAATACTTTGAGATGATGGCAGACAGAACCTTATCTGACAAGAACCCTGCAACCTTGGAACCCAAGAACTCTTCATGCTACTTGGGGTAGGGGGAACAAAACATTTCAAAGCGTGAGCTGGAAAACCCAATGAGTGGCATAATTTATAATACATAAGCTAACTTTGGATATTCCTTTTGAAATTACATTCAATAATTAAGATCAATAAAACCAGATCTTAACATAAAGCATTACAGAAGCTGCATTCAATTATTTTTAGGAAATCATTGAAAACATAATCTCTGCATAAAACATCGAGTTCTTACTTATCTCAATGTAAACCAGAGAACTCTTTAACATAATACATCTCATTTAGTCTTTCTCATGAAATGAGAACCAAATATTTTATTTAACTTCTCATTAAAACCAGAGAAAAGTTATTGAAGGAACTCTTATCAAAGAGTACGTCTAAGCGGAAGCAAGATCGTTCCAAATTCATTGTGACAGAAACACTGCATTCACAAACAAACATATAAGTTATACATTCAACAAAAAAGTACGGCATGCTTTGAAACTTAAAAAACAAAGGAGCAAGAGACATACAAGTTGAAGAACTTTTCTTCTTTGAACTCTTGCTCTCATCAATCCAACAAATCTCGTTGTCGCTGAGATCGTCAAACCTATCGTCCACCAAATCTCGCTGTCGTCTACCACCGAATGGACTTCTCACAAACAGGCAGTAAAGAAGGACACAACCACTCGAAAACCTCGGTATTCTTGGAGTGAGAATCCAGGAGGTGTGGGCTCTGTCGTATTTGGTAGAGGGAAGGAGGCAACACCAATCATTTACAACGACCAAGAAGTGGGTGATATAAAAAATCTATCGACAGACGAGTGCTTGATCATTTAACAAAAGGTACACGATCGTGTAGTAAGCTGGGTTGATCGTTTAGACGATCGTTTAGTAAATTCATTCCACACGTGGGATCGTTTAGTACAAGCTAGTTGATCGTTTAGGTAAAGTGCACGTGTACATGATCGTTTAGTAAACTTTGAGCTATCATGTATGCTATTGGTTTGTTAGGCGATGGGCAGTGTACTCAATCTTGAAACAATTATTCGATCTCTTTGCAAAATGAAAACTATTTTCATTTTATCCTTTAGTTACGAAAACTTATTGCAACCTCCCACTATCTCATTCAGTTATGGAGAAAAAACCGCCAACAATTATCTTATAATTGCTTAGTTAAAAAATAAATATAATCATATTATATTTATAACCAATGGTTTAATATCACATCATATGCAACATATGAACCATTGTCCTTTTCTCCTCCACTAGATATAAATCTTATTTATATCTTTTTCCTCCAATTAATGTATCTCATACATCATGTCAACTATATCATATATAATTGACCAGTTCAATCATATCATATATAATCGAACTCCTTCTTATCAATTTGAACACTTCAAACCGACCCAAAAACTGATTCTCAACTTGAATCCATTGAGGTACCAAGGGGACCTTATGGACCTATGGCTCGAAGCTACAACGGTATGTGAATAGCTGATTAAACTCTTTAGCCACGAGATCCACCATCCCTTGACTACTAGGCATTCCATTAAAGACCGACAGCTATACTATTCTCACCACAGATATATTTCTGTGTCCATCAGATATAACCAATCAACAGTACGATAACTGTAATAATAAAATTTAATGATAATCTAAGACTGAAGTTTTCGTCCCTGGCAATAGCACCAAAAACTTGTTATAATAAATTTATGTTGAGCTATAACTCAAGTTTTCGTCCCCGGCAACGGCACCAAAAACTTGTAATGAATAAAAATTTTGATGATTTGATGATGCGCTATGACTTATGATATTATGTGATACTACGTTCTAACATATGCGATGATGCTTAAATGCTCTCGTAGTATGCATTCGTGTAGTGCGTGTCACAAGTTTTCTTACGCTGGAACCAAGTATAATTCTAACGCAAGTTTCTCAGAGTGATCTGAGGTCAAACATGGGGATTGTGAGTATTAATGCGATACTAATGTGGTATATGCGACCGGTTAACATAAAGAATAATGAATTGGGTTACAGAAACGTAAAATGCGGTAAAGAATAAATTGTGGTAAAGAGTAAAATACGATGGTAAATAAATTACGGTAAAGTAAATTTCGGTGATAAGTAAATTGCGATGACAAAAAAAATGAATAAACTATTAATATACAGATTGAGGACTGCTTGTGAAGATGTGCAAAAATGTCTGGTGAATACGGTGGGAAGTCTTGTGAAATGAATCAGAAAGAGAATGGGTTGAGGGAAAGGACATCCCAAGTTCGTCAATCTTGCTGAGGACGCAACTAAGGTTCCGTTTTCCCTTAGCTTACACCTTTCAGTGATTGGTCGTGTTCCCATATGTCTATGGTGAAACAGAGATGAACGTGATGAACACAAGGTTCTTTCCATCTCTGGAAATACTTCTCGCTTTAGTTAACGCATTCTTCCAGCCTTCTTTCGATAGGCGGAATAACATCTTCACTTCTGCTCTCACAAGTCAAGATGCTGTCAAGCATGCTTTAGCTAAACTCAGCCGATTTCCTTAACAAGGATTAACTCACTTGCTTAATCCTTCCCCTTACCCTGGGGATTAGTTACACATGATGCAGAAAATGTATGATGAATGTATGGAAAAGAATAGAGAGATGATGATGAATACGATAATGATATTTAAATGTAGAGATCGACGTTTTTTACAGATAGTGAATGAAAGATTAAAGATAGATGAACATAGTAGATGAATGGAAAATAAGAACAAATATGGAAAGAGTGTCAATGTCTTGACACAGATCTCGATCGGAGACAATGTGCTTGCCGACGTGTGGAAGAACTGGAGTGGAAAGCTTCCCTTTCAGGCTTGAATTCCAGGTAGAAGTGACCTTTCGCATAAAGCTTCTTCTTCGGGAATGGAAATAATTGCTTGCTCTGAGACTTACCTCTCAGTCTTGTCTCGTCGTTCTCCCAGATTTTCTCTGGATTGTCTCTTCAGACCAGCCTCTTTTTCATTGAATTTGAGGAAGCTATTTATAGACCTTGGCTCCTTCTGTATTAGTGGTCCCGCTTTGAAAATCTGATAATTCCTGCCATGGCTTAGTGGAAATGTCCGCTCTGCTTCACAATTGATTTGTCAGAATCGTATAACAGAAAAGTTTTACAATGTCAGAAGTCCTTACGAATGCGTTGCTCTTCAGTTTTGATCTCTTATCGATTTTCGCATGCGGTGGAAATGCATTGGTCGTTTGAGTCCATGATCGATCGTCGCATGCGCTGCAATTGCATTGTTCTTTTTTCGTTCTCGATTGATTACCACATGCAATGTGGATGCGTTGTTCATTTTTTGTCCTCGAGTGATTATCGTATCCGATGACTTGTTTCTTGCAAAACAAAGACTTGGGCATTCCATTTTGCCATCGCAATGGGGTTAGCGGGTGTGCTCATAACACTTTACAATTTTCGTATTTCTAAGCCAATTTCTATATTGTCAACAAAACTTTTCCTTCTTTTTGCTGCATAATGTAAATAAGAACGGTATAAATAACTTGTATTTCTACAAGTTATCACACCCTAAATTTAGATATATGTTTGTCCTCAAGTAGATCCTCGACTAAGGCAATTCAGCTCAACTTCTATCCTAACTTTGCGTCGATCGGCTACTCCGAATGCTCCACCTCTACATAATTTCTCAACCTACAAGTTCCTTCTATCCTTCAACATTTCTTTGACGTACTCTACTTTATTCTTATCTAAGACAAACCTCTGGCCAAAGTTCCCTTCTAGTTTTAAAAAGAATGTTTTACTTCTTCTTGCGAAAACAACAAAGTGCATCTTTTATGCGGTGGCCTGGTTTGCGTCATCCTATAGAGAATGTTGATCATAGTTATACCCTTCGTTTTGGCTTGCTCCCATGGGTGTCATGCGAGCATCCAACTTCGGTTGTGTACCAAGTTCAACTTCAACTCTTGATCCTCAGCCAAGTTTTACTTTTGCTGGTCAGAGGAGTTGTCTCTTTTATCCTTATTTTCTCTCTTTTTTTTTTTTTTTTGTATTGCGTCAATCCTAGTAACCTAACTTCGTTTTGGCTTGCTCCTACAAGTGTCATGCGAGCATCCAACTACGAGCAGGTTCCTTTCACGACTTAACTCTTATCAGGTTGCGATTTTCCCTTGCGCTGACAATGGAGTTTTCTTTTTTTTTTTTTTTTTTTTTTGATGATGATGAATGCATTTGCCTGGTATGACCGCATCCGCTTGATCGCATCTGTTCAAACCTTCCCCACCCCCAAATTTAGAGATGCGCAAGGTCCTCATTGCGTTATTTTGGACATAAAAGATAAAACACTTAGTCAAAATTTTGAAAAAAAGGTTTGAGCAGAGTCTTGTAATAGAGAAGGTAAAGTAAAGCTATTGCGATGAATTGTCTAAGTGTTAGGCAAAAAACACAATATATAAAGAAATTTTTCTAAGGGTATGCATACTACTCATCATGGCAGCGCAAATAAACAACGCAAAAGAAAATAAAAGAATACCCGCAATAAATTGACAAAGAATGATAAAAGTAAAGAGGCCAACGCATAAGAAAAGAATGATTACTCAATTGTATAAAATTTGTCTAAGTACACAAAGAATTATAAATATCACAACACAAAATTGTAAGTATGTACAAAAGAATACAAGGTATAGCTATCTATAAAAATTGAATGGTCGCAAATAAAAAATGCAAAATTGTGGAGAAGGTGGTACACCCCCAAATTTAGAGTTGCGGGGGTGTTCTTGGCGAGGAAGATGTTGTGGAAGAGCTCGTTGTGGTGCTTCTTCAAAATTGCAGAGGTTGTTGTAGATGTTGAGGCACCATGGGACCATGTAGATATGCCATTAAGAAATTGAAGTACTCATGGTTGCGCTCAGCCATCTGTCTTTGGTTCAGGCGAATGGTAAAGATGTTACGTTGAATATTGACCATCGTCTGTCGCAACATTATGTTGCTGTCTTGCAACTCTGCGTTGCTCTCCTGCAACTCCGTTAATGCATGGTGAAAGAAGGTAAGCTGTTGAGATAAGAAGACCCGCATATCGGCTAAGGCAATAACAAGGGATGCAGTGGTGGGTTGCATCGTCGATGTTTCATCAGCATCGATTTGAGGTTGAGCGGAAGGGCCTGCTTACAAACCATGTGGATCATCAACATGCGGCAATGGGGGTGAAAAGTAAGGTGGAGATAGATGGCTGGGGGACACTGCTGGAGATGCGGGGTTGGAATCAGGGGCAAGGAGGAGGTTTGTGAATTGTTCGAGAAGAGAGGAAAGGGGTTCGATTGGAGGGCTTGGTGGGAAATGATTAAAGGCAAAGGGTCCAAGGTTAAACTGGTTTGCTTCTGCGGTGAACTACCTTGGACGATTTCCTTTCCTTTATCATTGTGGCGCTATTTCTTTGGTTTGAGTGGTTGCGGCGCATTTAGATTAATGAGGGGCCTTTTTGTTGGAAGCTCGGGGCAATGTGGTGTGAATCTTTGAGAAGCATTCTCAGGATCTTCATGTGGATGATGCCGTGAACTTCAGGCATGGGCTCTTCGTCAATACCTATGCCCACAGAAAGGCACGGGCTCCAAATTGTTCACAGGAAGAAGTATTGACCTCTCACACGGCCAACAAAACCTCGAATCTGCTTCACAATGAGCTGGCCCACATCGATCGGAATGTCGCGTGCTATACAGTATGCAGCCATAACTCGATCCCTTGAAATTTTTTTGTCATGCGTTGTTGGGATGAGTCGTCGTTTCACCAAATAAACCCAAAGTTACGCTTCTGGCAACAACCTTTTGGAGGCGAGGGTTCTTATGCCTGTTAATGACACCAACCACTTAGTTCCTGGTTGCGTTAATACCTTCAGCGCATCCTCCATATGCTCTTCTTCATGATCATCAATTAGCTTGTTACCCGGTGCTTCCGGGAGAGTCTTTAACTGATAGAGCTCATTGATGTCCTTTGTGCTGAATGACACTACCCTCCCTTCAATGATCACCACATCTTTAGTGTCATGGAGCTGGCCAGAAGGCCCTCACTACCACAGGAATAATGATGGATGGACATTGGAAAAAAATTTTCCCACCCATGCTCCACCACAACACTGGTGATAAGATCCGGTAGTGGCGCCGACGCAGGGAAGAAGCCCATTTCTATCCATAGATCATCATTTCTTGGTTGTTGGGTGCCTCCTGGTCGACGCAAGCTCGCTGCTCTAAACTTTAGCTTTGCCCTTTTCTTGAGCAGACGCAAGGCGGCATTTCTGTCTTTGGGTGCATTCTCTCACCTTGCGTTGCTCTTCTTTTTCCCTTTTCCATTCCTCCTCCACTTCTTTTCTCTTACCTTCTCTGACACGCTGCACATTTTCTTTGCGGCGTCTTTCCTTCTCCTCTTTTTCCTTCTTTTCTTTTTCTTCTTCTTCTCTCATTTTCTTTCAAATTGCTCCGAGGCAAGCATAATGCGTTGCTCATCCTCGAGCCTTCTTCTTTCTTCTTTTGCCGCTCTTGCGTTGTCACGACGGACCTCCTCGTCGTGAAGTTTTCTATCCAAATCTCCTGTTGCTATGATTTGGCATGCACATGACATCCTTTCTTTCTTCTCCTTTTCTTTTCTCCTCCTTCTCTGTTATGTGTTGAAAAAACAATGGGTCACTTGTGGACCCTTGCGGTGCATTCTCCTTACAACGCCGCATGAGAGGGGTGATGTCAAGGTCTTCTCTGTCTTCAAATGCAACCAATCTGGTATGCAGTGAAACTTGTGGTTACGCTGATGCTCTAGCTTGCGCTGACATCCTCTCTTCCACCCTTGCGGTGGTTGATTCTCCGTCAAAATCTAGACTTTCCATCCTCTTTTTTTTCTTCTCTTTCTTCAGGCATTTCTTTTCTCACCTGTGTTTTTTTCTTTCACTCTTCTTCTTTTCTTTCTTCTCCTTTTTTAGCCAGGCGACTTCATCGTCTTCCGCTCATTTTTCTGTACTTCTTCTCTTCTCCTTCTCTTCAATCGTCCCTGGCTACTTCTTCGCCTCTACAACCTCCAAAACAGCCTTAACGGGTCCCTCATTGGAGTCTGTTGGGATAGTCTTCTTAGGATCCAAAGTGACCAGGGCCATTCTCCGCGAAGCCAATGCCAACTCCTTCTTTGATGGCAGGGGCTGGTTCACTACTCTTGCCTCGGGTAAACCCCCCTCTCTTTCTAAATTGCTCAAAATACTCCCAAATACCTCCTTGTCTCCCTTTGCTTCAGTTCTCTTTCAGTCGAAGGTACTGGGAGTGCCACCTCAGGTTTGGTGGCAGGGGCACTCTCCGTGCTTGGCCCCTCTTGGTTGGTGGGTGGTTTTTCGGCTATAGAGATTTTTCGCCGAGGTTTTCTGGAGATTCTTGGGGAAGGCTTAGGCTGGGCGGCGAGGCGGTGACTGGCAGCAAGGAAAGCCACCTCCCGTGTGGTGACAGGGGCTTGGGAAGAGGATGATGGCTAAGAGGATGAGTGGGAAGATTGTCTGGCCATTTTTGTTGGTGAAGTGAAAGAAGTTGGAAATTTCTTTCTTTCGGAAGAAAGCTCGGAAAGGGATGGTATACAGAGAGAATTGCTTTAGGGTTTTTCTTTCACGAAGAGATGCAAATGAGTTCCTCAGTTGAAGGGGGTGTGATTTATAGGTTGGGCCTTGATGGGCCCAACGCAATCGCTGTGTGGCAGACCTCGGTACTCCAAAAGGCTTACCGCCGCGCCCCTCCCATTATGATTTAGCAAAAAGGGAAGCTGAAGCGATTCAACTACCCTCTTCGTGAAGATTTTATCATTTATTATTATTATTATTTAATCGGACAGGCACAATGTTAAGTGATCAACGTAATGCATTCGTTACCGTAAATGCATATTTGCTGAGGATGGGCACAACGTATGCATTAGCGCAACACACCCCTCAACGCAACGCATTTCTAGAGGACGGGCACACGGTATTTCTACCAGTGCAACACAACCATCAACATAGTGCATTTTTGCTGAGGACGAGCGCAATGTACATACACGTGCAACTCATCCGTCAATGCAATGCATTTTTGAAAGACGGACACAAAATGTATCTATCAGCGCAAGATACACCCGCCGTCACAATGCATACTAGATGTTATTTATGGTATCACCAACATCGCAATGCTTATCCTAAAACCAAATTGATAAGACGTTACGGTGTTCATTTTTTTTAATGTTCATTCACAAAAATTTTGAGATCAAAGCAAACTAAGGTTGGAATGGAAATAAATTGGACTAAGCATAAAATTAACGCAAACTGGAATTGAAGTAGAAGTAAATTCTAGTAAGCAGTAAAACTAATTTAAGAAAGCAATAAACTGAATTAAATAACGCAATGATAAAGAAGTAAAGAAAGTAGTAAAGAAAGCGATAAAGATAGTGTTAGGGATGCTGATTGAAAAGAGTTTTCATGGTTACCGCAACCGCATCCCCGCAGGCGGTCAGACTTACTTGCACAATGTCACTACTGACATTGTTCCTTCCCATTAGATCCGAGGGCTTCTGAATTACTAGGCAGCATTCCTAGTGTTTTATTTCTAAGCTCGGCTGCCAGTTGCGCTACCTGGACCTCCAAATTCCTTATGGAAGATGCTTGCGATTGCATGACCGCATCATTTTTCTCTATATACTACTTCAGCAGAGCTTCCAAGGACGATGAATTTGTAGAGGTGTTGGATAAGGAAGGTTGGTTGTGTGATTGCCTACTTTGGTGGTGACTCTGATTTAGACCTTGATGAAAAGATGGAAGGATTCCTCGACTCCCGAAATTGTTCTGCAGATTCCTTTGGCCTCTCTGGTCGTTGTTACCTCCCCAACTGAAGTTGGATTGATTTTGCCAACCCAGGTTATATGTGTTGTTGAACGGGTTATTGTGAATAGAGTATACAGATTGTGGATTTGACAGGCAGACTTCCACCTAGTGCCCCTCTCCGCATTGGATGCAGCTTACTGTTGCCACTTGCGTCAGCGCTGCACTTTGAGAGAGATGTCCTTGATTAATAGCCATAGTCTGGAGGAGTGAGGTAACTGCGGCCATCTAGGCGGCCAAGGTGGTCATTGTATCAGCTGGTACAATGGCACTTTCTGTTCTTCTTCGCTCCGGGCCTCTTCCCCCATACCCGTCATCCATCCAATCATCTGTATTTCGCGAAATGTGATCTAAGATGACCTTCACTTCCGTATACGTCTTATCCATAAACCCTCCTGCCGCGAAGGCGTCAGCAACTACTTGGGTTGATCTATCCAAGCCATTATAAAAGGTTTCCATCATAACGCAATCGGGAATCCCGATGTGCGGCCAATTCTTCACTAATCTTCTGAATCGCACCCAGGCGGTGCTTAGAGTTTCATTTTCCATCTGTTCAAAATTTAACACGCCCTTTGTCTTCTTGCGTTGATGGCAAGCGGGAAAAATTTCTTCATGAATCGCTCAACCAACTGGTCCCAAGAATTAATTTCATTTGGCTCCAATGAATGAGCCCACATCTTTGCCTCATCCCGAAGTGTATACGGGAAGAGATAAAGTCTAATTCCTTCCGGAGTCACGCCAGGTATGGAAAATGTGTTGCACATTTCTACGAAGCTGGTCAAATGTGTGTGCGGGACTTCACCTTGTTGTCCTCCAAACGGCCCCGCATTTTGGATCATTTGAAGCATGAGCAGCTTTATCTCAAATCGTGTATTCTCCTCTACCGTGGGTCTTGCAATTTCGGGCGAGAAGTCATATAAGTTAGGTGTCGCATAGTTTCTCATTGAGATATAGCGGTCGGCAGCCAGAAAAACTGGATCTTATGCCGGCCGATTTACCCCTTGATTCCCCTCGGGCCTATCTTTGTTAGCCATGTTTCTCCTTCGCCTTGTTTGGTTCTGGTGTGCTTGTGCGCGAAAATTACGCTCGATCTCTAGGTCGAGCTTCAAATTTTGGTTCAGTCCCAATACACATAAACCGTCAGCCTGCTCTCCGCGTTAAACAGACAGTACAATAGAGATCTGTCCTGCAAAATACCACAAAAGTATTCAACACTAAAAAAATTGCCAATCCCCGGCAACGGCGCCAAAAACTTGTAAAGAATTAAAAAATGAATGATCTATGATGATTAGCTAACTTAATTTTTCGTCCCCGGAAACGGCGCCAAAAAACTTGTTTCAATAAATTTATGTTGCGCTATAACTCAAGTTTTCGTCCCCGGCAACGGCACCAAAAATTTGTAATGAATAAAAATTTTGATGATTTGATGATGCGCTATGACTTATGATATTATGCGATACTATGTTCTAAATGTATGCGATGATGCTTAAATGCTCTCGTAGTATGCATTCGTGTAGTGCGTGTCACAAGTTTTTTTACGCTGGAACCAAGTATAATTCCAACGCAAGTTTCTCAGAGTGATCTGAGGTCAAACATGGGGATTGTGAGAATTAATGTGATACTAATGTGGTATATGCGACCAGTTAACATAAAGAATAATGAATTGGGTTACAGAAACGTAAAATGCAATAAAGAGTAAATTGCGGTGATAGGTAAATTGCAGTGACAAACGAAATGAATAAACTATTAATATACAGTTTGAGGACTGGCTGTGAAGATGTGCAAAAATGTCTGGTGAATGCGGTGGAAAGTCTTGTGAAATGAATCAGAAAGAGAATGGGTTCAGGGAAAGGACATCGCAAGTTCATCAATCTTGATGAGGACGCAACTAAGGTTCCGTTTTCCCTTGGCTTACACCTTTCATGATCGGCCACGTTCCCATATGTCTATGGTGAAACAAAGATGAACGTGATGAACGCAAGGTTCTTTCCATCTCTGGAAATACTCTCGCTTTAGTTAACGCATTCTTCAAGCCTTCTTTCGATAGGCGGAATAACATCTTCACTTCTGCTCTCATAGGTGAAGATGTCGTCGAGCATGCTTTAGCTAAACTCAACCGATTTCCTTAACAAGGATTAACTCACTCGCTTAATCCTTTCCCTTACCCTGGGGATTAGTTACACATGATGCAGAAAATGTATGATGAATGTACGGAAAAGAATAGAGAGATGATGAGGAATACGATAATGATATTTAAATCTAGAGATCAGCATTTGTTACAGATAGTGAATGAAAGATTAAAGATAGATGAACACAGTAGATGAATGGAAAATAAGAACAAATATGGAAAGACTATCAATGTCTTGACACAGATCCTGATCGGAGACGATGTGCTTTCTGGCGTGTGGAAGAAATGGAGTGGAAAGCTTCCCTTTCAGGCTTGAATTCCAGGTAGAAATGTCCTTTCGCACAGAGCTTCTTCTTCAGGAATGGAAATAATTGCTTGCTCAAAGACTTACCTCTCAATCTTGTCTCTTCGTTCTCCCGGATTTTCTCTGGATTGTCTCTTCAGACCATCCTCTTTTTCATTGAATTTGAGGAAGCTATTTATAGACCTTGGCTCCTTCTGTATTAGTGTTCCCGCTTTGAAAATCTGATAATTCCTGCCATGGCTTAGTGGAAACGTCCGCTCTGCTCCACGATTGATTTTTCAGAATCGTACAACAGAAAAGTTGTACAATGTCAGAAGTCCTTGTGAATGCGTTGCTCTTCACATCTTCGATCGATCGTCGCATGCGGTGTAATTGTTTTTATCTCTTATCGATTGTCGCATGCGGTGGAAATGCGTTGGTCGTTTGAGTCCATGACCAATCGTCGTATGCACTACAATTGCGTTGTTCTTTTTTCGTTCTCGGTTGATTGTCGCATGCAATGTGGATGCATTGTTTATTTTTTTGTCCTCGAGCGATTATCGCATCCGGTGACCTATTTCCTACAAAACAAGGACTTGGACATTCCATTTTGTCATCGCAATGGGGTTAGCGGGTATGCTCACGACACTTTACAATTTTCGTATTTCTAAGCCAATTTTTATACTATCGACGCAATTTTTCCTTCTTTTTGCCGCATAATCTAAATAAAAATGGTATAAATAACTTGTATTTCTACAAGTTATCACCCTACTTTGGGGAATGAGTGAATTCTATCTTGTGTAGCTGAGTTCCCAGCTCCCAAATCAGACGAATCCACAAAATGGTAGGTTTGAGTCGGCGTTCTGGCCACTCGCACCCATGCAAATCAAAGAACCGCCCTCAATGGCAGGAGTTCCCAACTCACTGAAGATTGAGGTCATGTTACCTATGATCATCCTAGTGAAGTGAAGTCTCAGTTATGAACGGTGTTATATAACGAGACATTAACACTTCGTGGTCTGGTCTTATACAAACTATTTGTATTAAGACGCCCCCGCTCACATGTCCCATACACAAATGATCAGGATCATAGCATCTGTGACAAGTCACAACACTTGTGACCATTCCACAAAGCGGGCCGCATCTGTAGCGTTACCAAGATAAGGTTTCCCTCCGCATTCGTATAAAGTTATTTACAAACTACTGGATATGAGACTTTACGGCACAAACCCCAACACACTTAACATATTCAATTTCCGTTCGACATAATCAATTTTATGACATTCATAAACACATTTCATAACTTTCTCCATCTCCTATTTTACTAAATCTATATTCAAGCACATTATTCAATAGCAAATATATATACATACAGACCATCAACAGAGTTTATGTACATTAGAAACACTTTTACAACTGCACAACCAAACCACTATTTTATGTCCTATGTTCCCTAAACTCATTTACATGTAGTTTCTAGTATGCAGTCTATTCACAACAAGACTTTAAAATATGTAAACCTACAATGTAGCAGGAGACTCTCATCGTGTGGCAATGGACAACGAAGTTTGTTCCTGAAACTTGATCGCTACTGGTGAGGAGGAAAACATAAAACATTGAAAGCATGAGCTAAAGCCCAGTGAATGGTAAGTTTCCTCTTGCTAAAACATCAATGGAGATTTCAAATCATTTAGTAATTATTGGCAAAGTATAAAAGATTTAGTAATATGTTAAACACGTGCTAATAAAATATTCCCATGATCATAACTCATATAAAACACATTATAAAGCATTCATGAGTTATCAGAAAATCACACCAACTCTATACCCAAATACTCGTTTATAACGGAGAGTTACTCTAGACAAGGATATATGGTTGTCCTAGATATACCACACATCAAATGTCCCCCGCGGTGATAAACCAAATAACAAGGTCATACGTGTATGCAGAGCTGCCTCAAGACTAAATATACACATCGCAGCCTCAGGTTCCATTGGACTTTCCGGTATACTCTGGCCACATCTGACCCCGGTAGCCCTCTGATCCATGACACTACAAGCACAGGTTCCTCTGAACTTCTAGGTATACTCTGACCACATCTAACTCCGGTAGCCCCCCGATCGTCTGAGCAGTGCTACAAAAACATATTCAAATAGCATGAGAAGATAATCATCTCTTGGGTACAAGAATAAGTAGTTTGAAACCACTTTCACAAATCATTCAAGTCAAGGTAAAATCAATTCAGATTCCAAACCAAATTTTCATAAATCCAATTCATAGAAAACCAATGATAACTCAGAAATCATGATTCAATGCATTATTTGAAATAATAGCCAAGTAAAATAAATCGTGCCAACACATTTCACAAGTCATAGCATACTACTATACTTATACACTTTTCATATCAAATATTTAAAATAAAATCACTCACAATCACAGGCATGACCCAATCTCAATTTGACCTAAAACGAGGTCCCAGGATTACTAGACACTCATGAAAGGTTAAAGTAACGCTAAACGACCCTTAATTATTCCATAAGACCACTTGAACTCAATTTAAGCCCTACACCTTCACATTTTCCACCTTAAGCACATTTTTCTTTAAATATCCAAAATAGCCCAAAAATTACATTAAAATCTAAAATTATTAATTTTAGGATCAAAATATCAAAAAAAAATCTTTATTGTGTTTCAAAAATGCTCATCAACACCGAAAATGGTTGTTGTAAGGCCAATGGGCAGGAAAAATAGGTGTGGGTAAGGCTGTTAGGGCATATAGGAGGCGATGGACATAGCAGGACGCATGCGCGCCAGCTGGGGCTGGTGGGCGTGAGATGTGCACGTTGGGTGTCACGGTCATGCTTGTCCAGGGCCTGTTGCCCATGGCCGCATGCCCAATCCAACCCCCTTCTAGCATACTTTCATATCTTGTATTGTATTAGCTTAGTTAGCTTGCTTTCTTTACATTTTCATTGTAAGTGACCACTCGCCCTTTTGCATATGCAAGGGCGCCAGTTGGCTTTTTGTTCAGAATGCACTATATGGGGATAAGACTAACCATCACTTCCTCATACCCGGAGTAGTACTCTATAAAGCTGTTGTTGTTGCTTATTGCTTTCTAGTCTACTACAATCTTTCTTTCTTTATTCACACTCACAAAAAACTTCTTCCGAAAACCTTTTCTCCAAACCCGTTTTCTAAAACCGTTTTCCCTAAAACGGGGGTGGAGGTTGCGAGAGGCACTCGGTGTGCCACCGGCAGTCCGTATTCGAGTTGGCTGACTTGTTCGTGAGTGGGAACAAGTGTCGCACAATCGCTAAGGGAAGCTTCCGAAAGAGCGATTGTGACAGTTGGTATCAGAGCCAGGTTGGCTTACAGAGGGAAGGTCAGTGATCATGTCGGCGACGAAGAACCTGAACAAGTCCCAAGTAGATAGATTGGTAGAGATGGAAGAGCAAATGCTCTACCTGAGAGAGGTCCCGGATAATGTCCGTTTCCTAGAGACTTGGCTACAAGAAGTTGCTGAGAAAGCCGATGGAATTGATGCGGTAGTAGGCCGCTTAGACGGATTACCCGTCAGAGAATTGATGATGAGGGTAGAGACCTTCGAGACCAAAACAGCACGGTCCGGTAGCTTTGAACGAGGCGATAGCTCATCGGGCTGTGTTGCCCACATAGAGGAGCGTGTCAAAGAGCTGGACAGCTCCCAAAAAGCAATACTTCAGATGGTAACCGATTTGTCTGAAGACTTTCGGTCGGCCCTTGACGTCGTCAGAGCCGAGATAGCGGATGTGAGTGCTAGGGTGAATCTCACCATCCGAGCGGTAGGGAACCAAGCCCCATCTGGGGGAGTAATGGCAGTAAGTAGAATAAAAATCCTAGAACCGAAACCCTTCTGTGGGGTGCGAGAAGCGAAAGCCCTGGAAAATTTTATCTTCGACCTTAAGCAATACTTCAAGGCAACGAACACAGTGACTGAAGAGTCGAAAGTCACACTAGCAACGATGCATCTAGCTGAAGATGCAAAACTGTGGTGGAGATCACGGTTTACAGACATACAGGAAGGATGATGCACTATTGATACTTAGGATAGATTGAAATAAGAACTTCGCTCACAGTTCTTCCCTGAAAATGTCGAGATCTTGGCTCGGCGAAAAATCCGAGAGCTGAAGCAAACAGGTAACATCAGGGACTACGTAAAACAGTTTGCAGGACTTATGTTGGACATACGAGATATGTCTGAAAAAGACAAGGTCTTTTGCTTTGTTGAAGGGCTGAAACCGTGGGCGAAATTAAAACTATATGAACAGAAAGTACAGGATCTCCCCTCTGCCTATGCGGTAGCTGAACGGCTATACGATCTTAGCACTGACTCACAAGATGTGAGGAAGCAGTCAACTTCCTCAAATGGGGGAAACAAAAACAACCGTTCTAGTCCTCCCAGACCTGGGGGAGGAGACAAGAAC
Organism: Benincasa hispida; assembly: GCF_027475165.1. Lineage (NCBI taxonomy): Eukaryota > Viridiplantae > Streptophyta > Magnoliopsida > Cucurbitales > Cucurbitaceae > Benincasa > Benincasa hispida. Next base: position 63,576,025 of record NC_143478.1, read on the forward strand.
ACAGGGGGGGACCGTAAATCATCCCAACCGAGATCAGGAAACAACTGGCGGGGGCCGCCGCAACAGCATAACAATTACAATCGCCCCCTGTCTTGTTTCATATGTAGAGGGCCACATAGGGCAGGCAAATGTCCAAATCGAACCGCGTTCAATGCTTTTCAAGCCACGTTAGCCTCTACCTCCAAAGACAAGACTAAACTGGAGGAGACGGTAACCGAGCCAGCTGCAGAAATTGAGAATCCCAGGATGGGGGCATTGAAATTCTTATCTGCGCTCCAGAAGAAAATGGGAAAGGCGACGAAGCCACTAGAGAGAGGACTCATGTATGTGGACGCTTGGGTCAACCAAAGATCGGCCAAAAACACTATGGTTGACTCTGGGGCTACCCATAACTTCATGGCTGAAACGGAAGCTCGCCGCCTGAACTTGACTTGGGAAAGAGATGCAGGGAAGATGAAAGCTGTGAATTCCGCAGCCCTACCGATTACGAGGATAGCGAAGAGAACTCCGGTGATGTTAGGAGACTGGAAGGGCTTCGTTGACTTCGTGATTGTCAAGATGGATGATTTCGATGTGGTATTGGGGATGGAATTTCTACTTGAACATAAAGTCGTACCAATGCCCCTCGCCAAATGTTTAGTCATTACCGGATCTACACCCACCGTGGTCCAAGCCAGTATCAAGCAGCCAAATGGGGTGAGAATAATCTCAGCCCTCCAATTGAAGAGAGGCCTGGCCCACGACGAACCCACGTTCTTGGCCATCCTGATAGAATCAATTGAGTCCACTAAAGAGGAGATCCCCCAAGACGTTCTATTTGTCTTGGAAGAGTATCGGGATGTCATGCCGAAAAGCTTGCCCAAGTCCTTACCCCCACGAAGGGAGATTGACCATGAGATTGAGTTGTTACCAGGGGCAAAGCCGCCTGCCAAGAATGCATATCGGATGGCCCCGCCAGAATTGGCCGAACTCCGAAAACAGTTAGACGAGTTGTTAGATGCAGGATTTATCAGATCGGCGAGGGCCCCTTATGGAGCCCCAGTACTGTTCCAGAAGAAGAAGGATGGGAGCCTCCGGTTGTGCATCGACTATCGGGCTTTGAATAAGCTCACAGTCTGCAACAAATATCCCCTTCCTATCATTACTGACTTATTTGATCAGCTTCACGGTGCTAAGTATTTCTCGAAGCTAGACCTACGGTCTGGATATTATTAGGTCCGAATTGCTGAAGGAGACGAACCTAAGACGACCTGTGTCACGAGATATGGGGCCTTCGAATTCCTCGTGATGCCCTTTGGCCTCACCAATGCTCCAGCAACTTTCTGTACCTTAATGAACCAAGTGTTTCACGAATACCTCGGCAAATTCGTCGTAGTATATCTTGATGACATTGTGGTCTATAGTGTCTCGCTGGAGGACCATCGACATCACCTCCAACTCGTCTTCGAAAAGCTGAGGAAAAATCAATTGTACGTAAAGAGAGAGAAGTGCTCCTTTGCCCAAGAGCGCATAAATTTCCTCGGCCACGTGATTGAGTGTGGTCGGATTGGTATGGAAGAGGGCAAGGTGGCCGCGATTAGAGATTGGAGGGTACCATCATCCATGACCGAACTACAATCCTTCCTTGGACTAGCCAACTACTATAGGCAGTTCGTAGAAGGATTCTCGAGAAGAACAGGGCTATTAACCGAACTGTTAAAGAAGGATAGCCAGTGGAGCTGGACTCCTGAATGTCAAGCCGCCTTTGAGGGCTTAAAGAAAGTGATGATTGAAGGGCTGATCCTCGGAATTGCCGACGTGACCAAGCCATTTGAAGTAGAGACTGATGCTTCTGACTTCGCGTTGGGCGGTGTCCTCCTCCAAGACGGACACCCCATCGCGTATGAGAGTAGGAAACTAAATGATGCCGAACGGAGGTATGCCGCCTCCGAGAAAGAGATGTTAGCAGTAGTTCACTGCTTGAGGGCCTGGAGACAATATCTCTTGGGGGCCAAGTTCGTGGTCAAGACCGACAACAACTCCATTTGTCACTACTTCAACCAACCGAAGTTGTCGTCGAAACAGGCACGGTGGCAGGAGTGTCTAGCGGAGTTCGACTTCCAATTCGAACATAGACCGAGGAAAAGTAACCAAGTGGCTGATGCTCTTAGCCGAAAGAGCAAACATGCGGCCCTGTGCATGTTCACCCGCCTATAAGCAAGTACGTTGAGTGCAACAATACGAGAAACTGTCAAAACTCACTTGACAAATGACACAGCGGCGCAGGCCATCCTACAGTTGGCCAGAGAGAGGAAGACACGCCAGTTCTGGGTGGAAGATGATCTACTATACACCAAAGGCAATCGCCTCTACATCCCCAGATCCGGGGAGTTACGAAGGTCGCTAATGAAGGAGTGTCACGACACACCGTGGGCAGGACATAATGGTTGGCAGAGGACTTATGCCCTTCTGAAACAAGGCTACTATTAGCCAAGCCTTCGAGACGATGTCATGCAATTTACCAAGACTTGCCTTGTCTGCCAACAAGATAAGGTCGAAAGGGCGAAATTCGTGGGTCTGCTGGAACCCCTACCTGTGCCCTCTAGACCATGGGAGAGCGTGTCTCTCGACTTCATCACCCATTTGCCCAAGGTGGGAGAGTTCGAATCGATCCTTGTTATCATCGACCGGTTCTCAAAATATGCCACTTTCGTCCCAACGCCGAAAATGTGCACAGCCGTGATGACTGCTCATCTGTTCTTCAAACACATCGTGAAATTATGGGGCGTCCCCGCGAGCATTGTTAGCGATCGAGACGAAAGATTCACTGGGACATTCTAGACAGAACTGTTCAAAACATTGGGGTCAACACTGAATATCTCCTCTAGCTATCATCCCCAAACTGACAGCTAGACGGAACTCTTCAACAGTATGCTCGAGGAATATCTGCGTCACTTTATCGACGCTAGGCAGAAGGACTGGGTCCAGTTGTTAGATGTGGCTCAGTTCAGCTTCAATAGCCAGCAGAGTTCCACGACCGGAAAAACGCCCTTCGAAGTGGTGTGCGGTAGACAGCCACTCATGCCACACTTGGTAGACCACCCTTATGCAGGCAAAAGTCCTCAGGCACATAACTTCACTAAAGAGTGGAGCAAAACCTCTGAGATAGCTCGCGCCTACCTAGAAAGAGCATCGAGAAGGATGAAGAAGTGGGCTGATAAGAAGCGGAGGGCCCTCGAGTTTCAAGCTGGGGACAAGGTCCTGATCAAGCTACGACCGGAACAGTTTCGTTTCCGAGGCCAGAGAGACCAACGGCTAGTAAGGAAATATGAAGGTCCAGTGGAGGTAATTGAGAAGGTCGGGAGAACCTCATATAGGGTTCAATTACCCTCATGGATGAAGATTCATCCTGTCATCCATGTGAGTATCCTGAAGCCTTATCATCCCGATCCCGAGGATGAACAGTGAAACATGCTAAGGCGCCCACCGGTCACGATGAAGAGTTCTGCTGAGAAAGAAGTTGCACAAATCCTGGATAAACGTACGCGCCGTATTGGAAGACCCAGACGAGAACTGACAGAGTTCTTAGTGAAATGGAAGGATCTCCCCGACGAAGAGATCAGTTGGGAGCGGGCCGAAGATTTGAAGAATGCAGCTCCAGCCATCGCAGGTTTTGAACAAGGTCAGTTGACGGGGACGTCAACCAATTAAGTGGGGGAGAATGTCACGGTCATGCTTGTCCAGGGCCTGTTGCCCATGGCCGCATGCCCAATCCAACCCCCTTCTAGCATACTTTCATATCTTGTATTGTATTAGCTTAGTTAGCTTGCTTTCTTTACATTTTCATTGTAAGTGACCACTCGCCCTTTTGCATATGCAAGGGCGCCAGTTGGCTTTTTGTTCAGAATGCACTATATGGGGATAAGACTAACCATCACTTCCTCATACCCGGAGTAGTACTCTATAAAGCTGTTGTTGTTGCTTATTGCTTTCTAGTCTACTACAATCTTTCTTTCTTTATTCACACTCACAAAAAACTTCTTCCGAAAACCTTTTCTCCAAACCCGTTTTCTAAAACCGTTTTCCCTAAAACGGGGGTGGAGGTTGCGAGAGGCACTTGGTGTGTCACCGGCAGTCCGTATTCGAGTTGGCTGACTTGTTCGTGAGCGGGAACAAGTGCCGCACAATCGCTAAGGGAAGCTTCCGAAAGAGCAATTGTGACACTGGGCAACTAATGCGCCGTTGACGCGCACGCGACCTGAGTGACACTGAACAACAGGATGGGCGTGCGTGGGGGTGGCTAAGCTGCTGTCCTCGGCCAGCGTTTTGGCTGCTTCAACCCAATTTTTCAAAGCTTAAAAACACTATTTCTGTGAAGTTCCCTCTTCAGTTACTCCTTCAGAGAAATTATTAAGGGGAATTATGAGTTGATATTGAGCTCGAAAGCTTGAAATTAAGACTAGAACATCTAGATAATGGGTGAATCGGAGGAAAAATAGACCAACAATGGATTCACCGAGATGACTCGAGATAATTTAAAGGTAACAAACTTAGTGAAGCTCATAAAGGACACTCATGGATGAATTAGAGATGCTCGGGTCAAAGTCAAATAAAAAGTCAATGGTCAACAGGCAAAGATCAAAAGTCAACATTTATAAATTTTGAAAAATTGATGGTTTTGAGTGAAATTTTGGAAAATTCAGTAACTACTAGTTCCATTTGAACCAAAAATTGTAAAAGAATTAGGGAGAAAGGGGGAAAACCAAGAAGGATGAGAAGGAAAAGGGGATTTTGATGAAGCTTGAGAAATTCAAGGAATTGAGTTGCAAATTTGTGATTTGAGGGACAAAAGGTGGGAGATGTATCAGCTAGGAGTCGTGGCTAATCGGAAATAGGAGTTGTCAGCTGGAAATTGAAGGTGGAATTGTGGGATTTGAGATTCTAGTCATATAAAAGGGGAAGATAGAAAATTAGTTGAAACAAGCTCATTTAGAGCAATTCTTTGAGAGGAAAGTAAGTTAAACATTTGAGGAGTTGTTAGGAAAGAAATTGGGAGAGTTTCATTGAGGAATTGTTGTCGGGCAAGCAAGAAAAAGAAGAAAATCGCAGCTAGTCGGAGTTAACAAAAAATTAGGGGTGTTGTTCGGTTTTTTGGATTAATTCGTGACTTAAAGGGTGAATCGAGGCTCCAAATTCAAAGGTAAGATGCTTATAAGGTTCTTCGAAAGTTCTATGGTCTTTAATTTGATTATTATAAGCTGGAATTGAAGAAATTAAATTTTGAAACTTCTCGCTAGAAAATAGGTACCCGTGGGAAGTTTGATCGATTCCGGACGTTCTGGGGCAAAACGGACCTTCAAACTTTGAGGTAAGATATTTTAGATGATGGGTAAGAGGTTTGTATTAGTTAATTAGAGTGGTATGGCTGGAATGAGAGAAATCGATCGCTGGAGGCTCACCAGAAAAGTTGGTCGAAATCTGGAAAACTTTGGGCTATATGTTGAAGAAAGAGTTGACTTTTATAGGTTTGACTTCTATCTGACATCTATTGTCCGTCACTAAAAGCTGGAAAATTCAAGGTGCTATTTTGCATGATCAGTGGTCCAATTAGTATTAATATGATGCCTCGAATATGGAATTAGAAGAAATTAGAATCCTAAGTTAATTTTGAAGTTAATTAAGGGATTAATTTGTTAAGTAAACCCAAAATTAGGGTTATTGAACAAAATTAAGTTTAATTAAGATATTCCTAAGCTTAATTTAAGTTTCCATGAATTTCAATAAGATGGTACGTTGAAATTGAATTAATTTGGGATCTTAAGTTAATTCCAAGGTAACTTAAAACTAAGGTATAAGGTGAAATCCTAAAATTGGATGGTATTAGGATTTGGAAAAAATTAAATCTATTCAAGTTTGTTTTAAGTCCTAATTGGTATCATTAAGATATTTTAGGCTTAAATTGGGTTAATTTGGGGGAATTAAAATAATTTAAATAATTAAAGGGACTTAATTGTGAGTAAACACAAAATTAAGTGAAATTAAGGTAAAAATTGAGGAAAACCCTAAAATGGTCAAGACTAAGGCTCAAAGAAATTTGAAGTGGAATTAGTTCTTATTGGATATTGATTTTGGGATCTTCGGTTAATTTTAAAGTACTTAAAGGACCAAATTAAAAGGTAAACCCTACAATAGATCAAATTAGGGGTTTGGGGAAATTTAAGCGCAATTGATTATGATTGAAGATCAATTTTCAAATAAATTGGATTACAGTTGTTTGGAGAACAATTAGGAGATTATTAATTAAATTTCAAGACTATCAAGAATCCAAGGAATGAGAAATTCGAAGGGAAAGCTAGTTGACTGTGAGTGGTTTATTTTGATTGTTTGAATGTATTTATACATAAGCAATAATATATATATATATATATATATATATATATATAGTTTTGAAAACTTGGCATGATCTGAAAATATGTTTTCTTGGATTATAATTATTGGTTTACCATTCATTATCTAGATGATTGTTTTGATTTTTTATTGTTTGGATGCTTGGTTTAATTGGAAACTGAAAATTGTACTAGGGTTATTGTTAGCATACCTTGTGGACGTATGACTGGGATGGTCAAGGTATCTAGCTGGTATTGTCAGCGTACCCGAGTATGTCTAGCGAGATTTGTCGACATGTGCACATTCGGCGGGTTGTTTGGGGTACTGGAAATTGTTTCCTCAAACCGAGTTATGGATGATTTTATATTTGGAGAAACATATGATCATGCCAACTTCGTCTCAGTTACCAAACTGAGAGCATACATTCTATGATTGCATATGTTGTGATATTGTTTTCCCAAAAATATTTTCAAAAGTAAATATTATTTTTAATTCAAACTTACCACTTACTGTGCCTTCCAGCTCACGTTTCCAAATGTTTTTTTTTTAATTCCCCCCACCCCAGGTATCAGGAAGAGGACAATGGGATATGCTTAGAACCAGTCAACAGAATGATTGCAGATGTAATAGGATTTTGTGAAAACTTTGTAAGAGTGTAATTTAGTATTTGTTTAACAGTAATGTCTTGTATAAAATATTTTGTAATGAGATAGCTTAACTATGAGTTATAACGGGAAAACAAGTCTGACAGTAGATGTTACAAAAAGGTAATGTCTAATGCCTTCGCGTCTCTTTCTGGGTTTAAGATATAAGCTCGGGAGGGGGCGTGACAATTTATATTCAAATAAACTTCAAATAACTTTTATGGAACTCAATAGGGACCTTCCAACTAGCTTTCCAAGAATTTTAGGCACCTAAATCCTCCCCAAAGTCCCTTGAGAAATCCTTCTTACCTGATTTCCGAACAACTTCGGTTTTCTTCAAGTGTTCTCAACTTTTCTAATCTCCAATCACTCTGGCAGCCTTAGGTGTTTTGTACACTCACTCAGCTTTCATTTGGTTCAAAAATCACGAAATTTGCACGGGTAAATTGGAAGAATCAACCTTCCAAAAATACCCTTCATGCCCAACCAAAATCTATCTTTTCTTCCTCCAATCATATTCAGCCAACTAGCTTCTTGCTTGCTTATTTATGAGGATTTTTCTCCTTTTTCTTTATCTTCTTCGTCCCTAAACAACTTTATAAAGTTAATTAATTTTTAGTTTTAGATAATTAATCCAAAATTATTTTTCAACAAAACGATTTATTCTCCTCCACAAACTCACACTCTTTCAGGTCCCCTTTCTTTCACTTGTAAATTTTTTTTCCTTCTTTTCCTAACACTTAGCCAATTATCTGCTCATAATCAATTACTCCAACACTCAACAAAGTTGTTGCTAAATTACTAAATAAATAAAAAGGAACTTGCACTTGTATAACTACCAACTTCAACACTTAGCAACAAAACATACATAGGTCATGTAATCCAAATGATTTATTATCTAAATTCTAGACTTAATTTTTAAGTTGATCCTAAACTACCATAGGAAAAAGAACAAGGGCTTACAATTATGATCTCCTTATCAAAGCCAATCCTCTCGAGATCTTTGTTTCCAATAGATCTATTCCTCTTAGGCAACCTATCCAATTCAAATTCCAAGCAATGATTTTCTATAAATTCAAATCTGGACACTGGTCATACTCCTAAAGGGATGGAATTCCCGAAGCGAAAGCATTTGAATGCATTTGTGCCTCTAATTTTGTTTTTACATAACTTTAAAACACAAAGTGACGGAAACAACAGGATAAACATAATAGAGTCCTAAGCATGCTTCTACTGGAATCTACACAGAGAGGAAAGGGATAATGATACTAACCCTTGAAGTAACACTTCTTCACGATTCCTCTCCGACAACACGAACATGAGAAAATCTCCACTGCTTCTCTCAAACTCGACAAATCCACGAACACAACAAAAACAATGAGGACACCATCACAACGTCTTCCTCGTTATTCTCAATGTGAAAATCACATAAAGGGTGTGGGCTTCTGTGTTTAATTTTGGAATAAGGGAGGGAGATTTTATTTTCCTTGAGAGAAACTTGTAGAGGAGAAGGAGATCTAGGATGGAGAGAACTCTTCTGTCCAAGAAAAATGATTTCAGGTTCTCATTTCCTCCAACCCCTTTGCCACATTTATGAGAGATAAGGGAAATAACTCCCCACTCAATCAAAATAATTCCCTAAGGAGTTATTATTTTTAAATTCAAAATTCAAAAACAATTTTAATAATATTAACCAATTAATATAAGTAAACTATATATTATATCTCATATAATATATAACCTATAGTTTATTGGAAAATTTCACAAAATGACCCAAAGACCAAAAACTTTTCTACCAATGACCTCTCCTAAAAAATTTTCTGCCACTAACCTTTTGTCCATGTGAAATTCCAAAATTACCCTCAATTTTAAAAATCCTTCAGACCAAAGTCTTCCATCTTCTTCCTTCAACCATTCAATGTGTATTCAATACAACACCAACATTCCACCAAAGCATTTATTTCTAATTAATATTCTACCAATAGCATTCAAAAACATTGGTATTAACAAAATGGAAGGTTACGTTCCGTATTTTCAATTATCCTTATTGTTTAAGTTTAACACGTAAATTTTGACTTTTTTTCTTCTTTTGAGTACTGTAAAATTTGATTTCTGATGACTGTGCAACAGATTTTTCCTCTGATCTTCCATCCAATATCATATATGTTCACTTGCTCCATCTTCCATAGGTTTTTTTTGTTGTATTTTCTTTGGTTTCAGCTTCGGCAAAAATATTGGATGGAAAGTCTGTTGATGCAGATGTTCGTGTTCAAGATGAAGCTTTACATCCATCATGTTCCTGGACTTATCAAATTGGAAGTGTTTTTATTTTAGTTTTGTTACTTCTGAAAATTATTGAAAATTTTGAATGGTTTGATTTGATGATTTTTTTTTCCCTGAAATTGTTATTTGAAACTTCATGTTTTGTTTTAAATATTTTTGAATGATTTGATTGAAGCTATTCGGATATGTCAATTTCTGTATTTTGGGGATTGTATGCTATTTTGTTGTAGTCAAATTTGGAATTTATGGTATATGATCTGATTGAAGGTTTTTTCTGTGAGAAGATACATTTTTGTGGTTTGACATTCTTTGGAATGAAGATTTGTGTGTTGATTGTTAATAGACATCTCTAACTAAATGAATGACTGGTGTAAGACAGATAACCATATATGTTGGACTACTTCAGCCATGCATCTTTCCTACTTTGAAACAAAAAAAGTGTGATTGAAAGACTATCCTAGTGGGAGTTTAACTTTTGTCCAACATTGGATAAAGAGAAAGCAAATGTTTTGCTTGTTTGCGGCATGTTTTTGTTTTGAAGAGAATGTATTATGAATTTCTTGCGAAAATTTCTTGTGGAGTATTTTTGTACTCTTTGTTTTTTAAAATGTTTTCAGAGAAAGTGCTAGCGATAAGGAGTTCTTAGTCCATCAGGATATGGTTGTTCATGTTTTCGAGATGAAGCTTTGCATCCACCATGTTCCGAGACTAATCATGGTATCTATTGCAGACAATAATCTAATCGTCTACCTCTAGAAAGAATTTATTCAAGAATGGCTCCATCAAATTTACACCGCCGGAACAATATTGAATTGTTGAAGAAAGCTAATGAAGCATCAAACTAAAATCAATGGCTTCATATTACTTGTATATTCTGATTACAGAGAGCTGAAGTTTTCTGCATAATCGTCATAACTTTCTTGAAGGAATAAGAGAAATTATATTTGCAATATAATCATAAGACGCCATGTTCCATAATTTTGGTCGACAATACCTGAATTTCCGATGTCATAGCCGAAGATAACACCCCCCCATGGTAGCCATCGTGCAAGATAGAACGACAAAATGGGTCATTCTGCCATTGTATTCGTCACCTTCACCTGCTTCCAAAAAGCAAAATTACCCTAAAACAAAGTTCATAGTAACTTGGAATTAACAAAATAATGTACCAAAATGGTAAAAGATAAGATTATTTTCCCCCCTTAATTGATCAAGGAGTGAAATAACAGGCGACGCAGTATTTATTTTGATATAACTAGTCCTTTACACATATATAGAATTGATCATTTTCATTAAGAAAAAATCGAAGAATACAAGGGCATACACAAAAACAAGCCTATTTGTTCTAAAAACAAAATAAAACAAAACAAAAACAGCTCATAAAAACACCCCCAAAGAAAGGGTTTCCAACTAAGTAAGATGTTACCTAGAGAATAATTACAAAAAAACTTCGACACCTAAGTCCAAAGCAAAACATGAAACCAGAAACCTCACTGAGCACCAAATCTAAACTAGAGCTTTTATCCATACCTCTGAACACTTCATTGCTCCTCTCTCCCAAATATCTCACATCACAGCACAGACCCCAGCAAACTAGTCCTTTATAGTTTATGTAACAAACACCTTCACTTGCTATAACTAGACCCACCGCCATGGCTGTTGATCAGGTACAAAGCCCAAGTTCTAGAGGAAGCTTTATATATAGGCAAGGCTTTAAAATCCTACTCGTAATGGTGGAGAGTTCAATTTCATTAGAGTGTTTCTTAATGTGATAAAAAGCGTCAGTGCCATATAGGAAAAGAAAGAGTCAAGAATTCAAATCTAAAGATGTCTTCCTAAACTAATCTAGATCAGCATTTATTTTGATAGCTAACTTTCGTACGATAAATGAGTGGAAGAATCATCGACTCATTGTGAAAGAATATTCAAAAGAAAATTATGGTTGAATATAGGAAGTTGATGGGTTGGGACTCATGTTTGGTCGTCTTTATCACATGGCATAACATTACAAATTGAGCAGGACGCAAAAGGCAGTGATGAGATTGAAAAAGAATGAGATTTCGGTAAAAGATTGCATCTTGCACCATTTTTTTTTTTTAATCCTTTTTGTGTTTTCTGACGAACTATAGTGGGAAAATTCCGTAGAAAAATGATCTCTTGCAGTATATGTAGTAGAAAAAGATAATTTCCTTTGTTTTTCAAATGATCATTATTTTGGTTGTCTATCTCTGATTTAGCATAGAAATAAGTATCTCCTTATTCTATAATTTCACTCACACACAAGGAGTTTTGCAAATTAGTACTACAGGAAGCTAGTAATTGTTAATTGATTAACGAATATGATATGGAAGCAGTTAGATAAATAGAAAATATAAGCATTTACATGACTGGATACGTATCACATTACTAATTAGTGAAATTTAGTGAATTTCATACATAATTCTAATGAGTAGCTTTCTGTGAGCTTTGAATTGTACAGTATATCTAATCGTTCAATAACAATAAATAGACACCATGGCTACCTCTAAGTTCCTTTGTGTTAAAAGCAAGAATTTTTCTTGGCATGACTCATACATCATCCATCTCCAAATGAATTAGAACCAAGCAAAAGCTGGTAGGCACATGATGCTTTGGGGTAATGAGGATTGCGAGTTGTCTAGAAAGCACAGACAAAAAGCGATACCAATCGTATGCTAGCCTTGTTGTTCACTATACATATTGACTATCAGTAGTTTGCTGTTGACAGACCTCATGCTTTCAGGCATTATTACCTTCCAATTTCCATGGTTTGATATTCTTGTTTATCTCAAAATTTTAATTAGACATTGAAAACTCAAATCTGGGATTCACAAAAAGATGAGCAGAATCACACTGAACCACCATTAATATTGAAGAAAGCTACAGACAAGAAATAAAACATCATTCCTATAGCACTAGCATATGTACCTTAACGGAAAAGACAGACTGAAAAAGAAAAACGTATCAAAGAAAATATAGAAGTGGAGATAGAGATGATCAAGTTAGTTTTAGTTTATACCTGGTTTGTAAAACCAACCCCATCTCCAAGCAATATCCGACTGTACAGATTAAAACCTTTCACCAGCAATAGATGTAGCAACGTTGTAGGATTTTCTAACTGTAAAGAGATTCCAGAAAGTATCCAATCTTTATCCACATTGTTTGTTATCTTTCTGATGACATCATCTATTCATGCTCCTATGAGGCTGTTTAGCAAGAAAACAAAACCCGGAACTCCAATGTCATAACCAAACAATATGAAGACCGGAGAAGCCCAAAGGCAGGAGGAGCTGAGGCATCTAGTTATTGTCTAGCTCGTTCCATGTCAAGTTTATGAATGTTGGGAGTTTCTGCAGTTCTATTGCTCACATGATGAATCAAGTCAAAACTAGGGAGATATTATGAGGCCATACAACTTTGTTCCACCGGTACGTCTAGCAGAATGTTTTGCTTTTCCACACCGAAAGGAAAACTAACTCAATCACCAGAATTTAACATCATGCTTCAGCAGCCAGGTACTATGTAATTAGTTCATCTATCATAAGTGAAAAAATGCTTTAATATAGATGCTGATATACCTAACAAACCGAATTATCTTATTCTATATGTTTCTTTTCTTTTTCTAATTTAGTACATCACTGTGCCTCGTTGTTGAAGGTCATCTCTCGACCCGGTTCCACTACAATTCTCTTCCAAAACCAATGCTCTATCCAAATTCTATCCATCTGCTCAATGGGAATATTCTTAGTCTCCGGTAGGAAAAGCAACACAAAGACAGTCATAATCAAAACCCACCCACCAAAGAAGAAGAAAGTGCCACTTTCCAAGTGACAAAGCATAGATAGAAAACTCTGAGCTATGGCAAAAGTAAAAAGAAAATTGGCAGCCACAGTAATACTCTGTCCAGCAGATCTAATCTCCAACTGAAAAATCTCACTTGGAACCAACCAACCAAGAGGACCCCAAGACCACGCAAAACCAGCAACATATATGCATATCAAAACAAGAACCAAATACGCATACCCTTTGCTCAGCCCACCATGATCACCTAGTTTAGCAGCCATTACACTTCCAATTACAATCTGCGAGATAAACATTTGAACTCCCCCAATAGTGAACAAAACTCTTCGGCCAAACTTGTCAACTAAAAGCATTGAAATGAACGTCGCTATAGTACCCACAACCCCAGTCACGACAGACGACAACAGTGAAGCATTCTCATTTAAACCAACGGTTCTAAAAAGAATCGGTGCATAGAATGAAACGACATTGATACCAGTTAATTGTTGGAAAAACTGAATCACTATTGCCATCACAAGTTGAGGCCTATACTTCCGTCGAGTAATTTTCACAAACGGTTTCTTCATTGTCTTCGATATTGCATTTGCTTTCACAAGATCTTCAAATTCCGCGTCAACATCATCTATTCCACGGATCCGCTGCAGCATCTTCTTAGCCTTTAGATGTTCATCACAGCGTTGAATCAGGCTATTGGGTGTCTCGGGTAAGAAAATGGAACCAAAGGTCAAAAGCGAGGCGGGAACCCCAGCCAAAGCCAAGGAAATTCGCCAACCCGAGCTGTTCTTGAGCTTCTCGGTTCCGTAATTGATGAGATTAGCCGAAAGAACGCCAATTCCAACGCAGAGTTGGAAGCCATTGTTGATTGCTCCCCTGCATTTATGTGGTGACATTTCCGAAAGATACAGTGGAATCGCCTAGTGAAAAAAAAATCATCATAGTTCCAATTGTTATTCTCAAACAAACCACTTGAGAAGTAGCAACCAGAGATATAAAAGAAACCTGATTAGTAAAACCAACGCCGATTCCGAGGAATATACGGCCGAGAAGAAGCATGTAGACGTTGGCGGCCGCCCCGCCCAAGGCAGCACCGGCGAGAAAGGCGGCGCCGCCGGCGAGAATGGAGGGCTTTCTTCCGAAGGCTCTGGTGACGGAGGAAGCAAAGAAGGTGAAAAGAAGGCCGGCGATGTAAAGGGAAGATGTGAAGGAAGTCAAGAGTTGGCTGTCGAATTTGCAGTAGTTGCTTATTTCTGTATCTTCTTTCATCTTTCTGTTTACTTCCGGGAAAAACTTCTTCAGAAATGGCTCCATTGATGTCACTCCACCTTCATGAAATAGGTTTGTTCATCACAGACAAATTTTGTGTGAAACTCGGAAATAATTTGTGTTTTTTTTTTTTTTTCATTCCTACAATGTTGTTTTTCTTTACTCACTCTAATCAAAATTAGTATAATCCGAACAAATTTTTATTGATCAATTGAAATAAATAATTAGATTGTTTTAAATTACATTTATCTAAAATTATGAATGCTTTGTTACCATTACTACTTGATTCTAAAGTAACAATAAATATAAGATAAATGGGACAAATTCATAATTTTCATATTAACAATAATGGTAAAGGTACTGATTCCTCCATTATTTTCAACTACGGTCCCATCACTCTCCATTCTTCAATTAGATCGAAAGATTTGATTATAAATTTCGAGACAGGTCCCACAATTCATTACATATGAATAAAAAAAATAATCTAAAGGTCATTTTTTACATTATTATGGATGAATTACCATCCACTCGGTATAAACGTGGCCTAAATTCTACTTTCATATCATCCTCCGTAAATATCTTGATCAAATAGTGGATTACTTGGACAAATTTTGTAACCCCACTTATTATAAGAATATTATATGATACCAATTGTTCGTGGATGTGACAAATATGAAACATGTGACATGAGTAAAAGAGTATGAAACACGTGATGCCAGGAAAATTATGAAAATTGTGGGAAATGGTAAATCCAGTTAATGAGGAAATAATATAGTTAAAACAATGAATGTA
Source organism: Benincasa hispida (assembly GCF_027475165.1). Classification (NCBI taxonomy): domain Eukaryota; kingdom Viridiplantae; phylum Streptophyta; class Magnoliopsida; order Cucurbitales; family Cucurbitaceae; genus Benincasa; species Benincasa hispida. The sequence continues at coordinate 63,591,192 of NC_143478.1, forward strand.
CCCACAACTATTATTATTATTATTATTATTATTATTATTATTATATGTGTGGTGGGTAAGATTTAAAATGGCAATCACGCTCTCTAGATCTCAATTTTATGGAATGATGATAAAAATATGGATTAACAAAAAAAATAAATGAATGATTTAATTTAATAAATAAACATTTTATATTTTTTAAATCAATTAAAATATTTATTATTTATAATATTCACATTGCTGACATTTTGTTGATTGTTTTTTATGTTTCATGGATTTTTTACAATATAATAGAAATATCGATTCACCCCTCATGATAATATCAAACTCATAGAATGTGAAAATGTAGAGATGTCAAGGAAAATTTAATACCATGGTGACGAGAGAGTTAAACCTCTAATCTCAAATTGTAGTCATATTTTGGTCATTTGAATTATATTCATGTTCGTAACAATGTTTTTTTTTTTTTTTTTGAGTACTTGAATTTACATTTTTTTTTTTTTTGAAAAGGTATTATAATTAAAGTGTGGGATGGAGAATCGAATCTCTAACCATCGATAGTACAAACTATGTTATGCTCGTGTTGGAACTTGAATTTACATTTTCAGTTAATGAATTTTCAATAATTAATGTGTTTGCTACCTCAAGTTTTAAAATATAAGTTTTCCGGTTTTAAAAAATGGGTTTAAACGTCTGTGTAACTTCTTTTTTTTTATTTTTTTAAATGTTTACATCACATTTTAACTTTAAAAATGTATTTTTCTTTTCTCTCTTGTCCCTCCCACTCTGTGATCCATCTTCTTCTTTAATTATTATTTTTAATTTAAAATAACATGTCAACATTTAAAATAAGGTACAAAATGTTATTCAATGACTTTTTGAACTTATTATAAAATATTCAAGAATTACAAACGTATATTTTGAAACCTTAGGAATCAAATATGTGTGTAATCAACTTGATCTTAACTTAATTAGTTAAAGTAAGAGATATACGTCAAAATATCAGAGATTCGATATTCTATTCCTACGTACATATTGTTAAACTCAGCAGAAGAGAAAAATATCCACATAGATAATTTATTATTAGCCATAATGCATACATAGTTGTTTGTCATGCATGATAGCTTTTAAACCCATCTTGTGAGATTCTATTAGCACAATCTTTTACGAAATTTTAAAATTTAAAATTTCGTATACCTAAGTTGAAAAGAAATTTAAAACTTAGAATTTGAAAACAATAGATTCAATGAAAATAGAGTTTTATTTCATGTTTTTAGATATATATTTTATAGCAGATTCAAATTTTTTATTTTAATTTAAACAATTATTTAAAATATATTTGATATTGTATATTTATAAATTATAAAACTAGTTGTAGTTACCCACTGATTTTTAGTTGACAAAAAACAAATTATAAATTTATTTATGAATATGATTTATGTTTTAAAAAAAATTGTGTATTTATTATTTTATAATATTATATAATTTATAGGAAAATTTTCACATATAGAAAAAATGTTAAACTATTTACAGAAATAGCAAAAAAAAAAATTAGACATCGATAGACTTCTATCAATATCTATCAACATCTATCACATAGTATCAATAATAGATTTCTATTAGTTTATAACACTGATAGAATAGACTTAGTGATAAACTTCTATTAGCCTCTATCGGTCTTTATCAAAGAAAATTAAAATTTTTTATTTTGTATAAATAGTTTCTCTTATTTTTCTATTTTTGAAAATTTCTCTAATTTATAATACATTACACAATACATATTATATTTTTTAAAAATGAATTGAGTTTATTAGATGACATATTGTATTTTTACCTGCTTTATTTGTATTTAGTATAATTATGCATTTTAAAATTTAAAATTAAAAATCTAGATACAGTGAAAATATATTCAAATTTTGCCTATTTAGATCATGGAATCCAAAAACGGTTTTCAGAAACAAAATCTGGATTATCTGCCAAACATATATTTGCTAAACATAATAAATCTAAAAACATAAAATAGAATTTGGATTTTTTTACGAAATAAGCACTTAACTTTTAAGAACAATTATCCAAACTTATATTATTCAAAACTACTACACAAAGAACTTCTTATGATAAGATGCTAAAACGAGCATAATTCAATTGACATATATTAACGATTAAGAGCATGTTTGGAAGTGATTATGAAATGACTAAAATCACTTTTATCATTTTCAAAATTACTCTTAAATATGTTTTAATTGTTCAAAACTAATTTTGATAATATGAAAAATGTATTTAAAAGTGTAAAATTAAATATCAAATTAATTTTGAGTGATTAAAAGTGTGTTTTAGAATGATTTTGAACATGATAGATATGATTTTAATCATTTGAAAATCACTCCCAAACAATCTATCCTACTTAAAATAAATAAATAATAAATAAAAAAAAGGAAAAGGAAAAAAAATGAAAGGAGAGACCTGAAATTCCAATATCATAGCCAAAAATAAGGCCTCCCATGGCAGCCACCATACAAGAGAGCACCACAAATAAGGTCACCTTGCCCTTATAATCCTCATGACCACCTCTGCCCTCCACAAATCCACCACCTGCCATTGTTAGAATTTTTCAAAGGAAGAAAAAAAAAAGAAACTATATATATAGAATTAATAAATATAAGAAGATGTTGATGATAAGCTTTTAGCTGCCTCTATTGACTTGTATTTTCAAATATCAACATCAATATATTAGTCAATGAAAGTTACTATTATATTTTATTCATAACATTTGGAAAAGTAATGTAGTTACTTTGAATGTTGAAATTTGGTGACGGGGCCTTTGATTTTTTTAGTCACTCACGAGAGTAAGGTGTGTTGTTTTAGTTAGTTTGGGTGGAAAAAAGAAAGAAAGACAGACAAATATCAACTATGGGGTTATACTAATAATTGTGTTGGTGCTTGGATTTCACATGCATTTCTCGTCGCTGCAAGATTGTCGAGGGATTGACTCTCCCTTCTCCTAGTCTTATTTCATTTTTCAAGTCAACCTGCATAAAAAATCATTGTACAGTTGTGGTGTCGAGCCTAACTGACTTTGATATCTAAGTTAGTACCGTGTACAATTCAACTAAGTAATCTTTTCATTGGAGGTTACCTAATCTTTATTTAGAAATATTTAACCTAACAAATTTTAAAGGATTGCTAAAGATATGCTCATTTTTGCTAAAAGAATTATTATTTACTACTTATACTAACTAGTGCATCTTCATTTTTTGTGACTCGATCATAAGACTCTAAAAAGTATACTAGACTTGAAAAAATCATACTACACCGGGAATGTGAGCCTATTAAGTGTCAAATTCATATCAATTTTTGAAAACTCATCCAAACAAAATAAATTAGTGTTTGTAGATTTAATTCTTAAGAAAAAATGGTTATCATGTAAGACATCAAATCATTACAAATCAATGTTTAGAAATTAAATGGGTAAGTTAACTAAATATAATATCTTTACAAATTAAAGGTGTATTTGATTTAATTTTTCAAATTCCTAATTTTGGAAATAAGTTATTTTGAAAAGAATTGAACTATTCGGCAACTACCCAAAATAACTTTTGAGAGTGTATTTTAAAGAATTTTTATCAAAAGAGTTTAAATAAATATGATTAAAAAAAAATTTCTTTATTCAATCCAAACAAGTCCTAAAGTTGGTTAAAGCCACTTTTGATTCTAAACTTATATAAAATTAACAATTTAGTTTTTGAACTTTAGATTATAAGGATATATTTTCTATACTAACTTTACTTTTGGTTCTAAACTTGTATAGAATTATAGAAGTAATAATTTAGTTTTTATACTTTGAAATTTATAATAATTTAGTCTCTGTTGTGTGATTTTTCTTTTTTCAAAATTAAGTGTCAAATTTCACAACATAAAAGACTTAATTTTCATAATTTATATATATATAAAAACTTATTATTGAACAATTTATTGATCTGTAATAAATTTCATTAAATCATCACAAAATGTAAATTATAGAGTCAAAGTTATTACTGATTTAAATACTACTTTGGTTGTTTCATGTAATTAACTTTTGTTCATTTTGATTTACATTGAAAAAATAACATTTTGGTTCATTCGCTCTCATTTTTAAGGGATTAAATACCAAAATAAACCAAAGTTAAAAGTATAAACACCAAAACAAACATTTAGAAAGTACAATGATCAAAATAAACAAAATCAAAAGTATAGAGACCAAAGAGTAATATTTAAACCATTGTTATTTATTAAAGTTCAAAAAGTAAATTGTTATAAATCATTAAAGCCCGTCTCATGACCATTTTGTTTCCGTTTTTTGTTTATAAAAATTAAGTATATTTCATCTAATTTTCTTAGAATGATTTTCGTCTTTCAAAGTACAATAATTGAATTCTTAACCAAATTTTAGAAACAAAAACATACTTTTTTTTTTTAATTTTCAAAATTTAGCTTAGTTTTTGAAAATATAGATAAAAAGTAGATAACAAAACAACAAATTTAGACCCCGTTTAGTAAACATTTGTTTTTTTGTTTTTTAAAATTAAGATTATTTCATCATACATTTCTTATTATGATTTATGTTTTCTCAAGTAACATGGTTGAATTTTTAGCTAAATTATAAAAACAAAAACAACTTTTTAAAAGTAGATAACAAATGAAGAAATTTGGAAGTGGAAATGATATCCATAAACTTAATTTTTTAAAAATATGTTTATAAACTTAATTTTTTTAAAAAAAAACAAAAAATCGCATGGGCCTAATGTACCTGGACTAAATTGTTAGTTTGCTTCTAAATACAAAGTATTTTTAAAGTTTTAACCCACCATTAGTGGTCGAGCTTCACGGCCGCAATTGTTGAAGTTAAAAAGATAAAAAGAAAACCCAACCATCAATCAAATGTCGTACAGTTTCAGATCAGCATTATATATCTTCAAAATCAGAATCGATTTAATACACATATCGCATACAAACATCCCCAAATTCTAGGGTTTGCAGAAATGTCTGAAGAATCAATTGAGATGTATGAGGAATTACCAGTAATGGACATGGATTGTTGCGATGATCTGAGCGAATCGAGTCGATCGTGTCTGTACAAGGCGTGCAATGAATGGGGGCATTTCTACATCAGAAACCATGGCGTTTCGAAGGAGCTTTACCTGAAATTGAGAGCCGTCACCGATGAACTGTTGACGGAAGAGAGGAAAGAGGGGAAACTGAAAGTAGGAGTTTCTTGGTATACTCCAAGATTTATATTGTCGCCTTACATTGAGAGCTTCAAGTTTTTGGGACCAAATTTCTCTGCTTCTGCCTTCGATTTAGGGTTTACGGAACAAGTCTTCGGTCACCGCGTCACTCAACTCAGGTAGGTCAACTTTATGGTCCTTAACTCTATTTGGAACGATTTCAAATCATAAATTATGTTCATTTTTAAGATAAGAATTAGTGGTTTTGCTTTTACATATTGTTTTTAGGTAAAGAATTAAGGTTAAATTGTAAATTTACCCGAAATAATTTAGTTGATGGTTTATAATTAGAATTTGATTATAAAACTTCTAGGGGTTGTTTGTTTTGGATTGGGATCGGATGAGTTAGGCACCTTAAGCTCAATCCTTATCTGAGACATGGATTCAGGAAGCATTGGCTTCCTACATTTTTCTCATGGGTTTGACTCGTGGGTTACCTACCATTTTTTTTTCTAATTTAATCTAGGAAATATGTCGGACACTACATTCAATGACCACTACCAACTTCGGTTGTCTCCCTTCGACGACTGCTACCGGTCAACTCCGGTCGCCACCTCGGCGATCGTTGTCGGCCCACTTCCGACTGCCACCGGCCAACTCCAACCGAAAAACATCAGTAAAAACACTCTTAATATGTAACAAATTAGATAAATTTGTATATAAAAACATTACAATACATGTGTGTTTTTTTATTTTAATGAGTTTTTTTCAAAGGTGTTTAAATAAAAATGAATTTTTAAAATATACTTTTTCCTAAATCATTCCAAACATGTATAATTATATTTATTTAGGCTATATGTGTAGAAATATATTTATTTAGGTTATAGGTGTATAGAAAGCCTTAATTTAATTTAATAACATTTTGATTTTTTTTTGTTGGTCAAGTTAACTAGCTCGAAAACTTAGTATCATTGTCTAAACGTAAAGGTTTAAAATGTTTAAAATAACTTAGCGACCAAATAAGAACTAAAACTCAAAGATTTTTTGTTCCTCAAATATAATTTGATAAAAAAAAATATATAATTTTTCAATTAATGAATTTAATATTAAAATACTAGTTTATTTCAATTTTAAGTTAGCATATTATAGTAAAAAAAATGAACATTTTCCAATTAGTTATATTGATAAAAGTCTAAAAAAATTGTATTTCAAAATCTAGTAATATTAAAATATCAAATTATTAAAACAATAGATTAAATAAAATTATAATTTTAGTCAAAATCTCTATTTCAATTTTTTTTTAAAAAAAATATTCTTCTAAATTTGTTTGGTTTATTTTAAGTTTAACTATATAACTATATTAAAATAATTAAGATGACAAATTAAAAATAATCTAAAATCTAACTAGTGATTAAATACAAAAAAATATTTTACAAATTAAATATTTATAAATATGCACTTCATTCACAAGTCATTGAACAATCAACAAAGTTAACCTCTACAAAAAAGTTAAATCAAAGTTATCTAGTAAAAAGAATTTAAAATTAATTTGGCCAATTACATTCTAACTTTGTAAGTTCTAAAATAAATGAAAGATTATTAAATACAAATTCGTAAGTTAGTTTGTAAATTTATTATACGATACAACTAAATGAAAGTATAAGAACTTACTAAAACGTTTGAATTGTTCTATTTTCTTATTTCCTAATAAACTAATATCTTTATTTGCAGCAATCTACATGATGAATAATGGGATTATAATGATAGAACTATCAAGGAAAGCTATTACTAAAGATCATGGGAGATAATTTTGAGAACAAATTCTATGAACCTGAGTTCAGTATATAAGGATAAATAGATACACTCCTCGAAACTCTAGCGAAGAAATCGAAGCATGTGGAAAGCATACCGACATCGACTGTGTGACGATTCTATTCCAAGACGAAATCGGGGGGCTTCAAATGAAATCGAAACAAGGAGATGAGTGGATAGATGTAAAACCTCTGGAGGATGCTCTTTTGGTAAATATTGGGGATTTTATGCAAGCTTGAAGTAGTGAGGGGTTGAGATCAGCCGAACATAGTGTTGTTTTGAAGCAAAATGTGAAGAGATTTTCTTTGGCTTTCTTTTGGACATTTGGGGATGATGATAGGGAAATATATGCCCCAAGTGAGGTTGTTGGAGAAGGAAATACAAGGCTTTATAAGCCATTTTCAACTAAAGAATATAGGGCGTTTAGGGAACATAATTATGGGAAAATTGTTGGAACCCCATTGAAAGAATTTGTTGGATTCTAGAATGATATCTTATCTCTAGAATCATGAAGTATTAAACCATCGATATTTGAAATGGTAATAATGTTTCATTCTTGTATTAGGACTAGTTGGCTCATAATAGCCACTCTCTCCGATATCATTAAATATCTATTTTAGTCTTTGGACTTTTAACATGTCTATTTTAGTTCATTAATTTCTAAAATGTCTAGTTATATTGGCCCTTTTATGTTGGTCTATTGTAGTCTTCGAGAGATAGTTGAATAAGCGACTCATGAATGCTACTGGGTTGGATGAGCCAATAACTCAAATGCCTTCAATCTGTTTTTTGAGCAAGAATCACAACGTTACTTTACTGATACGTAATCTAAGTTCTTTTGGCGAAGCACGAGGATATATATGTATGGATGTATGTAAGTAAGTATGTATGTGTGTGTATATATATTTGTTAAATGCTCGTCTCTAACATTTTTTTTTAATACAATAGGAGTGGGAGAATTTGAATCACGGCTCTCTTGATCGGTAGCTCATATATATTGTATTCCAGTTAAGCTATGCTTGTTTTGGCATGCTTGTCTCTACCCGACGTGACATAAAATAATAAATAAATAAATAAAATATTTAAGTATCTAAGATTGTGAAATTTTTTCTCAAGAAAATACTTAAAACTAATACATATGCATTTTATATATTTTTTAAAAAATATATATTTTTCATCCGTAAAACTCTTTGCAATTTGCATAGACCGTTTGAGGTTCTTCTCTTTCCCGCCATTTCCACTTTCCCAATCGCTACAGAGAGCCGAGAGAAAGAGAGAACGATGTTTCATTGGTTCAATTGCTGGCCTGCTCAATTCAAAGAGAGAATCATCATCTTCACCGTCTCCGATTTCGTTACCGCCGGCGATTTTCTTGTCGCAAAATGCTCTTGGTCTTCGTATTCTTGCGTTTCTTATATGTTTCCCTACAACTTCTTACGAACAACGTGATTCTGTCTATTATAGTTTCTTTTTTCAACGAAACTTTCTGAACACTGGTTCATTCGATTTTTAGGGAATCTGGTGATTTGATCAAACAGAAGTCGTATTTACCATTGCTCATAGGAGATTTCAATAGAAAGTTATTTCGTGGAATTTAAACTTTGTATTTGTATTAATTTTGTGGAAAGTGGATACAATTTTTAATATATAGTATTTTGATATTTTCAAAATAAATTATAATCTTAAGCTGGTTGATTTTCTTGAACAATGTTGATCTTCTTAGGTGATCAACCTTTGGGCTCGTTGATTTTGAAGATCGACTTTTGATGCGATGTGGTTCGATCTCTACTACTTGATCTCTGATTCTCTCTCGGTTGAATGTGTACGTTTGCTTGATGTTGTTTAGAAGCAGGACTTGGGCCTTTGAGCATAATTAATTGGACTTGAGTCTGGTCTTTAAATCCAATTAATTGGACTTATACCTATTTTGGGCTAATATTCAAATTATAACATCAAATTGGTTAAAATTAATTTTACTACGTATGCAACCAAAACACGTCACAAATTTAAAGAATTCCGTCATTAATTTAGCAAATGATGTAGCGCTCCGTGGTTGGTCCGAAATTTCTCCTCCAACAACCATCTAACAAACAGTTTTTTTTTCTTTTTCTTTTTCTTTTAGAAATGGTCGGTTGGATTATCTTTTTTGCTGTTCTATCCATTTCGGTCAAACTGGGTGATGTTCCCAATTTAATGGTTTTGAATCGCACTTACAGTATTTAAAGATCAAAAGTTTTGTATTAGGGTTATACTTGTGATTAGCCTCGGTAATTGGTGACAAAATGAAGTTATCTTGCGTAATAGTATATTCTTTAATTCTTCAAGAATCAACAGAAACCCACCTCGTTGTTACTAAAATTGAAATACTTCCCATAAGTTGCATCACTGTAACACCCCCACACCTTTTTAATTATTTATTATTAAAGTAAAATTTTTTCTCTTTTCAGTAATTGTCCTTAGTTGAAGAACATGTTTGAAATTCTGAATGTAAAGTATGAATGCAAGGATTTAAGTGTTGTCGTGGAATTTATTCACAATTTTTTTCAATTTTCAAATGTAATTTAAAAAGTTATGGTAGGAATTAATTATTTTTGGAAAAAGGAAAGGGATTAAATAGTATAAAGTAGGTCAACGAAAGGATTTAATTAGAAATATACTATTTTCCTTTTTTTTTTTTTATTATTATTAGTTTTTTTTTAAAAAAATAAAAAGGGCACCCCCCATCTTCCTCACAGCCGCCTCGTTCGTCCGCTGCCAGTAACGAATCCCAGCCGCTCGCATCTCTTTCTCTCTAGGCAACCCTTGCCCGTTGCTCCCGTCTCGCCAATCGGTCAAGCCGCGCCACCTCCGATCGCCGTCTCAGACCTAGCCACGCACGTGCCGCCCGTTCTCAGATTTGACTATACTGCTTCCCTCACCCTTCGCTCATGACGGTTCTCGCCAACCGGTTAAGTCACGCCGCCTCCGACCGACATCTCGGATCCAGCTCTCCCGCGTCCGCCACTCTAGCCGCTTCGCTACCAACTGACGTCGCCCTGCCACGTCGAGTCCGTTTTGGTCTTCGTCAAATCTATTGGGGTAAGGTTGTGTCGGTTCGTTTCGTTCTCTTAGCCATTATTATTGTGTTCAGTGTTATGACTCGTCTTTATCGAATTTCGTTTCAAGCTTAAGTCGTCAGGGAGTTTGGAAGTCAAAGGAGGCACCTCGTGGAAGGTGGAAATGTTTTTCTTCTTTTGAGTAAGTTCTTGATAGTTTGGACTTGGACCTGAAGTCTTACAATTATGGCTTCAACTGAAATTTGAGAGTTGTTTTGTTGGTAGGACCGCTACTTTGGATTGCCGTCATAGTTTGGTGCTCTAAAATTTTTATCTGTAGAGTATCGACTCGAGGTAAGTAATCTTATCACTGGAACTGCCCACGGGTCAGGCTCTAGTTGTATGCTAGCATGATAAGTGTATGTTATGGTAAATATTAGCATTGTTGATTAACAGTATAACTTGAGTCAAAGTATGTTTTGGCACAAATTCTGATTTATGTACATATACACCTAAGTGCTTGATCGTTAGTATGTGATAGTATGTGTTTTCATATGTCGATGTCTGATCTGCTGGCGTTGAGGCATACTTGTATGTTGTGGATTTATGATATAAGTTATACATGGATGATGTATAATATGTTAAGAATTATGGGTATGTGATGCAACCATGGTATTAAAAATTTTATGTATGCTTTAGAACCGTACAATGTTGAATCTTAGCACGTTAGGACTGTGTGAATATCCTCATTGATTAGTTAGATGCTCACTAGTTTTGTGTTTCCTTCGGGATTCACTAGTTTGTGTTTCCTTCGGGATTCACCAGTTTGTGTTTCCTTCAGATGACTGAGCGTCGTTTTAAATTCTTTGCATGCATTTATTTTAGTAACGCCCTTACCTAAGTCTTAAGGGGTCGGGTCGTTACAGTTGGTATCGGAGCCTGTGTTTTGGGTTCTGTAGACTGACTTACTATATAAGTCTAGATAGTCCCTGTGGCCAGTAACAAATTCCTCGTCATTGCCAGGTACGTTCTATTAACGAAAGTTTCCATGTGTATGCGAGGATAGTGATGTAGTGGTTTAAACGCATGATGTCTGAGAGAGGCCCAGAAATAGTTAGCTAACATACGAATTTATGATAGGACATGACACCTAAACGTAGAACAAGAAAAGTAGTTAGAGAAGAAATACCAGCAGAAAGAGAGGGGAGTAATCAAACTGCTTCGGCGGCGTCAATTTCGCCTACTACCCAAGTGGATGAAAAGGCAATGGAAGCTCGAATTAGTGAAGCTGTTGCAACTGCTCTGATGGGGAAGCTGCAGGAACTGATCCATAGCACGATGGCAGGACAGCTTGCCCAGACTCAGGCTCAGGAGGAACTAGTGCCACCCGAGCTGTTACGACAAACCTGTCTGCAGGACAAGGACACACAGAGCCTGTCTCTCGAGGCCAAACATTTAAGGGATTTCCAGAAGTATGACCCTCGCCCCTTTGATGGATCGTTAGGAGACCCCACCAAGGCAAAGCTGTGGTTGTCATCCATTGAGAAAATTTTTCGTTTTATGAGGTGCCCGGAAGAGCACAAACTGCAATGCGCAGTCTTCATGCTGACTGGTAACGCGGCAATCTGGTGGCGTTCGGCAGAAAAGATGATCGATATTGAAGGTTACCTTGCAACCTGGGAACAGTTCAAGGAACGTTTTTATGAGAAGTACTTTTCGACCAACACCCGATACAACAAGCAGGCAGAATTCTTGAACTTGAAACAGGGCGTTATGTCAGTGGAGGAGTACGAGCAAGAATTCTATAAGCTGTCTCAGTTTTCCCCTGAGATAGTGGCCACCGAGGCAGGAAGAACCGAGAGATTTATCCAGGGCCTAAGGAGTGGGTTGCGAGGGATGGTGCATGCCTTGGATCTCCAGACTTATGCCGCCGCACTGCGAGCCGCTGTGAGGATTGATGCCGACTCCCAGGGGGGAGAGGAATACAAGAGGTCACTCAGGATTGGGACCTCTGCAGGGCAGAAAAGGAAGGCTGAGCATAGGACCCTTGAACATCAGCAGAGGGGTCAGAACATAGTGCCCGTGTTGGTTACAGTTGGTATCAGAGCCCGTGTTTTGGGTTCTGTAGATTGACTTACTATGTAAGTTTAGATAGTCTCTGTGGCCAGTAACAAATTCCTCGTCATCGCCAGGTACGTTCTATTAACGAAAGTTTCCATGTGTATGTGAGGATAGTGATGTAGTGTTTTAAACGCATGATGTCTGAGAGAGGCCCAGAAATAGTTAGCTAACATACGAATTTATGATAGGACATGGCACCTAAACGCAGAACAAGGAAAGCAGTTAGAGAAGAAATACCAGCAGAAAGAGAGGGGAGTAATCAAACTGCTCCGGCGGCGTCAATTCCGCCTACGACCCAAGTGGATGAAAAGGCAATGGAAGCCCGAATTAGTGAAGCTGTTGCAACTGCTCTGATGGGGAAGCTGCAGGAACTGATCCGTAGCACGATGGTAGGACAGCTTGCTCAGACTCAGGCTCAGAAGGAACTAGTGCCACCCGAGTCGTTACGACAAACCTATCCGCAGGACAAGGACACACAGAGCCTGTCTCTCGAGGCCAAACATTTAAGGGATTTTCGGAAGTATGACCCTCGCCCCTTTGATGGATCGTTAGGAGACCCCACCAAGGCAGAGCTGTGGTTGTCATCCATTGAGAAAATTTTTCGTTTTATGAGGTGCCCGGAAGAGCACAAACTGCAATGCGCAGTCTTCATGCTGACTGGTAACGCGACAATCTGGTGGCGTTCGGCAGAAAAGATGATCGATATTGGAGGTGACCTTGCAACCTGGGAACAATTCAAGGAACGTTTTTATGAGAAGTACTTTTCGGCCAACACCCGATACAACAAGCAGGCAGAATTCTTGAACCTGAAGCAGGGCGTTATGTCAGTGGAGGAGTACGAGCAAGAATTCGATAAGCTGTCTCAGTTTGCCCCTAAGCTAGTGGCCACCGAGGCAGCAAGGATCGAAAGATTTATCCAGGGCCTGAGGAGCGGGTTGCGAGGGATGGTGCATGCCTTGGATCTCCAGACTTATGTCGCAGCACTGCGAGCCGCTGTGAGGATTGATGCCGACTCCCAGAGAGGAGAGGAATACAGGAGGTCACTCGGGATTGGGACCTCTGCAGGGCAGAAAAGGAAGGCTGAGCATAGGACTCTTGAACATCAGCAGAGGGGTTAGAACACAGTGCATGCTCCACGTCAGTGGGGACAACAGAGTACCCAGGCTGGGAATGGCAGGGAGGATAGATATGCACCACTTGCGGTAAGCAACACTAGGGACGTTGTTTAGCCGGCTCTAGGAATTGTTTTCGTTGTGGCCAGAAGGTACATATGGCAGATAGATGCCCAAGGAAGAATGCGCCTGAGCACAAAAGCCAGCCTGTAGGATCGTTCCAGGGAGGCCTGAACCGCCAGCAACAGCAGGGAAAGGTATTTTCCACCATTCGGCATGAGGCCGAGAAGTCAGGCATCGTGATGACAGGTACACTTCCCATTTTGGGACACCATGCTCTTGTTTTATTTGACTCTGGTTCTTCGCACTCGTTTATATATGCTATATTTGTGAGACACACCATGTTAGACTCAGAACTGTTGCCATTTGCATTGTCTATTTCCACTCTCTCAGGAGAGATCATGTTAGCTACAGAAAAGATAAAGGCAGGTCAGGTAGAGGTAACCAACCGCGCATTAGATGTAACCCTGATAATTTTAGATATGCGCGATTTTGATGTTATATTAGGCATGGATTGGTTAGCAGATAACCATGCCAGCATAGATTTCTCTCGTAAGGAGGTTATCTTTAAGCCTCCTACAGGAGCTAGTTTTAAGTTTAAAGAGGTTGAGACCATAGTCTTACCCAAGGTGATATCCGCATTGAAGGCCAGTAGGCTATTCGACCAAGGAGCCTGGGGCTTATGGATAGTGTGGTAGACACCAGGGAGAACGGAGTTACCTTGACTTTAGAGCCAGTAGTGAGGGATTTTCCAGATGTGTTTCCAGAAGACCTTCCCGGAGTGCCCCCGTAGCGGGAGAAAGATTTTTCCATTGAATTAGAGCCAGGCACAACCCCTATTTCGAGGGCCCCGTACAGGATGGCTCCGGCAGAGTTGAAGGAACTGAAGGTCCAATTGCAGAATTTGTTGGACAAGGGTTTCATTCGCCCTAGTGTGTCACCATGAGGTGCACCTGTTTTGTTTGTGAAAAAGAAGGATGGATCGTTACGCTTTCGATGCCCCTATATTGTATCGGGTCTTCTGTTTTTCTCAAGCTGTGAACATTGAAAGCTGCAATAGTGGTTTCCTCAGTCACATTATCCTTCATCGTCGAATTGCTTAGTCTCAATATGCGCATTAGAGAAGGGGGGAGTGTGAGGTGGATTGGCGCTTCGGTCAAGAGGCGGGATGGCCCGGAAAGCGCTGGCAACAATAGAAAGGAAGGGGTCCATGATGCAGTCTCAAGTCTCTGACGCACTTCTTGGCAGATTCACTATTCCGAAATAGTGTAAAAAGAGGTGCTTCGAATCAATACTATTTGACTCGGACCTGTTCTAAAAAAGTCGAAGTATTTCGAATTATTTGTTCGGCTGTGCATCGATTACAGAGAGCTGAACAAGGTGACTGTCAAGAACAAATATCCCCTTCCCGGGATCGATGACTTGCTTGACCAGTTACAGGGAGCTACGGTATTCTCTAAGATTGACCTCCGGTCAGGGTACCACCAGCTGAGGATAAAGGACAGTGACATACCCAAGACAGCCTTTCGTTCGAGGTATGGACATTATGAGTTCATAGTGATGTCATTCGGCCTAACGAATGAACCAACAGTGTTCATGGATCTGATGAATAGGGTGTTCAAGGAATTCCTCGACACCTTCGTGATTGTTTTTATTGATGATATTTTGATTTATTCCAAGACAGAGGCCGAGCATGGGGAGCATTTGCGGAGAGTTTTAGAGACATTGAGGGCCAATAAGCTATATGCTAAGTTTTCTAAATGTGAATTTTGGTTGAAGCAGGTGTCCTTTCTAGGACGTGTGGTATCCAAGGAAGGTGTCTCAGTGGATCCTGCAAAGGTGGAGGCAGTTATGGGTTGGGATCATCCAACCACGGTCAGTGAGGTGCACAGCTTCCTGGGGTTAGCAGGCTACTACAGATGGTTCGTGAAGGATTTCTCTCGCATAGCCGCCCCATTAACTCAGTTGACTCAGAATGGGGCAACATTTATTTGGAATGAGGCTTGTGAAAGCAGTTTTCAGGACCTCAAGCAGAGATTGGTTTCAGCCCCAGTTCTCACAGTACCAGACGGATCAGGTGGTTTCATCATTTTCAGTGATACATCCAAGAAGGGGTTGGGATGCGTATTGATGCAGCAGAGTAGAGTAGTTGCTTACACTTCACGTCAGCTGAAGAAGCACGAACAGAATTATCCCACGCATGACTTGGAGTTAGCAACGGTGGTTTTTGCCCTTAAGTTTTGGAGACAGTACTTGTATGGAGAAAAGATACAGATCTTCACCGACCACAAGAGTTTGAAGTATCTTTTCACTCAGAAGGAGCTAAACATGAGGCAACGAAGGTAGTTGGAACTAGTAAAGGATTATGACTGTGAAATTTTGTACCACTCGGGGAAAGCAAACGTAGTGGCAGATGCTTTAAGAAAAAAGGTGGCCCATTCTGCAGCTCTCATCACCGGACAGACTCACCTATCCAGGGAACTGGAGAGGGCAGAAATTGCAGTAGTAGTGGGGAAGGTCGCGACACAGTTAGCACAGTTGTCGGTACAGCCAAGCCTAAGGCAGAAGATTATTGATGCGCAGTGAGACGACCCTTACTTGGAGGAGAGAGTTCGTAGAGTGGAGTCAGGCCAGGATAGAGAATTCTCTGTGTTAGCAGAAGGCGGCCTCCTTTATCAGGGGCGTTTGTGCGTGCCGGTGGTTAGTGACATTAAGGATGTGCAGTTGTCAAAGGCTCATAGTTCCCTATTCTCGATCCACCCCAGCAGCACCAAGATGTACCAGGATCTGAAACGTTACTATTGGTGGAATGATATGAAAAGAGAGGTTGCGGAGTTCGTCAGTAAGTGTTTGGTGTGCCAGCAGGTGAAAGCCCTGAGGCAGAGGCCAGTAGGCTTGTTACAATCGTTAAATGTACCAAAATGGAAGTGGGAGCATGTGTCTATGGACTTCATCGTGGGGTTGCCTCGAACAGTTAAAGGTTTCACTGTGATATGGGTCGTTGTAGACAGACTTACGAAGCTAGCACATTTCATACCTGGAAAGTCCACCTTTTCAGTGAATAAGTGGGCACAGATATACATGAAGGAAGTGGTAAGATTGCATGGAGTACTCGTGTCCATTATGTCGGAAAGAGACCCTCGTTTCACGTCTAACTTCTGGAAGAGTCTCTAGGCTGCATTGAGAACCCGGTTAAACTTCAGTACAGCGTTTCACCCTCAGACTGATGGGCAGACAGAGAGATTGAATCAGATACTGGAAGACATGTTGTGTGCCTGTGCCATAGAGTTTTCCGGAAGTTGGGATGCTCACTTGCACTTAATGGAGTTTGCGTACAATAACAGCTACCAGTCCACTATTGGGATGTCACCCTTTGAAGCCCTATATGGGAAGAGTTGCAGATCCCCTGTGTATTGGGATGAGGTAGAAGAGAGGAGATTGTTAGGACCTGAATTGGTGCAGACCACAAATGAGGCCATACAGAAGATCAGGGCTCGTATGCAGACAGCCCAGAGCAGACAGAAGAGCTATGCCGATGTAAGACATAAGAACCTGGAATTTGAGACCGGGGTGAAAGTGTTCTTAAAGGTGGCACCCATGAAGGGTATTCTGAGGTTTGGCAGGAAGGGAAAGTTGAGTCCGAGATTCATTGGACCTTTCGAGGTCCTGGAACGAGTTGGCCCTGTAGCTTACCATTTGACTTTGCCCTCAACATTGTCTTCAGTTCATAATGTCTTCCATGTTTCGATGCTAAGGAAGTACGTGGTAGACCCATCCTATGTAGTTGACTACGAGCCCTTGCAGTTAAATGATAACTTGAGCTACGAGAAGAGGCCCATAGAGATTCTTGCCAGAGAAGTAAAGACATTGTGCTGTCGGGAAATTACTTTTGTGAAAGTTCTGTGGCAGAACCACCAGTTTAGGGAAGCCACCTGGGAGCGAGAGGATGAGATGAAGGCCCAGTACCCGGAGCTATTTCAAGGATGAACTTTCGAGGACGAAAGTTCTTTGAGGGGGGAAGAATGTAACACCCCACACCTTTTTATTTATTTATTATTAATGTAAAACTTTTTCCCTTTTCAATAATTGTCCTTAGTTGAAGGGCATGTTTGAAATTCTGAATGTAAAGTATGAATGCAAGGATTTAAGTGTTGTCTTGGAATTTATTCACAATTTTTTTCAATTTTCAAATGCAATTTAAAAAGTTATGGCAGGAATTAATTATTTTTGGAAAAAGGAAAGTGATTAAATAGTATAAAGTGGGTCAAGGAAAAGATTTAATTAGAAATATACTATTTTCCTTTTTTATTATTATTATTACTATTATTATTATTATTACTATTAGTTTTTAAAAAATAAAAAATAAAAAGGGCACCCCCCATCTTCCTCACAGCCGCTCCTCACAGTCGCCTCGCTCGTCCGCCGCTAGTCACGAATCCCAGCCGCTCGCATCTCTTTCTCTCTCGGTAACCCTCACCCGTCGCTCTCGTCTCGCCAACCGGTCAAGCCGCGCCACCTCTGATCGTCGTCTTAGACCTAGCCGCGCGTGTGCCGCCCATTCTTAGATTTGACCGCACTGCTTTCCTCGCCCTTCGCTCACGACGGTTCTCGCCAACCGGTCAAGTCACGCCGCCTCCGACCAACGTCTCGGATCCAGCTCCCCTGCGTCCGCCACCCTAGCCGTTTCGTTACCGATTGACGTTGCCCTGCCACGTCGGGTCTGTTTTGGTCTTTGTCAGATTTATTGGGGTAAGGTTGTGTCGGTTCGTTTCGTTCTCTTGGCCATTATTATTGTGTTCAGTTTTATGACTCGTCTTTATTGAATTTCGTTTCAAGCTTAAGTCGTCAGGGAGTTTAGAAGTCAAAGGAGGCACCATCGTGGAAGGTGGAAGTGTTTTTCTTCCTTTGAGTAAGTTCTTGATAGTTTGGACTTGGACCTAAAGTCTTACAATTATGGCTTCAACTGAAATTTGAGAGTTGTTTTGTTGGTAGGACCGCTACTTTGGATTGCCGTCATAGTTTGGTGCTCTAAAATTTTTATCTGTAGAGTATCGACTCGAGGTAAGTAATCTTATCACTGGAACTGCCCACGGGTCAGGCTCTAGTTGTATGCTAGCATGATAAGTGTATGTTATGGTAAATATTAGCATTGTTGATTAACAGTATAACTTGAGTCAAAGTATGTTTTGGCACAAATTCTGATTTATGTACATATACACCTAAGTGCTTGATCGTTAGTATGTGATAGTATGTGTTTTCATATGTCGATGTCTGATCTGCTGGCGTTGAGGCATACTTGTATGTTGTGGATTTATGATATAAGTTATACATGGATGATGTATAATATGTTAAGAATTATGGGTATGTGATGCAACCATGGTATTAAAAATTTTATGTATGCTTTAGAACCGTACAATGTTGAATCTTAGCACGTTAGGACTGTGTGAATATCCTCATTGATTAGTTAGATGCTCACTAGTTTTGTGTTTCCTTCGGGATTCACTAGTTTGTGTTTCCTTCGGGATTCACCAGTTTTGTGTTTCCTTCGGGATTCACCAGTTTTTTGTTTCCTTCGGGATTCACCAGTTTTGTGGGCATACTTAACTACAATAGGATAGGACTCAGTCTCTTATATGTTACATGTATTTATGTGCCATATGTGGGTATCTAGAGGACATAGATGTCTAGCCTGACCCTAGTGGTGGGGTTACTTACTGAGTATTTTATACTCATTCTTTCTTATGTTGATGTTTCAGGTAAGGGTAGAGATGCACCGGCGATGGCGCAGCGGAATTCATGATCGAGCCACTGGGACTAGTCTTTATGCTTCTGCATCATGAGATTTAAAGTTTTTTTTTTTTTTGTTTTTTTTTGTTTCCCTAAACGTTTAGTTTTGATGTTTGAAACTTATTATTAAGAATTGTTTTTCATGTGTACTTATTAACCTTTATGATTTATGGGTACCCTATTATTGCTTTTAACACTTGCATTTAATAAATGTCTTTTGAACTTCTCTTGATTTTAATTAGCATTTATTTCAAATGACTGAGCGTCGTTTTAAATTCTTTGCATGCATTTATTTTAGTAACGGCCTTACCTAAGTCCTAAGGGGTCGGGTTGTTACATCCACACTAGCCAAGAACTCATTATTGGTTGCTAGATTGTTCCGTTTCATTCGAATTAGCAAGAACCTTTTCTTTTCTTAAACGTGACTGGAGTTAGAGATGATGAAATAGAAGACTATTAATTCATCTTAACTTGAATTCTTAGTAGAACACTAAATTTTGAAGATGTTTTTTTTTCTGAAGAAAAACAATATTATATAGAGAGTGGCCACTAATCTTGTGCTTCTTTTCAGTTCCTTGTCTGCGAAGGGCTTTCTCTTATGAAGAAGAATATGTGATTGCTGGTAGTGATGGTGAGGATGATGATTGGCTCGGATTCATGGGGATCCAAGTGTTCTGCTACATAAATTTATCATGTTTCACATCTGTGCTGATTTCTTCTAATTTTTCCATCTTAAATACATTTTAAAATTGTTGTTCTATTTTTTTCCTTCCATAAACAGAGTCTAAGGATGGAGATAACTTGCTTTCAACCAAAGAATTGCTGGAACTGGACACGAAGAATCCTATTACGGTAATTCATTCATACTTTGGTGTTGATAAAAATCCATATATGGAAAAATCTATCAAATTCCATCCTGTAAGTTTGTAATTGCAATGCAACCATTGATATGCAAGGGATGCTTATTAAGTATCTGAGATTGTCATCTAAATATGTATACACAGGCAGCTCAGGAATCAACTCATCTTGTAGTCCATGATTCTGAAGATAGCATATGCCCAAGAACTTATGACATAAGCATCAGGTGAGATCATTTTTTAATGTCTTAGGTCCTTTGTTGATAATTAATTATATACTTTACTGGACATTATACTATTGTAGAAGAATCTGTTCTATATGATAACCTCTTGTCATATTAACAGTATTAGTCAGAGGGTTCATCTGAAGAAGTTTTTATATGGTGTCTGTTGATCTGACCATCTCCTGTTGTTCCAGGATGACAATGATCTTCAAACCTTCCATTTTTGACTCACTGGATATCAGGAGGTTTGCACTTAAATCTGTCGGGGTTTTGCTGTGTATTACTATAATTCAATTGTTGTGATAGTTTGGTGGCTTGTATTTCAAGTCTATTAGGAACTCTTAGGGGCTGTTTAGGCTCCCAACTTAAAAGTTGGTGGGTGGGTAATTATAACCCACTCAATGTTTAGGATTTCAAATCTTTCTTTATTACAGTGTCTACTATCTTTTACCCATCCCCTCTTTTCCATAGACTATTGTAATCTACAGACTATATTAACCACCGACTATAATAACTAACTCGGTGCTCCAAAGATATATATAATCACGATAAGGATAAACGCACAATATTCTCTTAACCGATATATGTAATCACGGTAAGGATAAACGCACAATATTCTCTTAACCGTTGACAGAAGCTATCTCAAAAAAAAGAGTTTCTTACTACAAGAATTTTGGGCTTTAATATCGGTTGGAAAAAGTGAAACCGGATGTATAATGTCGGTTAAAAGAAAGCGAATCTTTAATGTCGGTTTTAAACCAACATTGAAGATAGGCTACAATGTCGGTTTAAAACTGACATTAAAGATCCATATTTTTTAATTATATATATTGAAAGGATTAGGGTTACAATGAAAAGAAATTAAATTTATTTCTTCCTCACGCGTACAAAGTCCCACCACACAATCTTCTTCTTCGTTTTCCATAGCCTTACACCCAGTTACTCATCTTTTTCTCTCCGACCACCTCCAATACCGACGACCGCTGCACAAGGAATCGCTGCTTGCCGCCATCCATGTCGTCTTAAGCTCGACATCGCTGGTAGCTGCTCGCCATCGATCTCGTTCGGATTCACACCTTTTCCTCTTGCAGCGATGCTACCGAGATTGTCCTCACAGTGTGGAAAAAATCTATGTTGTCGAACTGCGAGGGGTTTACCGTGTTTAACATCGACAGTAATTTGGTTTATAGAGTGGACAACTATTCGGCAGGCAATAAGAGCGAGATCCTTCTTATGGACGCCGCCGACAACCCTCTGTTCACAATCCGTCGCAAGGTACGTACTATATATATATATGCTCTAGTTCTATTTTAATTAACTCTTGGTTAGTAATATATTAAAAATAGTACATATAGAGTTTGAGCCTAGTCGATAGTTGGGTGGTTTACGAGGGTGAAACAGGTGTGAATCCCCACGGTTCTGTGCGAGGAAGCAGATGAATCTAATATTAGTTCTTGAGATATTTATTAATTTATTACTTGACAAATTTCATCATAGAATAGAGAAAAGAATAGCAAGTTTTGCATTCATTCCTTTTGGTAAGTTTGTATAAATATAGTTGTCATACTTCATGTAATTTCTTTTAGTATAATTCATTTATTTTTTAATTATTCTTGATTTTATATACTTAAGCAAGCATGTCTTCTTTACAGATTTTTTGGGATAGTAATGACACTCCAAAGTAGACAACCAGCTTTCTCAATCTTTAGTTAATTTTTTGTGTTTGTTGAAAGTTAAGTTGTATATACAAAAGCAATTAAGATTTTATTTTGGGAATTTTTTGATATGTAAGCAACCAACTACTGCTTTGTAAGTATAAATTTTGTTATTCTCTGTGGGAGCTAACTATCATTCGTACTTTGTGAGCAAGACTTAGATTTAAATTTTTGTGTTTGTTGAGATCTTAATATATAAAAACAATTCTTGTTTGTGGATAAATTATTATAATGTTGTTTTGAACTTTTTTACCGACAATAAAAATGGATTCGACAACGAAATTTTAAAAAGGACAATAATTGAAAAAAAAACATATGGATTATGGGCTTCAATGTCGGTTTAAAACCGACATTAAAGTGTTTTAATGTCGGTTGGCAACTAACATTAAAGATAATGTTATAAAAAGTCTTTAATATCAGTTTTAAACCAACATTAAAGAGGGTGTACAATATCGGTTTAAAACCGACATTAAAGACCTTTTATAACACTATCTTTAATGTTGGTTGTCAACGACATTAAAACTCTTTAATGTCGGTTTTAAACCGACATTAATGTTGGTTGCTATACCTTGTCCCATGTTAGATTTTATCACAGTTATCCTTCACTATCAATATTCCTTTTACACATTTTGGCCATAATTTCAGTTTACTTTCCTCCATGATAAATATAATACACAGTTGTGGAAAGAAAATTATTTTGTTGGCGATTACATTTAGAACATTCAATATTTTGGCCATCTGATTATAAATACTTTTGCATAATTGATGAAATGTTTGTTCATGTTCTTATATCTGCAAGTTAATTGCAAACTACATGTTACCATACTTTCTCATCTTTTTAGTCATTTCTTTTATTAATGTATTTTGGCAGGATGGGATGCCCTTGCAACCAGAACTAATTCTTGAAGATGTCAGGAAGAATCATGCAGGCAAAACAGTAAGATAGAGCTGGCAACAGTTCTGTAGTTTCATAAACCACACTTGAGGCTGATTAGTATTGGGATAGGAATGGTATTAGAGGGATATTAAAGGTATAATAGTAATTAGTTAAAGAGTTTGTTAGACTTGTTGGTTATAAATAGAATAAGGAGGGAGGTAGACAATATTTTGGAGTATGAATTAGGGCTTTAGAGTATCTTAAGATTGCGAGGGTCCAAATACCTCAAACACTTGATTTATTTTGTGATTCTGTTATTGTTTATCTTTCAATATTTTTGGGTTCTATCATATTTGCCTCCAATTTTCTGTTGTTTGGATTAGATTCAAACTGTGACTACTGACAGAACGTTTTCCTTTTAACATATGTTCATAACCAGAAAAGATAACATAGAAAGAGTTCTTCAATACTGGACCCCAATTAAGATAAGAGGGAGAAGTTGAGCAAATAAATAAGATAAGATGGATCTTACCAAATAAAACCCATTCACCTTGCTAAATTCCACACATCCCACACATCCAAGATGGAGCTGCAGTGAAGAAAATGGTCGAATACCAAATGTCGCATTGGAATGTGCCTGAAGTCGAGAAGAAATTTCACCTTGCTCAATCATATATGGCCATTTTTTTCCTCCTGTTACCTGATTTCTTGATTTTGAACTTTGTAGCCATCAATTTAAGCAAGCCCATCTATCTTACAAACCGATATTCATAAGAAAACTGAAGAAGAAGCCGTTAGAATTGAAAGGATATGTTAATTTTATTATACTTCTGCAGGTTCCTTTATCTATTTCTGGAATTCGTTGCTTCGGTATTTCCAACTATTAAATATGATTGAACTTTGATTTGGAAAGCAACAGTGACTAATAAAGGTAAATGCGGGAATTTGAAAGTTTAAAAAGGATTACTCCAGTATAGAACTTTGACCATGTTTGGTAACCATTTGATTTTTTATTTTTGTTTTAAAGAAAATTAACCTGATAACAATATTTCCACCTCAAAATTTCTTCATTTGTTATCTATTTTTTACCAATGGTTTAAAAAACAAAGTCAAAATTTGAATACTAGAAAAAGTAGTTTTTAAAAATTGTTTTTGTTTTTGGAATTTGGCTAAGAATTCAATCATTATACTTAAAGGAAGATGCAAATCGTTATAAGAAATGAGGAAGAAATAGGCTTAATTTTCAAAAAAACAAAAACAAAAAATGAAATGATTAACAAATGGGGCCAATATTCTTCGATTTCTTTTTTCCCTCATTCAGCTCAATATTTTGATCAATTCAACCCAACTGTAAGTTTAAATTTTAGAATATCGAATCGATCCATATTTATCGGTTGGTTTGGTCGATTTTTATGCTTCTAACTTGCTATCATGTTGCTTTGTATAGAGTGAACTTAGGTTGAGTTTGATTGTTTTTCCTTTATCTTCTATCGGTGGTTTCACAGAAGGAACATTCAGAAATTTCCATGGTGACTGGAAAACCAATTTTCTTCATTCATTCTGTAAATACTATGACTTTAGCCTCTGTATATTCCTGCTCAATAAAGATGAACATCACAAAACAAATTCCACCTGGCATTATCATGTGTTTGCTTGAAAATTCATTTTTGGAAAACAAATTACTCAAGAAAACATCACAAAACACAAACAAATAACCTTCCCAATCTAGTAACTGACTCCTCCTGACATGATCATGTATTTTCCAAGTAAATTCGTTTACATCCAATATGCAAGTTGAGAAAACAATTGACAAGTTCGAGGAAACAATTCCAGTACCCATTAGCCCGCCGAATGTGCACATGTCGACAATATCCTATTAGACGTGCTTTGAGACATGCTAACAATGGGTACAATCTCAACTTCCTGTCAATTCATGTTATCAAGGTAAAACAATCATTCTAACAAAACAACATAATCCAATCAATAATGGAATTAATACCCCAGAAGCTAGGAAGACACATTTCCCAATTATGCCCATTTCCAAACCTTACATATATAAGCATAATAGCATACATAAACAAAATTCATAAAATATAAAAGTAGGAACTACTCAAAATCTTTGTTGTGATTTTTCCTACAGTTTTCCCGAACAGCTCCTGATCTCATTTTCTCGAATTCTACTTAATTCAAGGAAATTCTAAATAAGCCCAGTTTCTCGAATAAATCAATTTTGGTTTTAAAAATTATCCTCAAACTAAATATTTTGACTTACCCACTTTAACTTACTCAAAAATAAGTTTAACTTCCAGGAATACAGCTTTTTAGGTGAATTGTGTAAGCTGATGGGCGGTGTGGGTAGTCAGTGTGCAGGACGGTCGCAAAGTTGTGCGCAGGTGGATGACACTCCTCGCACAGGCATGCGTGGGCGAGCTCGTGCACGAGGGTGTTGGGGTTTGTGCTCTAAAGTCTCGTGTCCAGTAGTTTGTAAACAACTTTGTACGAACACTTGTGATGTATAATATAAATGATATTTACTTCACTACTTGACTTTGCACATTTAGATTTTTACCACAAACCAATAAACATAAAATCCCTGGTTATCTATATGTGACTCAAGTATGTATGTGGTGACATACAAGTAGATCATGTCTTGAGTGATAACCAAAATGGTCTGTAGTATATGGATATAGGAGGGAAACCTTATCCTGGTAACGCTACGGATGTGGCTCGCTTTGTGGAATGGTCACAAGTTTTGTGACTTGTTACAGATGGTTTGATCCTAATCATTCGTGTAGGGGACATGCGAGCGGGGGCGTCCTATACAAAGAGTTTGTATAAGACCTGACCACGAAGTGTTAACGTCTCGTTATATAACACCGTTCATGACTGAGACTTCATTTCACTAGAATGACCATAGGTAACATGACCTCAATCCTGAGTGAGTTGGGAACTCTTGCCATTGAGGGCGGTCCTTTGATTTGCATAGGTGCGAGTGGCCAGAATGCCAATTCAAACCTACCATTTTGGGGATTCGTCTGATTTAGGAGCTGGGAACTCAGCTACACAAATTGGAATTCACTTCTTCCACGAGGCAGAGGCAAGTAGATAGATAGCTCCCTTAAGGGCTGATTCCAGGGCTTGAATAATGTGACACCACGCACATTCTCATGTCCCGAGAGATGTTCACACATAGTAGGACTATGTTGTATTGTTCATTAGAGGGATCAGTGGTACTTAAGGAGGAATATGTAATTACAGGGGCAAAACGGTAAATTGACTTACTGTAATCACGAGCATCTGTGAAGGGTCATCGTACTGATGATTGGTTATATCCAATGGACATAGAAATATATCTATGGCAAGAAGAGTTCAACTGTCGGTCTTTAGTGGAATGTCTGGCAGTTAACGGATGGTGGATATCGTGACTAAGGAGTTTAGTCAGCTATTCACGTTCCGTTGGAGCTTCGAGCCATAGGTCCATAAGGTCCCCTTGGTAGCTTAGATACAAGTTGAGAGTAAGTTTTTTGGTCAATTTGAAATGTTCAAATTGACAAGAGAGAGTTCGATTATATATAATATAATTGAACGAGTTAATTAAATCTGATATAATTAAATTTATGTATGAGATACATTAATTTGGAGGAAATTGAGTATAAATATGATTTATATCTAGTAGAGGAAAAATATTATAATTAATATATGATATTAATTTATAAGTTATGGATGTGATAAGATCACATTCATTGGAAGTTATAAAGGAAATGGGAAGGCACCTCTTCGTTTAACATAACGAATGAGTACATTATAAATAGCAAATGGTGTGTTGATCTCGAGGTGCGTGGGTATTATGAAAAAGATAGTGTCATTGTTTAGAAAATCAGTGCCTATATGATAGGGACTGCACGATCGCTTACATATACGATATTGTTAAGCGACCGCATAGCAATTACACCGTCATGCACTATTATCTAAACGATCGTTTACCTTTTTACTAAGCGATCGTTTAGCTCTCAGTATTTACTAAACGATCGTATAGACGATCGCTTAGTTTTTCCTATGCGATCGCTTTGGACGACTGCTCACCCTTTTCCTACACGATCGTTTACCTTTTCCTATACGATCGTATAGAAGATCGCTTACTTTGACTACACGATCATATACTTCACCTAAACGATCAAGCATATTGTCTATGCAATAAACGACCGCATCTCCCACTTGTTTGATCGTTGTATACAATTTTTCTTCCTCCTTCGCTCTACCAAATTTGAACAAAGCCCACATTTTGGATTCTCACTCCAAGAATACTGAGGGCTCTAAGTGGTGTTGTCTTCTCTGATTCCTTCTGTCCGAGTGGTGACTGTTCGAGGTAGACGGTTGGGCTTCAAACTCGCTGTGAAGAAGAAATCTTCATCTGGTATGATTTCTTGATCCCTTTAGCATTATGAAAGTATGTTTGAATGTATATGCGGTAATTCTGTCACAATGAATTGGAAAGATTCGCTTTTGCTCGTAGGTACTCTTGAATAAGAGTTCCTTCAATGATGCTTGTGTATCGCTTAACGCACGCGCCTGGTCGATCGTTTAAGTCAGCAAGCTTTATCGCTTAGTAACGTAAGGTAAATCGTTTATCTAACACCGCGTTAAGTGATCGCATAGACGATCATTCTGGTCAAGAAGCTTCATCACTTTAGTAACTGACTAAATGATCGTTTAGTAATGCAAGATAAATCACTTACCTGACGCCGCGTTAAGTGATCGCATAGACGATCGTTTTGGTCAGCAAGCTTCATCGCTTAGTAACTGACTAAACGATCGCTTAATAACGTAAGGTAAATCATTTACCTGGTTGCACGCATCGGTTAGACGATGAGATGCTCGTGTATTGTTTAATGCACGCGCGTACTGGACATCGTTTAGGTCAGTAAACTTCATCGTTTAGTAAATGACTAAACGATCGCTTAGTAACGCAAGGTAAATCGTTTACCTGTCGTCGTGCTGCGCGATCGCATAGATGATCAGGCTTCGCAGCCTCGTCGTCGTCTATGCGATCGTTTAATTATGCTCCTATCGTCTGGTGCGCGCTGAACGATCGTCTACCTACGGCATTTACTACACGATGGAGTCCTCCTGGTGGTTCAAGACCCGGTTCGCCTGTGAACCGATTTGCTTGATGAAAAATGTAATAAATAGGGTTATTTCATTCCGGTTTTGTAAAAGCTCATCCCGGTCCATAAATCCTTTATTTTTTACATGCGATGTATGTTTTTAATATGTCATATGGTATACGCATATAGATTAACCCCACCTTAGGTCATGCATATTTTCCTTATTATAAGTGTTATAATTTAGAGAAGCATGTTTTAACTTACATATATGCATGTTCATGCATCATATAATATAAGGGTTATATTTATGTATGCTTTATTTATTTATTTTTACGTTATATTTATAAGTGTTATAAATACTTCATTACGTGGGATGAGTGTTTTAGTTATTTATTTTATAAATGGTTATAAAATGAAATTAGAACTAAAATAATTAGTAAAAGATCAATATGTAGCAACTCTATCTATAGTAGACCTTTTGTCGAAGGCTGGTTCTGTCTAGGCTGGGGTATTTAAGATGACGGTAACGAAACACCCCTACCTGGGGAACCTACCTGGAAAGGTGATATAGATAGATTTGATGCATGAAAACTAAGGCCAGTCCATTAAAGAGTTTAATGTGACTACTTGGATTTTTTTATTTCAAAGACAAAAGTTGTTTTTAGCAAACTTTATAAATGACTTAGATCATAATCAGTAGCCGGATTGTCTAGGTTAATAAACCCCTAGGTAGAACATTCAATGGGAGGTTTTTGGGGCATTTGATGTTTCATTTTCACCTCTCGTGTTTCTCCCTCATAGTCCACACCGTGAGATCTACCCTCAGCCTCGAGGCACCTTTGGCGTGTCCCCCAACGGATGGTGTTTGGGTAGGTCAATGTCAAAGTGGATGGAGAGAGTGTTCATAGTAAGTGGGAGCGGGAAGTGCGACAGCATATCCCTCGGTCTCCCTCGTTGGATTGAATAAAGTTTATGTGCATCGCCTCGTGGCACCCTAGGAGTGTCCCCCTATAGGATGGCTATTTTGCACGTTTCTTTATTTGATCTTCTGTAAGAGGATAAGGTTACTTAGTCTCTTGTCCTAATCTGTCTTTTCCCTACGGTGAGTGATGCGTTGTGAATATGATGAAATAATGGTATATATTGCGATGGTGGTGTATGCGTTGTGCATGCAAGTTTTCCTAGCGAGATCCAAGTATAAATCCTACTAGGTTGCCTGGTAGCCCAAGGTCGAACATAGGGACTATGGAGACAGTATGCGACTGTGATTTTAGATTTCTTTGCGATGAACAAATAAAACAATGAGTGGGTTGGTATGTTTGTTTAAGGTATAGATTCTATGCAATAGAATTGAGAAAATAGTTAATAACAACGAAAGTTACAATGAGTATGCTGGGGAATGGGTTGAGAAGGGATTAAGCTAACACTTCCTAAAATTGCGTTCATGTTATGCGATCATGCTATACACATACAATAGCAAGTCATCTCTCAATGCAAATGCTATAGCTCCTAGTTTTAGGACGCATGCGATTTATGCGATGATGAATGACACACACATACACAAGGCGACTGCATACTACCATAACCTATTTCTAGGGTGCATGCGATGCATGTTAGCAAAAAGAACTTATCTCTAAGTTTCTATCTTTTGATTATGCAGTTTTAATCTAACTTTCTCAAGCCTAGATTCTAACCTAGCTCTCTCAAGTCTAGGTTCTTTCTTTAGACTCTCTCGAGTAGCTCTAAAAGGGTGATGGACGCATAAATAAGACAAGATGATCGCATAAAATAAAGATCTTAGGTCATGCTAGCTAAGTACTTCTCAACCCATTCGGAAGTTTAGTTACTCATGCGTAATGTAAAGAGAGTGAACAAATGTAGAGATGCAAGTTCCATTCTATAAATGAAATCAAATACAGAGTGACAATGGGAAATAAAGATAGGGAGCCTGGTAGCAATTTCTTGCTTCCCAAGGCTTTTACACTGTTTTTCTCTACTCTGCCCAAAAGAATATTCTTGCTTTCACAAAAATCGGCCCTCTCTCCATTCTCAACGCTTCCAGGCACTCTCTCGAGCTGACCAGGAACGATCTTCCAACGTCTTCTCTCTTCGCTCGCCTCCACCTTCTAAGTGTAAGAAAATTATGAACAACGGCTAACTAACTTCTATATGGTGAATTCTTTATATGGCTAAGCTCATTTTCGGTGGTGGCCTTCGTTATTTATAGACATCAAGGTGAAGAAGCTTTTCTCTCAAATGATTGCATTGATGGGATGTCATTAAATCTCTGTCTGATGCGCCGAATAATTGTCATAAAAAAGTTGAGTGTACTTGCTACAGTGTGTCGTTAACAGCTTGTCAACTAAATTTGGATTCGGCCATCATCAGCTTTCTGTCCCATCGTGATTTATTAAGTTTTCACCTTGATGCACCATCTCTATGCGGCCACCTTCTTGAGCAGATCTTTGTGAATGCATATGATCGCATAGCCTTGCGGTCGCAATCTCTTAATGCGCTCGGATGCTGAATTCCTTGGATCACAATTCTGCCTTGCGCCAATGCATTTTCCTGCACAAAATACGTAAATTAGCTGCTTTAATGCGATGGACACATGCGACCGCAATGTTTTCAACCTATTGCTTTTGGACACTCATATTTTTACCGTCACAATCCTACATTGTTTTACATCTTTGCATTGTAATAACGTGCATTTCTGTCCATTATCACACCCCCAAATTTAAAACAATGCTTGTCCTCAAGCATAAACTAAAGATTTTCTCTAAAAAGTCTACCACCTTCTTCTTTCCTAGATTTCTCAAGGTGCCTTATTCAAATCCTATGTACAAAAATCTCCTTAATTCTTATCCAGGTCTCTTCTTAAAATATTTCTAAAATTTAGGGACTGCAAGTTTAACCTTCAAAAATACTTTACTTATTTCTAGGGCATCGCATGATTTATTTCATAAAAAAACTTTTTCAACTGAGGTGTTTTCAAATGATTTTTATTCTTGCATAGTTTAGATATTCTTTCTATGACCTTGCACTGATCCAAGTGCCTAGCCTTCGTTTTGGCTTGCCCCCACGTGTGTCATGCGAGCATCCAACTACGAGCAAGGCGCGCTTTCTCAGTCTAAACTCATGCCCATTTGGCAGCGGAGTTGCAATCATTTTATTTATGCGTTGATCACGATTTCTACCTTCGTTTTGGCTTGCCCCTACGTGTGTCATGCGGATATCCAACTACGAGTAGGATCCGATCGCAACGTTATGATTTTTTTTTTGGATAGCATCGTAATATAGTGAATGCATTTCTCCGGGATTGCTGCCACCCTCAAACTTGGAGACTGGCAGCGCTCTCGCCGACAAGCTAAAGACAAACTCAACAGGAATGCGATAACAAATGTTTGAGCAGAAACTTAGATTGTCAAATTTTGAAGAAGCTATTAGAAGTGAGGTGGGCCTTGCGATATTTAATTAGCAGATGTAGTAAATTATACGTACCATCATAGATGCATCATAAAGGTAGGCAAGTGGGTAAAAGAGAATTTCAAAAGGATAATGCGTACAAGATAACAAGAAAAGAACCTTTAAGTAGAATAACACTTGGGAGCGCCACGTCCCCAACAACGGCGCCAAAAACTTGATGATGAAAATATGGGAGCGCATTTATGCGATGCATGTCTTAGGCTATGCGTTTTTTCTCATGCATCGGTGGTCATGCGTTGGAATGGAAAGTATGCGTTAATCTCATATGCGATGACCATGCGTTCCTATCACAAGTTTTCTTGCGCTTTTGCCAAGTATAACGAGATCGCAAGTTTCTCGGGTGATCCGAGGTCGAACTCAGGGACTTGTAGCTAAATGTTATGCGGTAGTGTGTTTGCAGTGAAGAATAAAAGAATGTCGAGGGCTACTGGCTCTGCGCTACTCCTACTCCTAACTAACAGATTAAGCAGTGGAAGTATGACTGTGAGAGATAGAGACACGGCAACTGTTAACACGTAGTAAAATGCATGGAAAAATAGATAAAATGGCGAAGATGTCTTCACCATATCCATAAGCTTGACTGCAAGGGTAACCCCAGCCAACGCAAGCTATGCGATCATGCTATACACACTTGATGAAGACGCATGCGATGTGTAATAGCAAACAGAACTTATTCCTAAGTCTCCATTCTTGCTTGTACGATTCTAATCTAGCTTTCTCAAGCCTAGATTCTAACCTAGCTCTCTCAAGCCTAGGTTTTTTCTTTAGACTTTCTCTTGAGCAGCTTTAAAGGGGTGATGGATGCATACATAAGGCAAGGTAATCACATAGAACATAGTTGACGTAAGATTATTCCTATCTCTAGTGAACACTCGCTTACACTACTTAATGAGATCAACTACTTACCCTCCCGGGCAGTTGGTTGTTACTGATCTACTCATAGACAATCATTGCGTTTGCTTATAGAAAAGTGTTGCTACAGCTTCACATTAAGCAAATAGGATTTTCTCACAACACTCGCGCAACACACACCTCTCTGTGGTTTGCTACATGCTTTATATCCCTATACCGCATGATTAAGTATGTGATACTTTAGCAGTCTCACTTAGTGTTGCAATGAAAATAAAGGATACTAAGTAAATGAAGATGGAGATGGAATCGAAGGAAAATATAGAAATGCATTGATCACAAAAATGTATTAATCTCTTAAGCCACAATGTAATACAATACAAAGATAGAAGAGAAATGAAGGGCCAGATGGAAACATATCTTGCTTCCATCAGATGTGTGTCAAGGTTGTCGGTGGTGCCATGGATGGGCGGTAGAGTAGACTCTCTCGAGATCTAGCTCCTACAAAGGCTTCGGTCGTCACTCGGAATGGTTGAAGGGATGAAGAACTCTCAAGAATGTCTCCTCACGCTTTAATATGGATCACAAAGATCTGCCCTAAGGCAGGGAACCTCAGGCGGAAAACCTTGGATAATTTGAAGTTCTGCTCTACGACTTCTATTTATAGAGCTTGATCGCCGACAACATTAATGGACCTACTCTGAATCTGATACTCGCGGCGTGATGGTTCTTTTCTGAATCTCTGCTGCTAACGGTGTGGTAGGTGAAATGTTAACGTCACCTTTTGACACTCTCGAGATATGCATTCATGCTTGGTTTCTGAAGTGTCAACGCATTCCACCACCCTTGCGTTCATCCCTCTATTATGGTTATTTCTCTGTAGCTGCAATCTCCCTTCAATGAATGCATGCAGTTGATGGCCATAACATCCATGCGTCAAGCATATGCGATGCCTCTGCGATGGCAAGATCCACTGCACGCGATCAATTTCTGCATTTGCTATAAAAGTAAACAATTGAATGCATAATAATGCATAAAAGTGGGTTAGCCGAGATTCTTAATGTCGATCGACGCAAGCTCGTTTTCTCATGAATTCTTAGTATAATCGTCGTATATTCTACTTAATAGCCCTCATAATTCTAAATAAAAGGCCTATCTGCCTTCCAACGAAATTTCCCCACTTC
Source organism: Benincasa hispida (assembly GCF_027475165.1). NCBI lineage: Eukaryota > Viridiplantae > Streptophyta > Magnoliopsida > Cucurbitales > Cucurbitaceae > Benincasa > Benincasa hispida. The sequence goes on from NC_143478.1 coordinate 63,624,599, forward strand.
TCATTTCTCCAAATTAAATGGCAGCCTAAGATCTCCTAATACACTCCTGTCTCAACACTTCACTTTACTGGATTTGCACGAGTGGGTTGTCAGAACTAACATCCTCTAGCTGCCCTATTTATAGTGGTCCTAAAATCACCAATGCTTGACACTTCACCATTCGTGCATGTCTAATTGCCCTTAGCATGTATGTGCCAACGCATCTCCCTTGACACCTCCCTGCATGTTAGCTGAAGTGTTGTCATTTTGCATAGGCCAATGCATAGCCTCCTTTTTAGGTGTTCTTCCCAACCTTGCATGTTCTACCATGCGTCTACCTCAGCCTAGGTTTAGCCCAAACTTCACTTGGTTCAGCCACATGTTCTAATTTGCTGTCAACCCCAACTTGTTCCCCAAGCTTACCTACTCAACACATCCACCTTTTTTGGCCGCATACCTCACCCAAAATCTACCCACACTTAGCTACATACCCCATTCGGATGCACAACCCTTCCCTTGGCCGTATAGCCTTACTTGGCCAACGCACGGCTTCAACACAAAGCCCTCTCTCCCTTGGTCAATGCTTAGCCATTCCAACACCTACCTCCATGCCTAACTTGTGCTTACTAACCTCTAAATGTTTAGTCCACTGCACACCTCATCAAACCTTCAACATATGGCTTCTTTACTTAACCAATTTTTTTTCCTTCTTAACCAAGCCTACTACACCTTCACACGTGAGCTTCATACCCTTAAAGTAATTTTCCATTTTTCAATTATTCTCAATCTTCCCTCTTATAGTCCTAACTCAATTTAGACCTATTTAATCTTAATGTCCAAGTTTGGCTTGATTTATCTTACAAAACTCGAGGGTTTAAAATTACCATCCTCTTAAAAAAAATTGCCTCGAAATTCGACGAATACTTACGTATACATAAACAACAAGTTTTATTTATAAATAAAAATTGTTGCAAGATTGGTTCAAATTTACACTTCTGGAGTCTTGCCCTTAATTTTTGTGATATCTGGCATCTCTTCATCTTGTGGTTGGCTAAAAGCATACAAGCTTCCTTGAGATTGGTTTTGTCCTCCTATCTCCTTCTATTTTGTCACACTAACACGTCCTCCTCCTAGGCCTGAAAGTTTCACCCCTTGGTTGACAGTTTGCAAAATGTTCCCTTCTTTATGCCTACTAGTTGGGGACACTCTCGTTTAAAATGTCCTACATGTCCGCACCTATAACAAGTATGTGTTTTCTTTGGACATCTTCCCCAATGATATTTATTACAACTTGTGCACCAAGGTCTGTGATTAGCACTGGCTACAGATTCTTTTAGTTGTTCTGGATAAGTTTTTCTGAAAGACTTTCCCAAGTGATTTACTCCTCCCGAACTTGATCCTAACTTTGGGGTTCCCTTCCACTTAAATAATCCTTTACTTTCTACCCTTGGAGCAAACTTTCTGCTTTCTTCTTTATCCAGCTTGTTCACTGATGGTTTACCTTCCGGTCCTTGTTCGTCTATCGTCATACTTCTCTCAACTCTCATGGTTGCTTCTACTAATTTTTAGAATTCCACTCATGCAGCGCTTGCTGTCACGTAAGTCCTAATTTCTTTCCTCAACCCTACTTCAAATCTTTTACAACACTCACTTTCTTCCTCTACAAATACTCAAAGCATACTTAGAGAGTTCGGTGTACTCTAGTTCATATTCTACTATAGTCATATTTCCTTGTATGAGCTATAGAAATTCATTTCATTTCACGTCACATAACGATTGGGGATAAAATTTCTCATAAAAGGCTTAGTCGAATTCTTCCCAAGTGGTTTCACATTTTTCCCTTCTTCGATTTTCTACTACTTTCCACCAGTCTTCTGCCCTCTTTTGTAATAGCAAAGTTGCAAGATTCACCTTTCGATCCTCGAGACAACGCATCACTTTAAAACATTTTTCTAATTGGTTAATCCACACTTAAGCGTTCTATACCATACTTTTTCTCAGGGTCAAATTGTATGGTTCCTAGGCTTTTATGTAGCCGATGAACGAATTTTTCTAATAGTCACCCTTTTTCCCTAGTTCTTTCCTGAGATGACTAGATTCCTCTTCACTTCCTTCCCCAGACCCACCGGTGTTGGGTTGGTTCCGACGTTTCCCACTTCTCAACATAATTTCTACAAGGTAGCCAAATATTGGTTAAATGTAAATCCTACTATACTCAATTACTTTACCACGCATTGATTATACAAGATTCATGTTATTTATTAACAAGGTTTGTTATTTATTTACCACTAATTACAACTATTTACATCTATTTACAACTATTTACATCTTATTCCTCTTTTCAGATCCCTCTTTTATCCTCTGATGTTTTCTTATTTCTAATCTTTAATAGTTAATCTTCTGAAGACCGCTTCTTTAGTAATTGTTTCAGGTTTTTCTTCTTGTCTCCAAGGACATTCTCCCTGAGCATGTCCGGTTTGTTGGTAGAATAGGCAAAATTTTTTTTAGTATTTAACACAAACCTCACATGGAGATTTGCCTTTAAATTTGATTATTGTCCTACGAGGAACGTCAGTTTCAGAGTGTCTAATAGAGCCTACCAAATGACCAGAGCTTCCTGACGTATTGGTCCTCTTCTTTTCTCTATCCGACATCGTCTCTAGCATAAATCTTTTGTTCGTGCTGCTTATAGATGCAGCTTGTTGTAGTTGATTTTCTCTCAAAACTTATTCTTGTCTCTCCTTAGTCTTTCATTGAAAGTACACTCAATTTTTCCTAATGTGCCCACCAACGCATATACCAGTTCCTAGTAAACATGGATTTTTATGATTCTTTCCACACCTTGAGCATTTAGATCCCTTATTGGATTCTGGTGTGCTTACTCCTAGGTTAATGATCTGGTGTCCCAGATCGATGTCAAAGTAAGGATTGTTAATTTCGATATTTCCTCTATTCCCTCTAGAGTCGGTACTGAAGGTAGCGTCACTTGTTTTGGATTCTTGTCGCACCAAGGTCTGCCACTCGGATACATCTTCCTACATCGAAAGTCATTTCAGGTTATTTGTTCTATTTAGTTTATCTCATTCTGAGTCATTCCTTTATGACTCTATATTTTACTTTCATTTTTTCCCTACATTTCTACGTTAACCACTTCTATCATTTCTAGGGTTTTCCATAACCCTCTTTCCTAGGCCTATTATGAGTTAGCCAAAAACTTATCTATATTTATTATATATATAAATATATTTTCAAGGTTTTTTAGAACCTTGTACTCTGATACCAACTTGTCACACCCCTTTCGAGTTCACCTTAACCCGAAAGGAGATGTGAAGACAGTAGACACCACCTTTGTGACACCTACTTTCCATCCTTAAACCAACTCATCAGATAACAACTCTGTATATTACAATTAATTTTTAATGTCAATTTCAAGAGTACATACTTAAACATTTATGACCCTAGCAAACCCTAATGACTTCTACTAATAACCAGACTCAGGATTTCACTTTGGACCAATATCTATATCCAATAGTGGACCAAAGGTCGTTTTCCTATATAGTCTCATATGTTCTTTTGTCAACCTATTCTTAATCATAGGGCCAATTTTGTGGACTTGGAAAGCGACAGTAGCAGGGAAATATTTCTCAGTAGGGATGGCCATCTTAACAATCTGACAATCGTGTACATTACAAGAATTAGTAAACAATCACCATTTTACCAATCTGACAATTGTGTACATTACAAGAAAATCTAAACGATCGTATAGAAAATCTAAACGATCGTCTAGAAAACCTAAACGATCACACAAAAAAAACCAAACGATCGCATAATGGAAACTAAACAATCGCATAACAGATATCTAAGCTCGCATATAAACCTAAACGATCACACAATAAATATCTAAATGATCGCATAACAATTAGCTAAATGATCGCATGATATAAACCTAAACGATCACATGATATAAACCTAAATGATCACATAATAAATATCTAAATGATCGCTTAGTATTCTCTATTCGATCGCTTAGTAATCTCTATCCGATCGCTTAGTAATATCTAAATGCTCACTCAATATTCCCTATACGGTCGCTTAGTATTCTCTATTTGATCGCTTAGTATTCTCTTAACAATCGATTATGAACGAATACACAATTAAACCCTAAAAGATAGTCAAACCTTGAATATCAACATGTATTCTTCAAAGAGAAGAGTTTCATACCTTTAGAATCACTACGACGGTGGCATTGAAGTTTGAAGAGAAACACGTGAGGCTAAAGTTCTGAGAGAAAACGAGAGCAAATTTGAGAGAAAATTTTTCGAAGAGAAATGCTTTGAGAAGGAAATGAAAGAAATGAAAGGATCTACCGTTGTAAAGTATTCGTAGAGGCGCGCAAACAGTCTGAAGGATTTTTAAAGCTGGGAGTAATGGAATTTCGCATGGGCAAAAGGTCAGTAGTAGAAAAGTTTTTGGTTTTTGGGTTATTTTGTGAAATTTCCCTAGTTTATTATATCATATATAATATAACCTATAGTTTACAATCTCTCAATATAACCTATAGTATTAATATGAATCATATTCATATTAATTTTAACTTATAGCTTTTATATGAATCATATTCATATACCTAATATTTGAATCATATTCAAATATTTATTTTTCCTATTAAAACTTTATATTATAATATATCATATACATTATATTAGTTGTATCATATACAATTAATTTATTTTAATTAATTTGAACAATTCAATTTAATCAAAATTAATTTGATTTTCATTAATTCTTATTGAGTTAACAAGAGACCTTATAGACCTATAGATTGAAGCTCCAATGATACGAGATTAATTAATTAAACTTTTTAATTAAATTAAATAACCTTCATTAATTGTCGATCACTCCAAAGACCAACAGTTTCACTCTTCATATTATAAATATATTTATATGTCCTTTGAATATAATCAATCAACAGTGTGTTGACCCTTCACAAATTGCTCGTAAGTACAGTTGGGTCCAAATGTTTTACCCCTGTAGTTACATCTAACTTCTTAAGTACCACTAATCCCTCTAATGAAGAATTAGTCATAGTCCAACTATAATTGAACCCCTCTTAGAACAAGAAAGAGTGTGGTGCCACATTGTTCAAGACCCAGAATCAACCATTAAGGAAGAAACTTATCTACTTACCCTAACAATTAGAAATGAGGGAATCCTTCTTATGCAGTTGCATTCCTAGCTCTCCAATCAGACAAATTCCTAAAATGATAGGCATATTAAGTCGACGAATCTGGCCACTCTCACCCATGCAGATCAAAGGATCGCCCTCATAGGCAGGAGTTTACAACTCACTAAGGATTAAGGTCAAGTCACATTTGGTCATCCTGGTGAAATGTAAGTCTCTTCTAGCAACAGTGTTATAAAGAGAGACTATTTATTTCGTAGTCCGATCTTATACAAAATATTTGTATAGGATAATCCCCACTCATATGTCTCCACATGAATGATCAATATCAAATCATTTGTAATACTTTACAACAATTGTAACAATTACAAAGCGGGTCGTATCCGTAGTGTGACCAGGATAAGGTACCCAGTCTTATCCATCTACTACAGACTTTTCAAGTTATTACTTAAACATGATCCATCTATATGTCTCCACATACATATTTAAGCTTCATTAAATAACCTTAGATCTTAGTTTATTGGTTTTGGGTTAATGCAACTAAATGTGAAATAAATAACACTTATTTTATTAAGTAAATAATATGTTTGTACAAATACAGTTTACAAACTATTAAACCACGAGATTTAGGGCATCAACCCCAATAATCTTCCACTCATCTTAAAGCTAATGGGATATACCAATATAAAGTACAAATCAATATAGTACAAAAAAATAATAAACTAGGGCATACATTATATGCTTAGTAAAATCTCTCACTTGCCCTGGACTGCAGACTCTCCAGGTGATCCTGCATATATTATTTGCCTAGTAAAATCTCTCACTTGTCGTAGACTGTAGACTATCCAGTTGATCCTCAAACATTTTAGCCTTGAGAATCTTTGTAAATGGATCAGCAACATTGTGCTCCAAAGCGATCTTTATGACGAACACATCTCTTTGATGCATATTTTCTCGGATAAGATGATACTTGCTAGGAGTGATCACTGAAATCGCTAAAATTAAACCGAATCGAAATCAAATTAATACCAAATTAATGTGATTCAATTCGATTTGATATATTTTCAAACTGAATTAGTGCGGTTCGGTTCAGTTTCAAATTTGTAAACCGATTTAAAATGGAATCGAACCATTTTTTTAATAAATATATTAAAAAGGCAATATATATATATATATATTAAAAAAATTTAAAAAGCATAAAAATTAAAAAAAAAAAATCGTGAAACCGAACCAAACCGAACCGCTTATATACAGTTCGATTCAGTTTCAGAAGATATAATTTTGAAAATTTGTGGTTCGGTTCAACTTGAGCCTCAAATCGAACTGAATTGTAAACACCCCTAATACTTGCGATCTATGTACTTCCCACGGCTTCTAGACTCCCTGAAATTCACCACAGTACCACTATTATCACAATAAAGGGTGACGGGCTTTGACATGTCTAGAACAACTTCTAGATCAATAAAAAATTTTCTAAATGATACAACCTCCTTGGCAACTTCACAAGCCGCTACATACTTTGCCCCCATGGTAGAATCAGCTATGCAACCTTGCTTTGTGCTCCTCCATTAAGAGTGAACATTGATCCTGACGTGGATTTCCTAAAATCCCTGTTAGTTTGAAAATAAGAGTCAGTGTATCATATAAAGATCAATTCCTTAGACACATACACAAGCATGTTGATGGAACACAAGACATACATACCGGAATAAGGATCTAATTACACTCTAATTGCTTCTAATTAATAGGAAAATAGCATGTAACCCTAAATTAATTAATTAGGATTTTTTGAAAAAATTACCTTTGAAGCTCCCGAAACGCTTTCATCTCCACCTGAACACGAACCGGACAACTACTAGAGCTGACCTACTATCCTCTGGACTCAGAACCGGATTGTGGGACCCGATGGATGAAGAAACCGAGAGAGAAAAAGAGATGGAAATAGGAGATGGATTTTTCTTTTTGGTTTGGGTTTTTTTTCAGCCCAATTTAGAAACTAGTTTTCTATCCAAAATGCAAAAAGTTTTTTCATCCAATTTGAAATCCCAAATTTATAGAAAAAAGTCATGCAACATTTGTATGAAACAAATTCATAAAAACCCAACCCCTCAAAATCCACTATCTAAGTGGGCTTGATGTCTCCATTATAAGCCAACACCTAGCCCACTATCTTGTTAGTGGAATTATCCAACAAAAGTTTGGATTTTCTCACTAACTTTAGTCAAAGGGCAAAATAGTCATTTTGTCAAAGTCAAACTTTAACCTAAAAGTCAACATTTTGACTTTTTATGATTTTTTCCGTGTTCACTAATTTTGACCTCCCGAGCATGAATCCGTATTCATTTTCTCGAAATTCAAATCACATTTGAATATAAGGCCAGTCAAAGTTTGACTTTTCAAAGTCAAATGTCAATGCTTTGACTTTTTACATCTTTGACCATTTCCATTATTTCCGAGCTTCTGAATATGAACGTATTCATATTCTTGATATTTAAATCACATTTAATCATTAAAGTTGTATCTCTAAACTGAAAATCGACTACTATATCACATATATTTGTCGGTTTCTCTCTCTTCACCTAATTCGAACAATTCGAATCATTCTATCATACTGTTCTAAGTTTATTCCATAAGAGCTAGTAGGGGAACCTAATGGACACATAGATCATGGGTTCCAACGATCCGAGATTAGCTGGCTAAAACTCTTTTAGACGGAGCTAATCAACATTCGTTAACTAATGAGTCATTCCACTATAGTCCCGTAGTTGCACTCCCCTCACTATAGATATATTTGTGTCCATTTGATATAACCATGATTAGTAAGCTAATCCTTCACAGGTTGTTCGTAATCTTGACTGGGTTATAAAAACCGTTTTACCTCCAAAACTGCATCTTGTTCCTTAAGTTTCACTGATCCTTTAATGAATAATTGGTTTAAGGTCCAACCTATAAACCGAACCCCTCTTGGGCCAAGGAGAGGGTAGGGCCCATTGTTCAAGACCTGGATTTAGTACTAAATGGAACAACCTATCTACTCTCCCTATAATGGGTAGGAGTGAATTCCATCTTGCACCCTATGTTCCCAGGTATCCACCTGATCTTACCCCTGAAATGGGAGGCTTATTGGGCCAGCGATAATGAGCTACCCTCACCTATGCAGATCTAAGGATAATTTCGAGTGAACAAGAGTTCATAGTTAGCTCAGGATTAAGATTAAGTTACCTAGGTCATTAATTAATGAAATAGTCAGTTTTATACATAAAACGACGTTTAGAACGTAAAAAGTGACTATTTCATGGTTCGGTCTTATGTAAAATCTTTACATAAGATGCCTCCACTTTCATGTCTCCACATGAACGGTTTAGGATCACATTGTTTGTACTAACTACAAAATGGGCCGCATCCATAGTGTCCTCAGAATAAGGCACTCAATCTTATTCATATACTATAGACCATTTTGGCTATATATTTGAACTTGATTCACATTTATGTCACTACATAAAGTTCAAACTACATTAAATAGCCTCAAGACCTTAGTTTATTGGATTCAAGATTACAATTTCAATAACAATTTTATCGAAAAACAAAACATAATATGTTTATCAATTTACAAACTACGAGTTTTAGGACATAAAATCCAACACATGTAGTCCCTCATTCTCCGAAGATACTTGAGGATGGTTTTAACTGTTGTCCAGTGATCTAATCCTAAATTAGACTGATATCTACCGACTATCCCCACTACATAACAAATTTCAGGTATAGTACATAACATTGCACATCAAGCTGCCAACAACCAATGCATAGGGGATCCTTCAACCTCTTGAAGTGTCTTAGGGAAATGTTCCTTAGATAAGATAATTCCATGCATAAAAGGTAATAAACCTTTCTAGGAATTCTTCATCGAATATTTGACAAGCATCTTGTCAATGTACGATGCTTGAAACAAAGCTAACATTTTGTTCTTACGATCCCTAAAAATCTAGATCCCTAGAAAAAACTGAGTCTCTCTTAAATCTTTCATTTAGAATTGGGCCATTAACCACTATTTAACATCAGTCAGTAGACCTACATCATTCCCAATGAGTAGAATATCATTTTAGTGCAATACTAAGAAAGTTACGGAACTGTTAATGATTTTATTGTAAACATAAGGCTCATCAACATTTTGATCAAAGCCATAAGATTTGATCGCAATATCAAACTTTATATTCCAAAATCGAGAAGCTTGTTTTAGTCCATAAATGGACCGATTGAGCTTGCAAACCTTTTGCTCTTGACCTTGGGAGATGTATCCCTCTAGTTGTTGCATATAGATGGTCTCCTCAAAATTATCATTTAGAAAGGCAGTCTTGATGTCTATCTGTCAAATGTCATAGTCATAATATGTGACAATGGACAGGAGTATCCAGATATACTTTAATATGACAACGGGTGAGAAAGTTTCCTCATATTCAACTCCTTACCCTGGGTATAACCCTTTGCCACTAATCTAACCTTAAAGGTCTATACCATTGAAGTCTATCATTGATACTGTGTGGTAGATGCGGATAGAAGTTTATTAGTGTCTATCAGTGTACTTTTTCTACTTCTGTAAATAGTTTAACAATTTTTCTATCTGTGAAAATTTCCCATTGGTTTTAACCACAAAAAAAAAAAAAAAAAAAAAAAAACTACTGGAAATTTTATTGGTAAGATCCTTACAGAAAATTGATTTTCAGTCTCGAGGTCCATAAATTCATCTAATTTGGAAGATCTTCTAGGAATATATATATATATATATCAATTTGGTTCCTAGGCTTCGAGATTTTATATTTTTAACCTCAATTTTTCATTAAATGCTCATTTTTAGTCATTGATGACAATTTCTATTAATTAATTAAAAATAATTATGAAGTGAAATTTTAAATTTAATTTTAAAAGTGGCAAAAAAAAGTAAAACTTAGTTATTATAATTCTTTTAACAATTTTTAATTTATTAACATAAATTAACTCTAAAGATGGAAAGTGAGTATTTAATGAAAAATGAAGGTAAAAAGTGTAAATTTTGAATCATAGAACCAAATTGAAGCAAAACTCAAATATCAAGTGTAAATTTGTAGCATTTTGAAACCTAAGGACTAAATTGAAACCAAACTTGAAATTTAATAACTAAATGTGTAACAGTTAGAAATTTAAGAACTAAATAGAAACTAGACCCAAAATCTAAGACCAAAAGTTTTTTCATTAATGTAATTTGAATTTGTTAATTTTTTTAAAAAATAAATCTAAATTTTCTGAATTTTATGAATTTACTTAAAGTAATTCAATAGATTTAGGGTGCATTTGGATTAACTTAATAAAAAAGTATTTTCTAAAAAACTAATTTTTATTTAAACACTTTTAACGAAAATGGTTGAAAATACCTTTCAAAAGCTATTTTGAGAGGTTGTCAAACAATTCATTTTTTTTTTCTAAAATGACTTATTTTTTCAATTAAACACTTAAAAATGCATTCCAAACACATTCTTAAAATTAGTTTTAGTTTTTTTTTAAAACAAAAAAGAATAAAAATTTTAATTTTAAATTAAATTAATTTTTTTATAAAACAATTGAATTTATAAATGCTCCTAGGAAATTCAATAGATTTAGTTTTTAAAAAAATAAATTAACAAGTTTAATATTAAATTTAAATTATTTCCACAATTGAAGTTATTATTATTATTATTTTACTTAAACTTATGGATTTATTTCGAATACAAGAAAATGAATTAACTTATTTATAAATATAACAAAATGTTATTGTCTATCAATGATAGTCAGTAATAGACATAGATAGACATCTATTACTGTCTATCACCGACTCTAATAGGTGTTTACCACTTGAAAATATTTCTACTAGTTTTACAATTTAAAATGATTATCTTAAACTTATGTTAGTTTTTTTTTTTTTTTTTTTGTCCCTTTCCAATTCCTATCCAGTTTTCTTTTTTTAAAAAAAAATAGTTTTTGTTCGAACTGAATTCCTATAAGGGGATAGTTTACTTTTTTGAAAAAATAATAATAATAATAATATTTTTTATCTACCATTCTCAGTTTTGAGTAAAAAAAAAAAAAAAGCCACACGAGATTTCCGTGAGGATTAAAATTTATAGATTTTTTTTTTCAAATTTCTAATTCTAATGGAAATTTTCACTTAAGATTTTTATTCTTTATAGGGAATTGTTAAATTCTCACGAGAATTTTCGAAACTTTTTTTTTTTTAATTTCTTTAAAAATAATAAAAAAATCTACCATAAATAATATTTTCATTATGTGCGCCCTCAACTTAAAACCTAAGAAGTAAGAAAGAGGTTAAAAAAAACTTTTTTAGAAAATTTAGTTTTGTCAACCCAAAAACTTTTTAGGTTAGAAATAACAATTTGTCAAAGAGTTTTTTTACATTCACGACTACCGACATCACTTTTTGGTGAACATTTGCAACAACTAACTTCACAAACGAATCTTTCGTCGTCCACTTAATAATATGTTTAGGAGTAGTTTTGAAATTGTAAAATTAATTTTTGTTACGCTAAAAATCACTTAAGTTTTAAGTCCAAGAGGATGGTTTTCACTTACCAATTTTAGATTTACTTATGTTTATTTCCTTAGCCATAACTTGTGCTTAACTTCACTTGTTCGTGCTGCTATTTATGTTGCCTGGTTGGTTTCTTTGCTTGTTGCAGCCGATCAAGGAAGCTGCCCTTGGAAATATTCCCACAATTGCCTTTTGTGACACCGATTCACCAATGCGGTATGTTGACATTGGGATTCCAGCTAATAACAAGGGGAAACACAGCATAGGATGTCTATTCTGGCTTCTTGCGAGGATGGTTTTGCAGATGCGTGGAACAGTTCGTCCTGGGCACAAATGGGACGTGATGGTAACTTCTTCTGTGTTCTATTAACTACCTGAACTTGAGAAATTGCATTTTGACATGACATTTGAAATTGGCACTTGATTGTTGGAACTTAAATCAAAGGTATGCACGTGTGTTTGTTGTATAGGTGGATTTGTTTTTCTACCGGGAGCCCGAGGAGGTGAAGGAGAAAGAGGAAGATGAGGCTGTTGCGCCACCAGATTATGGCATTGCAGATTTTGGTTCTGCTCCACCGGTTGTAGATTCATGGGTTCCTGATGCTCAGTGGGATGCCCCTGGTGTGGTTCCAGCAGCCGCCGCTGCTCCAGTTTCTAATGTTGAGTGGGCACAAGAGCCAGGTTGAATCCGAGCCTTTTCTTTCTGGCTTTATTTTAATACTTATATGCCATTGGCGCGTTCTCCACTCCAACTATTTCCTTAGGCTCATTTTTGTCTGAGTGTCTGTCCGGTTGACTTAATAAGTAGTTTGAAAGTCAATTCAAATTAGGCCCCAATTTTTTGTGCAGTATCTTTTTACTTCCAATCATCTTGGTAGGAATTTTAAGATGCAACCGGTTGGGTTGGTTTTCTGTTTTAAGCATTGTTTTTTAAAGTTCCAGGTGCAACAAAGCGCTGTAGTCTTATGGGGCTTAATTAAGCACAAGGTACGAGTGTTTTTGTTTAGGCACACTATATAAAAGCAGCATAGTCGAAGTGGAAAATATGAAAACTCTAAAACACAAAGATTTTTACATTTAGGGTTTAGTTTTTTTTTTTTTTTTTTTCCTTTTCTTTTCAATAAAGAAAAAGAAACCCTAAACACTAGAATTTTTGCGTTTATTGTTAGTATTTTTTTAAGGAAAATTAATGAAAGCCCCAAGTCCCAAGGCTTTAGGCCTTGGGTTTAGGGCTTTACAAAAGATGTATGCTAATAAGCGTGCCTTCTTCTTAGCACTTAGGCGCTTGCCTTTTAAACACTTTTTTTTTTGGTTGAAAAGATTTGAACACTGCTTTTAGGACAACTGGATAAAGGTTTAGATCTTTTGAATGGAATATTTGTTTCTTTGTTATTTGCCTTTTACAGTCGGAGCAGCTGACGGATGGGATGCTGCCATAGCACCACCAGCACCTTCCCTTGAAGCTGGTGCACCTCCTGTCACCAATTGGTAACAAAGGGAAGCTTTCCCTCTTACCCGCAATTTTGATTGATCATTATGAGTTTTGCTTGTCCATGTAGCAGTGCCTCCCAATTAGTTGTGCATAAGCATGTTTAAACACTCCCGGATGTAAAAATGTATTACCATCTTTTTCTTTTTCAAAACTGATTTGTATTTCTTTTTTCCAGTCCAGTTTTAGATTTTAAGATTGAATTTTCTTTACTTCAACATGGTTATGTTGGTACACTTTTTTATGAGAACTAAAAATTGCTCCAACCAGTACTTAGATGTGAAATACTCTGTTCTACTGATAGAATCATGTACCAATATTGAGTCTGTAGGGGAGGATCCGTTGCCCTTATGTCAACAATTTGTTCTATTGCCTGGAAATAATGTTTCAGATTCGTATTCTTTGGGGAGCTTTATATTGGGACTCATGTTCATGAGTTATTTTTTTGTTAAAGGTTGATTTAGGTATGCTAGAAAGAATCTTCTTATAGACCGAAGCTCAAGAAAGGAAATGTAATTGGCCTCACGAGGATATCTTCTCACCAAATATGGAACATTTTTCAGAGATCCGTGTGAACAAATTGCAGCACCTATAAGCTCTTTCTTGTCAAGGTTAAAGACATGATGAACATTAGACCGCTCTCTCTGGTTGCGATAGTAAAGCAAACCCTATTTATTTCACCAATAGGCGACCTTGTTCACCCTTTCAGCTAAGTATCCCGCTCTTTCCTTGAGTAGTGAAATCAAGGTTTATGATAAAGTCAACGAAGTTTTGATGGTGTTCTACCTTTGCATAGTTACGCACGCTGAACTTGACGAGGGCAACCCATACATGCTTTTTCCTTTCGTTTAGCAAGATAGCTTACCAACTCTTTCGGCTCATAGCAGCATTATTCAAAGCAGAATCCTCATCTTGCTCGAGACAAGAGGATGTTTTACGGTAATATGGACAACATTGTTTAGATTAGACAAGTATCTAAGTCATTAACCTACTCTTAAATTTTTTACCATAACAAAATTTATCTCAAATCACTATCTTCTTATTTAATCAAGATGATGCCACACTGACCTTTTCTTCAAGGGTTTCATCCAATATCACATTGATCATAAGTGACCAATTTGGAGGTAGGAGAAGCTCCGCATGTAATTCTATTTTGAAATGTGCTGCTTTAATGAATATCAAATTGGTAAATGCATACACTCAAGAGGATAAAGATTTGAATCTCTACCCATATCTTTGAAAAGGATATAAAGCTATTTCAAATAGTCCAAGAAATTGATGTATATAAGATTTTAAATCTTAATTATATGGGTTGAAGAACTATTTTGGTCTTTCTAATAAAATTTCATTCAATTACAATATATATGCTTCTAAATGTCCAACTTTCATCTTTGTACTTTCAATAAAGGTCAATATTAGTCTTGGGACTACTATTAGTTTATTTTTAAAGGTATATATCTACGGTCAAGAAGTCGAAAGTTTGAATCTTCACTTTTGTTGTTGAACTTTTCTCATAAAACTATGCCATGTTTCAATTATATATTATAGGTTAAAATATTATTTTGATCTTTCTACTAAAATTTCATTCAATTGATTTTGTTTCTGTACCTTCAATAAAGCTTAATATTAGTCCTTACTATTGGTCTACTATTAAAATTTTCAAACGAAATTTAGTCTAAATCACATTATCTTCTTCGGCATGAAAATCATTGTTATTATTATTTATCCAAATTTAATAAAAATTACCCTCTAATTTTTATTAAAGTAGAAAGAACTAAATTCAGATAGCAGAGCAAAAAATCCAACCAATATATATACACACATATAAAGCAAAAGCAAGATGAGAAGTCAACATCTCATAATCAGTGTACGGGAGTCCGTTGCTGCAAGAGAAGAAGCTGTGTGGAAAGTGAAACAATGGGGGCTCTTCTCAAGCTCTTCGACTCAATTCTATTTGTGTCGTTCCTTGTACATGCCTTGGCGCCACCTCTCATCGGCGCCCAGTTATTACTCCCTCAAACCCTTTTCCCCGATCTTCTCATTCATTTCAAAAACCTCTACATTACCCAATCGGGAGATTATCTGATGGCCGAGGCCCCTCCCTTTTTCATCGGCTTGCTTTGGCTCGAGCTTCTCCTTCAATGGCCGCTCACACTTCTCAACCTCTACGCCATCTCCGCTGCAAAGCCATGGCTGCACACCACCTGTTTGATCTATGGCGTCTCCCTCTTCTCTGCTATGGTATTTTGCTTTTCTGCTCCAGATCATGTCATTGTTGTTCAAACCTTTTTTACTTGTTTCTTTTTTCCCAGGCTGCTATAGCAGCTGAATTGTTAGGGTCACAGAAGGCATCTGGTATACTGTTGAATATGTATCTCCCTTTCTTGGGGTTGGGAGTTTTCGCCACGCTTCGTGGGCTGATGCCGCGCTGCAGCAAGGCTACGGCCATCGGCCATGGTGCTGGACCATCTATTGCCACCAAAAAGAAGGCTTGAAGAAAAGAAACGACATCTCACACGGCCAATTTCTTTAATCTCACCTCTATTTCATTTTATCCTTTCAAGTAAGCTGTTTCATTTTAGTCTTTGTTCTTTAGAACATGATTGATGTGTTATTTCTTTTCTCAATACATCAATCTATTCCTAAACATCAATGTTAAACTCTTTTATGAAGTATTTACTAAGGAGTTTGTAGGCTATGAAACACAAACATGGATACATATACAAGATACGGATACGATAGGATACAACGATAAGTCGATTTCTAAAAAACTAAAATATTGATACATTGAAGATATTTTTTTTCCTTAAAAAAGAATCTAGAATATATATAAATTCAACATACAAGTTAATGACAATAGTACAAAATACAATACAAAAAGCAACATCTAAGATGTTGAAGTATAATAGTCAATAAAATCCAATAAAAAGAAGACTCATATTGATTAGAGAAGAAGAGGAGATTAAAGAGAGAAGTATATTTAGCGAGACTTTGTGAAGACTCAAACATGAAATGAAGATAAATGATTCTAGGGTTTGGTCTTTTATTATCATCTTTTTATGTTAATTTTGAAAAGGGGCAATAAGCTTTTTTCAATAGGCTACTTAATTTTAAATTGAGAAAGATTGGATGAGTTGCACTCACCTTTTTTCTTTAACAAAAAATCTGTGTAAAAGCAGATACACCAAATCACGTGGCAGATACGTATCTAGGAGTATCAGAATCTGATACGTATCCAATACAGATTCTTTGCCTCACATGAAGTATTTGTGCTCCATGGTTTGTAGGTTTTACTACTAAAAAACATCAATTTTATACTTTATTAGATTCTTCTACTATGCACACTAAGGGTTCACATCTCTCCAAACTTTATAATGAGTTTACAACTCCACTCTTTATCCCAAACACTCCCATAATTTATAAAAGTATCAACATATCACCAACAGTCTCCAAATTTACTTGGTATTTTTAGTCGGACAAGCATATGGAAAATTTCACAAAATGACCCAAAGCCCAAAAACTTTTCTACCAATGACCTATTCCTAAAAATTTTTCTACCACTGACTTTTTGCCCATGCAAAATACCGAAATTACCCCTAATTTTTAAAACTCCTCAAACCGCACCACATTTCTTCTTCCTTCAAGATTTCTTCAGCCTTCATTCAATGTGCATTCAATACAATACCAACATTCCACCAAAAGATTTATTTCCAACTAATATTCTACTAATAGCATTTAATAACATTGGTATGAAGAAAATGAAAGGTCACTTTCAGTATTCACTTTCTGTCGAACTCCCCACGAAATTCTTTCATTGTTCTCTCGTAGCTCTCTCTAAAAGTTTCAGTCCAACATCTTCGTCGATCGCTTTCATCGTCAGATTCAGAAACTGAGAGAATGTAAGTGATATTGCACGATTTCTTGTCCCAGATCGCTTTCATAATAAGTGTCGTTTAGCATTAAATGAACAATTGTATAGTAATATATACACATTCGTTCATTACAATATAAATGATCGTTCATTACAATATAGACGATCATTCATAAATTACGATACGATCGTATAGTAAGTTATACACAATCGTTTAGTAAATTATAAACAATTGTGTAGTAATTTATCAACAATCGTATAGTAATTTATAAATGATCGTGTAAACATTTATGTTTATCCCATAGATTGCATAGTAATGTATAAATGACCATTCACTTATCAATGATTTGCATATCCCATTGTAGATCAATGACGCTACTTCACATCTTTGTACGATTTGGTGGGGATTGGGATGAGTCCGAAAGAAATTATGTTAGTGGTCATATGAAAGGTTTGAAAGTTATAAATGATATAACAGTCAGTGAATTAGTGAGTATGATGCACCAACGACTGAATATCGATCCGGATATGTTTGATATACACATTAAACGTTGTTACAATTTATTGATCTCAGCTCCCCTAATTGACATAATCGATGATGAAGACTTTAGCTTCTTTTAAGAAGGCAGTGATGCATCCCAGATGCCGTTATTTGTATCAGTTACACCATGCGAAATTCATGGAGTACACACGGACAATATGTATCAACATTACAATCCAACCGATCAACCCATTAAAACCAGTCAAAATTGTGGGTTTGCAACCATTTTGACACACGATGTCTTCACTTGATGATTATATTGAGTCATGTAACTTGGGGATGACTGAAGTGAAGCTTGGTTTGGTCACAATAGTGAACCCAAATGTGCTTCATATTTCGATACTAAACATGGATATGAACAATCTTCAGGACCACAAATTTCTCCAACACCTAACATCCATGTTCCAACCCCACTTGCTCCCGACCCACCAATTGTGATGCCTTCGATTCTCATGCATTCCACCGGTCCAACCAAACCATTTGTTGATATACTCAGACCATCAGAGGGCCCATCATATGACAACCTCATCACAATACCTCGTGATTGTCTAAATGATAAGGATATAAAGGTACGTCAAATTTTCTTTTCGAAATATGATTTGTTAGTTAAATTATCGATGCTTGCAATAAGAAAGAACTTTGACTACCGTATAAAAAAATTCGAAAAAGAGCTTGCTAACTATTCGGTGTTCAGTGGAGGGTTCGTGCAAAACAAATGAAAGAAAGTGATTCCTTCAAAGTGACGAAACATCCAAGTGAACATACATGTTCTCTTGAAATGAGAATTGGTAATCATCGACAAGCAAAAAGTTGGGTTATTGACACCTAATCAAGTCCACATATAAACAAGTTGGTCGAACATACCGTCCAAGGGGTATAATTGAGGACGTCTGACAAGATTATGGAATGAACATAAGTTACGGACAGACTTATCGCGCTAAAGAGTACGGATAGGTGTTTTCACGAGGGTCGTCAAAATGATCATATGCTATTGTTAGGGCATATCGCGTGGCACTTAAGCTTGCAAATCCAGGTACGATATTTGAGGTTGAAGTAGAGGACAGACAATACTTTAAGTACATCTTCATGGCACTTGGTCCATGTATCATGGGTTTTCTAAATTGCATCCGCCCAGTAATCGTTGTTGATAGGACCCATTTGCACAAGAAATACAAATGTGTGTTAGTAACGTGTATCGATGACAATAACAACATATATCCTATCGTCTTCAGTATTGTCGATGGTGAGAATGATGCATCATGGACTTGTTTCATGACTCATTTGAAGGCTTCAATAGGAGACATTCCCAATTTAGTGATTATATTAGATCGTCATATCTCAATTGCAAAGGCCGTTGCAAGTATATTCCCTGATGCATTTCATACCCTATGTATATACCATATTTGGAACAATGTGGTTGACAAATTCAAGAATAAGGCCATAATCCCACACTTCTACCTAGCGGCAAAAACTTATAGAATGTCTGAGTTTCAAATGTATTGGGCTAAGCTCCATTAATATCCTAGTGTGACAACCTATCTTGAGGAGGTTGGATTACAACGGTGAGCAAAGGTTTATCAAGTCCATTGTAGGTATGACAAGATGACGACAAATATAGTAGAATGCATCAATGTAGTGTTGAAAGATGCACGAGAATTACTAATCACGAAGCTATTAGAGCATACCTGCGAGTGGCTACAAGGTTGGTTCTATATCTTACGTATACATGCAATGGCATGCACAAACATTGTAACTGATTACGCAATGAGTATTCTTAAGGAATCAGAATTGATGTCTAGAACATATCGTGTTTTCTCGATGGATATGCATATAATTAATGTGGACGATGGATATTTGGGGGGTTGGTTGATCTTCGTTCACGGACATGTACTTGTATGGAGTTTAATTGCATCGAGATCCCATGCTCCCATGCAATATCTGTAGCGACCCTGAGAAACATTAATGTTCAAACATTATGTGCAAAATGGTTTATAGTTGGGTGTGTGCTTGCTGCTTATGCTGAACCAATCTTCCTAATTGGACACAGACAAGACTGACGTCGAGGACCAAATTTTGAAGATTTTGAACCAATTCTACCACCGCGAAAGGTAGCAAGTGTAGGTCGACATTAAACCGTCAGGATACCTTCAATTGGAGAGGAGCCACGACAAATACATAGGTGTACACGATGTCGTCAGAGAGGACATAACAAGAAAAAGTGCAGACAAACATTGATAACACCTGGCACTGGCCCATCTAGACTGAACGATATGTAATTTTTTTGAGCAGTTGCTTAATTATTTCTGTATGATCGCTTAGTTATTTGTGTGTGATCACTTAGTTATTTGTGCGCGATCACACAGTTAATTATGTACGATCGCTTAGCTAACTATGTGCGATCGTTTAGATAGTATTAAATGATCGTATATATTTTCTAAACGATCAGTTAGAATTTTCTAAACGATTGTTTAGATTTTCTAGACGATAATTTACATATTCTTAAACGATCTTGCACATAATCTTAAATGATATTTTACTTAATTTTGGGCAAATGCTTAGTTATTTATTTGTTTAGTTAAATGTACAACACCAATTATATTATACAAATTTAGCACAAATTTATCACAAAAAATATTACCATAAACATTTATTTACCCACAACTGGACAACATATTGTTTCCTATACAATCCCATATTCATCATGTTAAATCAGCCCTATCAGCCCCAGTTATACAATATTCTATAAATTTAGCACAAAATATTCCACAATTTAGAGACTTGCCCTCTTGGAGGCTTGCATTCGATCTCTTAACTTCCCATTGCCCATACTTGAACTCCTTATGTTGTTTGTCAAAACCGAAAAAAATAAACATGGACGGTATTGCTCTGGCCACGAGCATTATATGACCCTCAACTATGTCGCCACCGATGTAGTTCGGCATGGAGTCAAATACAAAGATTGTGCACCTCTGTAGATCGATGGCAAGCATAAACCAGTGTTGTTGGATGTTGATTGGCCCAAATACGAAGTCAACGTCCATCCATGCTGGTTTGTATTCTTTGTACTATCCAAACACGTAGTCAAGGTAGAAGTGAGAATCCACCCAAAACCTTATGTGTGCTTCTTGATCCGAACAACCTGCCACTTTGCCATCCTCTATCTCAATACCGTCTGGCCGGATCTTAGAAGCAACACCCTCTGGTTCCCTAAAAGCATCCTGGAAAAGGCAAGATGTAAATACATGCTTGAGTTAACAGTAGTTTCAATAGATATGCGAAATTTCTATACCGTGAAGCTCAAATCAATGACCGTGAATTAAATCGTACAGAGGTCAGGTTTCGAGTGCAACTTCTAATGCATGTGCATCAAAAGAAGATCCATAGTCTGGTACAACAAAAAAAAAGTATAAGTTGAGCTTAAAAGTTACTAAAAGAAAATTATAAACATCGTTTAGAAACTTCTAATCGATCGCTTAGAATTTTCTAAATGATCATTTAAAAGTTTCTAAGCGATCGTTTAGAAAATTCCAATCGATTGTTTATTAGAATTCTAATTCTAAACGATCGTTTAGAAACTTCTAATCAATCGCTTAGAATTTTCTAAACAATTGTTTAGAAGTTTCTAAGCAATCGTTTAGAAAGTTCTAATTCTAATCGATCATTTAGAAAATTCTAAACGATCGATTAGAATTTTTTGAACGATTGTATAGAATTTTTTAAATGATCGATCTTGGTTAATGAATTAACAGAAGTACTCACGTCTCCAAGCACTCATGTGTTCTGCTCAAGCGTTTTGAAGAAATCCTTGGTCCTGAATGTATATACTACCATCCGTTCCTCCTTTTTTTGTTTTAGGATGACTTTTCCATTTATTGTATGCATTCCACAGAACATCAGGGACTAAGAAGCATGGGTTAGAGGAACGAATGGTACTTATGGAGAACTCAGGTATAGGGACCAAGGGGTTGAGATTGATAACACCAATGGCCGATTTCAGTGCCACTATAGGTGATTCAGCTTCTTCAGATTGGGGCTGAGGAGATCTTGGAGGTGAATGAGGTTGAATTGTTTCTGAATATGGTTGAGAATGGGGTTGAGAAGATTAGGGTTGAGAATGTTGGGGCTAAGTTTTAAACTTCTTCCCCTTTTTTTTTGGCACTCTCGGCCATTTATTTCTTATATTTGAATTATAAATCAGTGGTAGTACAATTTTAAGAATACTAATTCATGCAATAATCGTACCTCGACTTCACTGGCATCCTTTTCAGTTGACGTCCCCAAATTGAAATGAACCCTAACACTGAATGCTTCAGTTGATGTCCCTACAACCAACTCCAATATTTCATTAGCAATTTAAGGAACTGACTGCTTATTGACAGTTGGTTCATTGACAGAGATGTCCATCAATTCAGATATTGGATCCCGATCGTTGACAGTTTTGGACTGCTCACTGATCATCCCAGCTGGCTGTTCACGATGGGTTTCTTAGTGGGTCTAAGAGGG
This sequence comes from Benincasa hispida, assembly GCF_027475165.1. NCBI lineage: Eukaryota > Viridiplantae > Streptophyta > Magnoliopsida > Cucurbitales > Cucurbitaceae > Benincasa > Benincasa hispida. The sequence goes on from NC_143478.1 coordinate 63,646,720, forward strand.
ATCTTGTGTATCGGTCTGTGGGAGATCATCACCATTATGAGATTCCTGATTATTGTTACCATCACCATTATTATCATCATGAGGTCCCTCATCATAATGAGTCCTTGTATTATTACTATCCTGAATAAATCAAACGAACTATTCTGTCAAGGGAGGTAATCGATCGTCTAAGAATATGTAAACGATCGTTTAGAAACTCTATAGGATCGTCTATGAAATCTAAGCGGTCGTCTAGAAAATCTAAACTATCATCTAGAAAATGCAAATGATCATCTAGACAATGTAAACGATCGTTTAGACAATCTATACGATCTTCTAGAAAATCTAAACAATTGTTTAGACAATCTATACGATCGTCTAGAAAATCTAAACGATCGTATAAATATTCTAAACGATTGATTAGAATTTCAAAACGATTGTCCATTTGAGAATATCTAAACGACTGTACAGAAATACATACCTCACACAAATGATGGACCATCATCTTTATCTCATTCAGTTGTTGACCCATCAGATGATGTTGGACAATAAATGTATCTCCCATCTGACGAACCATAGTAGTCAAGTTTGCCAAATCTTTTCGAACTTCTTTTATTTCCTCCCTAAGAATCTTGTACGATTTGGAATGACGATGTCTGATGGACTTTTTTTGCTTACATGGTTCCGGCTCTGTTTGGTTAGTCTGAGCAGGCATACATGGTTCTGGCTCTATATGTTGCACATTTACAAAGCTTTCTACATGGGGTTCATGCTCTTCGTGCCCTTCAAAGGACTCACGAGTGTTGACGGAGTGTTGAACTCCTTCAATCCTCCTTTCTCTAACAACAGGAACCATATTAAGTCCTTTAAGTCGGTCCTCCTTGTACCTTAACTCCTTTGTGCTAGGTACAAGTCTCGACACAACAATAGTCTGTACATAAACAAATGAGCAAGTCATAATGCATGAAACTATAAACAAATGAGCAAGTCAGAAGTGATCGGTTACTTACTTTTTTTGGCTGGAAAACTTTTTTGCTCAATGATTTATAAGATGGAACACGAGAACAAGTCCATCTAAGAATTCTAAGGATTGCAACCTTGCTGACTTTGGTGGATATGAACTTACTCGATGTGGATAAAATTTCGTAAGCCCAAACCTATGATTTGTAAACTTCTTAGAGAAACATAACACAGGTTCAATGTATATTAAAGTGAATTAGAAATAAAAGTACATACCTGGAATGCAAGTACGAATCCCTTTATACGGTAATGTGAGGCGTGGTGATCACTTTCTGCTTTCTTTGAATCATATGCCTCACACATGTGCATGAAAGTCTTCATACTATTCAATGTACGTCCATAAAAGAGGGAAGACCAGTCATAATGTATGAAGACGTCGTGGTCATCGACAATCCCAAATATATTGCTATCGAACTGGGTTTTCTTATCTTTTCCAATCATCACCGTTTCAATGAACAGTGTCAATGCAACCTTGACAACATCTTCATCATTAGTAAAATTGAAATTCTCGAAGGCAATCTCCACATCCTTGCAAGAACTATCCTTTCCATTTGGGTCCTTCGGTCCAAGAATGAGTTGTCATAGCCTTTCACCACTTGTTTCTCTTTCGACTATTTTCTTGGTCGGCCACAACTCAGTTAACAAGTTAAAATCCTCTTAAGGAGAATGTTACCTTCTTTCCTAGAATGTTGAATGAAATAATGTCTGGGTTCGCATCTGCTACCTCCCTTATCAGAAAGTGGTGTAAAAGTTGTCTATTGAAAACAAGATCTATATCCAACAGAGAACCAAAGGTCGTTTGCCTATACAGTCTCATCTGTTTTTTTGTCAACTTTTTCTTAATGACAGAGACAATTTTGTGGACTTGGCAAGCGACTGTAGCAGGAAAATATTTTTCAGTAGGGACGACCATCTTGCCAATCTGACAATCGTGTACATTACAAGAATTAGTAAGCAATCACATAACAAAACCTAAACGATTGTATAATAAAAACTAAACGATCGCATAATAAAAACTAAACGATCACATAACAGATATCTAAACGATCGCGTAACAGTTTGCTAAACGATTGCGTAACAGTTAGCTAAACGATTACATAACAGATGTCTAAACGATCGCATAACAGATGTCTAAACGATCGCGTAACAGTTAGCTAAACGATCGCATAACAGATGTCTAGACGATCGTGTAACAGTTAGCCAAACAATCGCACAATATAAACTTAAACAATCTGATCGCTTAGTATTCTCTATACGATCATTTAGTAATCTCTATCTGATCGCTTAGTAATATCTAAAGGCTCACTTAATATTCTCTAAACGCTTGCTTAGTATTCTCTATCCGATCAGTTAGTATTCTCTCAATGATCAATTTCGAACAAACACACAATTAAACCCTAAAAGATAGTCAAACCTCAAATATCAACATGCATTCTTCAAGGAAAAGAGTCTCATACCTTTCAGATCATGACGATGGTGGCAAGTGCATAGAGATGACCGACAAGAAACCTACGAGGAGTGCTCGGCTTCGGAGAGAAAACGGGAGCAAAATCGAGAGAAAAAGCTTCGAAGAGAAATGCTTTGAGCAAGAAATGAACAAAATGGAGGGAGATCCTATCGTTGTAAAGTATTCGTAGAGATGTACGTTCATCAAACAGTCTGAAGATTTGGGCAAAAGGTGCAAAAGGTCAGTGATATGGATGCTTACATGTGAATGTTGCCTATAATATCTTTTTTTGACAAATATAAGGTAAAATTTAGATATTAAAAATCATAAACGTGACTACATATTTAGACCTCATTTGATAATCTTTTCGTTTTTTGTTTTGGTTTTTAAAAATTAAGTTTATTTCCTCTCTATTTCTTACAATTATTTACATCTTTTTTAAGTACAATGATTGAATTCTTAACCAAATTCCATGAAAAAAACAAGTTTACAAAAGCTAATTTTGTTTAGTTTTCAAATTTTGACTTAGTTTTTTAAACAATTAGTAAAGAGTGGATAAGAAAATAAGAAATTTGGAATGAGAAGTACCTATAGATTTAATTTTCAAAAATAAAATACCAAAAACAAAATAGTTATCAAACGAGACCTAAGTAAACTAGTTGCTTTTGAAATCCAACTCTAAACCATATACTTAAATTTTCTTATTTATTAAGATAATAAACCTGTTGTTACGCTTCCACATCAAAGTTAGCTAGAATAATTCATTTTGTCTGTTTTCTTTGCTTTAATGCCTATTGAATTGCATTTTTTTTTATTTATTTAAATAATATACATAAATTTGCAAATTTGAATATATAGTTATATTACTTACATTATAGAATATCAAATGAAAATAGTGATTAGTAGTGATTAGAAGAAACGTCTAAAAAATAAAAAATATTCGAAAATAAAAAAAAACTATTATTTTTTTATTTAAATAATACGAAGGCTAGTACCCTTCGGGAAGTGATTGGTCTGCCATATGCTATAAACGGGATTAAACTTCATTTCTCATACTTTCACTCATCGATTCACTTATTGTTCAGGTTAGGTTCCATTTGTATACTTGGTGGAATTTGGCATATCTTAACTAAACCCTTTGCATGGGCTCGCCGCGCACTTGTATGGTCTGGAGAAGCTTACTTGTCTTATAGTTTAGGTGCTTTATCTGTTTTTGGTTTTATTGCTTATCCGAGTGAGTTTTACGAGCCGACTGGACCAGAAGCTTCTCAAGCTCAAGCATTTACTTCTCTAGTTAGAGACCAACATCTTGGAGCTAACGTTGGATCCGCTCAAGGACCTACTGGTTTAGGTAAATATCTAATGCGTTCTAGTCTGATACAAGATTGCTCTGTTTTTTCCTTTATTTTTTGATTTGACATAGATAGGGTAGCGGATAAATCTTGATTCGGATTGCTGACTTTTCATTTCTTTGACTCTTGTCTTGGTCTTTTTTTTATCCGTAAAAAGATCCCAACTAAACAGGTATGGAAACTATAATTGTAAACCGAAATCAAATCTATGGAAGCATTGGTTTATACATTCCTCTTAGTCTCGACTCTAGGAATAATTTTTTTCGCTATCTTTTTTCGCGAACCGCCTAAAGTTCCAACTAAAAAGGCGAAATGATTTCTCATTATCTCAAGCCAGGATTTTTTTAATAATTCGCTCATTAATGCAATGAACCATAGGTAAAACAATTTGCCAAATATCCGAAGAAAGAAAGAAAGAAAGAAAAACATTACCTAGTTAAATTAAATTTGGTGAAATATTGAAAGAAGAAAGGCTCAGAATCTATTAAGAATAAAAATTGATGCTTTTAAAACTCTATAGTCCCATGTGACTGCTCATAATTTAGGCTTCCAATGCCAAGGCATAACACCAACTGTTTGCCATCTGCAGCTTCGAATACAGAACTTATGCAATTAGGGACCAAAACATCAGTAAATACAGATACAGAGAAGAAAGTATCAAGCTCAACAACAATAAAGTTGAATTTAACACTCATGTTCCAGCTTCATCATTCTTCGAAGAAGCATTAGCAGCAGCAGAAGCCAAACCAAGACTCTCCTCAACTTTTCTCCAAGCCTTCAAAGTGTCAGGAGGAAACTTCTTCCTTATAGTCCTGATTAAACCCTTAGCTTCTTTCATCTTCTTCTTCTCCACTAGCCCCTCCACCAAATACTTCACTGTGTTAAAATCAGGAATCTTATGCATCTTCACACTCTCCTTGAAAATCTTATACCCTTTCTCATACTCCCCATTTCTACAGAGATAATATATAAATGTTCTAAAAGTTGCAGCATTCTTATTACACCCATTTACCTCCATATCATCATACACCTTCATTGCTTCATCGATCATCCCATTCTTACAATAACAAGTCATTAAGTAATTATAACTAATTGTGTCGGGTTTCAAACCTGAATTAGCCATTTCCTCGATTAAAGCTTGGACATGCTCTGGCTTGCCACCATGCTCGTGCATCAGTCTAACATTATAGGCTCCCACATCAAGTTCACACCCTTTTGATATCATCTTGTTCCAAATTTTCTCTGCCTCTTTGCTCTCACCCTTCTTGTACAGCGCACCTAAAATGGTTGTGAATGTCACCGCAGTTACCTCCACGCCATTTTCCTCCATCTGTTTGACAATCTGTACGGCCTTCTCAGGGGAGCCCGCGTCGCAATGGGATTTAACCAGGATCCCATAAGAGATCTTATTGGGAGAGAAATTATATCTCTTGGGAATTTCGTCGAACAGTTGAGGAACCTTGTCGAATTGCTTCGAATGGTTACAAGCAGATAATAGGGCATTAAAGGAAATCGCGGATCGAGGAGTACCTAAATCTCCCATCTGATTATAAGTCCTCATGGCGTGCTCGAACATACCAGCTCGACCGTAGGATCGAATCAGGGTGGACAAAAAGGGCTCCTGAGTGATCTTCGGGTCGTTTTTATGGGACTCGATTAGGGATTCGATGTCGCCGAATCGACGAGACTTTGCAAGGCGCCGGATGGTTAGTTCCTGAGCGTAACGAGAGGAGACAGGGGAGGTGTAGTGACTGGAAACAGAAGAGTAAATTTCTAGGGCTTTATCTGGGTCATACTCGGTTCTTAATTTATATTTCGCTTGTGAAATGGTTAATGAAGAGGACGTCGTCGTCGTGGCGGCAGCTGCCGTAGATAGGTGACGGATGTGGCGGGTGGAGATGGAGAAGGACATTTCTAGGGTTTTAAGGTCTGGCTATGGAAGTCTGAGCATAAGACCGAGTCTGGTAGGATTTTACGGTAAAATTGAGAAAAGTTGGAATTCACAAAACTTGGTTCGTTTTTAGAACAAAAATACTGGAAAATTTCATAAAATAACCCAAAAAGCGAAAAAAATTTACATAAACAACCTCTTTCTGAAAAGTTCTATATAGCTGACATTGTTTACATGTAAAATACCTACTTTGTAAAACCAAGCAAGTATCTATTCCATCTCGTTTACAAGCCAACATAATTACTTCCAGTTTGGTCTCACTTCCCACCATAACATACAAAGATGTAAAGTAATGCCATTGATTTATAATATGCCAATTACAATAATCGATCAGACATTGAAATTACATAACAAAAAATATGTGTGATAAATGATTGTGTACTATGATGTATACGATCATATATACAATGATATACGATTTTGTACGTTGTGGTACACGGTCGTGTATACAATGATATACGATCTTGTATGATGTGGTACATGATCGTATATGTTGTCGTATAAGATCGTATATGATGTGGTATACGATCGTGTATGTTGTGGTACATGATCATGTACCTAATGATATACAATCGAAAATACAATGGTACAAGATTGCATATATCAGTACACGATTAGAAAAATAATAATGGACGAATTTCTAAAACTTTTGATTAACACTTACAGTATTCGTTTCTAGGTATATAGAATGATCTTCTTCGAAGAATGCTCGTTCTAGACCCACAAAATAAATTGATTGGAGTTGAAAGCGATCTGTGTTCGACTGAGAGTGATAGAGCAATGGAGAAGATGATAATGTTTGAGTAAAACTGAAGAAATGAAAATAATATTCGTTTACTTGTCCCATGATTAAGATTCAATAGCATTAAATTCTAAGTACAATGTTGGTTAAGAATAAATAGTTGCATTAAATTGTAGACCATCCGTGGTTGGAAAGGAAGATCAAAGGATGAAGAATAGTATAAGAGAAGCATTTAAAGCTGGGATAAAAATGACATTTCATATTTGAAAAAAGTCATAAACAAAGTTTTTAGAAAGAGGTCATCAATAAAAAAGTTTTTGCTTTTTGGGTTATTGTATGAAATTTTCCAATAATATTTGGGAAGTTGTTTTTTTTCTTAAGAAAAAAGGTCTTTTAGTTTTCATTTATGAAACTAGGTCAACTTTTTCTTAATTTTGTATTTGGGTCCATAATGCATATTTTAATTTTTAAAAAATAGATTGAGTTATTTCTAAATGTTTTTACCTTTATTTAATATAATATTTTACATTTTAAATTTTTAAATTCAATTGTTTATGCAATGAAAATATAAAAATGTAATTTCAGAATTTGTATTGTCTCGGTCATAGAATCCGAAAACCATTTTCAAAAACAAAATCTGAGTTGTCTGTTAAATATATATTTGTTGAATTCAATGAATCTAAGCATATAAAAAAGAATCTGAATTGTCAACCAAACAGGTCCTTACCTTCTTGAATTTTTAAAGAATCATTTTTCAATGTTTTCATCTATCTTTACAATTGAAAATTAATATTTTTAAAATTTACTTCTATGAAAATTGAATAAAAATTCAAAACCAGAATTTTTGTCACGTTTTTTTTTTGTTAATACAATTCTTCGATGAGAGTTGATATATATATATATCAGATGATATTTTTAATAAAAGAATTTTAAAAAACATTATCTCTATTATATTAAAAGAGGCAAAATGACTGGAGAATTTAATTCTCCATTTTGTCCATACTTCTTCTTAGAATTCTCATTTTGTCCTTTTGTCCTTTTTTTTCTTAATTTTGTTTTTTCTCTTTAGGTAAAATGGTTTTTTAGGCCTCACTTTTTTCTTTTCATATGAATATTATTTTTAAAATCTCATGCCCATCATTTTAAATCTTTCAACTATAACTATCTCAACACAATGATAACTTTTTTATGAATGAAAACTTACGTAAAATTAGTTTGTTTCGTTGTAATTTCTTCATTAAACCACGTCAGATCCTAAGAACAATATTTAAAATTTTATGAAAGGTTAGTGATTGATGACGGGTAGAAATGCACATCAACTTAGATCTTTTATTTAGAATTATGAGGGTTGTTAAGCAGAATATGCGGCAATTATGTTTGAAATTCATGAGAAAATGAATTTGCGTCGTTCAGCATTAAGAATTTCGGCTAACCCTCTATTATGCATTCGATTGTCTATCTTTGTAGCTAACACAGGAAGTAGACGCATACGCGGAAGCCGGGCTATTGCATAGACGACCGCATGCGGAGAAATTCTCCATTGCAAAGGCGAAGGCATATGATCAACGCATCGGTGTTGCGGTAATCGACCGCATGCGTCCATCGCATAGGAGTTGCGATCGTCAAGTGATTGCGTTCATCGCGTAGATAACCATAATAGCGGGATGAACGCAAGGTTGATGGAACGGAAGCATCAACGCATATCTCGAGAAAATCAAAAGATGATGCTGATATTTCACCTACCACGCCGTTAGCAGCAGAGATTCAGAAAAGGACCATCGCGCCGCGAATGTCAGAATCAGAGCAAGTCCATTAATGTTGTCAACGATCAATCTCTATAAATAGAAGCCGATGAGCAGAATTTCATTTTATCCAAGTTTCGGTCTTCGGGCGGATCCTTGTGATCCAGACTAACGCGTGAGAAGAAAGCTTGAGAGTTCTTCATCTCCTTCCTCCATTCCGAGTGACGACCGAAGCCTTCGTCGAAGTTAGACCTCGAGAGAGTCAGTTCCACCGTCCTTCCATGGCACCACCGGCAGCCTTGACACACATCTGCTAGAAGCAAGATATTACTTCCAGCTAGCCTTTTCCATTTCTCTTCTTTTCTTATATTGTATTGTGTTACATTTTGGATTAAGAAATTAATACATTGTGTGTTCAATGCATTTCTATATTTTCTTCGATTCCATCTCTATCTTCCTTTACTTAGCATCCTTAACTTTCATTGCATCACTTAGTGAGACTATCAGAGTATCGCATACTTAGTCATGCGACATAGGAATATGAAGCATGTAGCAAACCACTGGAAGGTGTGCGTTGCGTGAGTGTTGTGAAAAAACCTTATTTGTTTAGTGTGAAGCTGTAGCAACGCTTGTCAATAAGCGGACGTAATGCTTGTCTATGAGTAAAATCAGCAACAACTAACTGCCTGGGAGGGTAAGTGGTTGGTCGCATTAAGCAGTGTAAACAAGTGTTCACTAGAGATAGGAATAATCTTACGTCAACCAGGCTTTTGCGGTTACCTTGTCTTATGTATGCGTCCATCACACCTTTAGAGCTACTCGAGAAAGAGTCTAAAGAAAGAACCTAAGACTTGAGAGAGCTAGGTTAGAATCGTTGCTCGAGAGAGTTAGATTAAAATCGCATAAGCAAGAATGGAGACTTAGGAATAAGTTCCGTTTGCTAATACAAATCACGTGCATTTGCGGCGGTCGTGTATGGCATGAACGCATTAGTTGGCGTTGGTTAGGGTTGCCCTTGCGGTCAAGTTAGGGTTGCAATGAAGACAACCCCACATTTTATCTATTTTTCCATGCATTTACTACGCATCAACAATTGTTGTGTCTCCACCTCTCATTTGTATTCTCACCGCTTAATCTATTAGTTAGGAGTAGAAGTAGTTTGTAGCTTATACCCTCCATCATTCTTTTATTTATCCCCCGCAAATACATTACCACATACATTTAGTTACAAGTCCCTGAGTTCGACCTCGGATCACCCAAGAAACTTGCGTTCACGTTATACTTGGCGTGAGCGCAAGAAAACTTGTGACAGGAACGCTTGGTCATCGCATATAAGAGTAATGCATATTTTCATTCCAACATATGACCATCGACGCATGAGAATTAACGTATAGCTTAAGACATGCATCGCATACTGCGTTCACTAATTTTCGTCATCAATGATCGTTTAACTTAGTTCGTTAAAAGCGTCAATTCCCAAGAATGATGTTCAAGATTTCTGAAAGCTTAGTGGTTGTTTAACTTAGTTTCATAATTCCATTGCAATATCGGTTTTTTCCTATTCATTTCATAAAGGAATAAGAAAATAAAAATTAAAAAGAAAGGTTATTTACTCTAATTCACTTCTATTTCTTCGGATTATTTCAAAGTATATTGATAGTCGGACGTATTTGCAATTCTTATGAGAAGTGGTCAACTTTTACAAAGTAAATAATGGAGAATGAACTATGGAATTTGCTTAAAAAGAGAAATTTTTTATTTTTAAAAAAAAAAATTGGGACAATTGGTTTGAATTGAGGATTTTTTTTTTTTTTTTTTTTGGGTGAATTTGAGAAGTTATATATAAATGGCATGAAATCGTGTTCTAAAGATTATGTTAGATTAGAGTTTTTATTTGATTGATTTTTATTTATGGGAAATGTAGGTTTTTAATAAGATTATTTTTTTAGAATAAATTTTGATATTTCTATTTTTATATATATAGTTACAAGTGGTTATGTTACACACTCTCTCATTTTTTTTTTCTTCTTTATACCTTGGTTTTTCTTTACAACAATAATTTTTAGAATTCTATTTTATATCTTGGTTGTAGATGTATGTTACTCCTTCGTATTTTGATGTTTATGTTATCTCCAAAGTTTTTACTCTAATCCTTCAAAAGGTACAATTGTTTTTTTTTTTTTTTTTGCATTTATATACACTAGTATTTTAGCACGTGTTTTGCACGTTTATATAATTTTTTTCTTAAAATAAATAGTTTATTTATTTTTTATATCTTATTTAAAATTTTAAAATAATGAGTGATCATATATTGCAATTTAAAATTAAAAAAAAAGGAGGATATATTGTTTACTTATATAATAATAATAATATTTTTACTTTGTATTATTACAATAGAGTCTAAAAATATTTATAAAAATCAACTTATAAATAACAGTAGCCAATCCAACCAAAAGTGATACGTAAAAGTAAGAAAATTATTAAAGAATAATTTCAGTATTTAAATAAGTTAAAAAATAAATGTGTAATTTATAAGTCACCGCTCAACATTTTTTTAATAAAGAAACTTAAATAAACTCTATACTTAAAAAGGAATGAAGAAAAGGAGGAAAAACTTAAACAATGTAATTGGGAGAGAACACATACAAAGTTGTCCAAATTATTTACATTATTTAAAGGGTTTAAATACTTTAGACAAACTAAAATCCACAAAGTTTGATAGTCAAAGAATAAAGATAAAAAATTAAAATTTATAAACAATAAACAAAAAATATAATAAAATTTTATAAACCAATAAAAAAGTGTAATTGTAAAAATATAATAGTAGAACTAATTATTATTGAATAAAAAATAAGATAATATTCTAAAGTGTGCAAATATTTCAAATTAGTTTTGTTTTTATATAAATAGTCATGCAATTTTTTATAACGATAGAAGTGATATCCAAATTAGTTGATGTATTTTCAATTTGTCAATATTTTAACATTTACTTTCATCAAAAAGTCCTAATAATTATTAGCATATAACCTTTTTTTTTAGTTTAATACAACAAAACTTTTGAATCATTGTGAAAATAAATGAAATGGACATATTTAAAGTTGAAGGGAATGCAAAACATTATAAAACTTTTGAAATTCCAATTTTTTTATATCTGATTTAATATAATTACAAAATTTGTAATTTTAGAATACTTTAGATGTAGATATAGCATTTCATATTCAATTCACTTAACTTCTATGAATGTATTAAAATTGCATTAATTATTTCTACCACTTTCTTTAAGAAATTCATATTACATTTTATAGTTTTCAATATTTTAGCTAACGGTAGGTAGGATTGTTTTCATATATAGTAAAATGATCCATTTATTTACGAATATAACAATATTATATTATATTAAAGGATTAGTTTCTTTTTGTCCATCATTAACTTTTTAATTACTTTTTTTAGAAAAAAAATCAACCTAACGATTTAATAAACTTTTCAAACTCAATTAGAGATGAAATTAATTTACAAACTTGATTTCATATTATAATAAAAGAAAATCTATTTTAGAAAACTTGTTGCAATATTCCAACTTTTCTACTTATATTAATTTATTTAATAGATTAATATGTTGTTTATAACTGATAAATAAATTGTGAGACATAGAGCTACATAGAACTTTTAATCAACAAATTAATACAAGCTTGTAATTGATTGATAAACTTTTGTTCTTCCAACAAACATTTTAATACACTAATTCTAAAAAGAACTATAATAAAAAGAAAAAGTTGTAACAAAAGGAAAAGACCATAGAGATTTGTTGCTAAACAAACACTAATATTCAACTTCATGGAAGTGAAGTTGTATAATAAAGAAGCAAAAGCCAAAAATCTATTCATTAAAAAAAATAAAAAAACAAAAAATAAATATCGAAGATCCCATTTGCTAACCATTTGAGTTTTTTATTTTTATTTTTGAAAATTAAGCATCCTCATTTCTTAAATGATTTGCATCTTTATCAAGTACAATGGTTTAATTCTTAGCCAAATTCCAAAAACAAAAAATAACTTTTTGAAAACTATTTTTTTAATTCTCAAATTTTGGCTTGTTTTTAAATCCTTGGTGAAAAGTAGATAACAAAAGAAAATTTTGGAGGTAGAAGTAGTGTCCATAGACTTAATTTTAAAAAACAAAAAAAAAATAGTTACAAAACGGGACGTATAATTCAAGATTTGGATTCAACATATGCATCTCTTACAACTAACTTGAATATAATACCAACATTTTGAGATACTTTAAAGTTTGAAAAGGTTTTGAGAATGATGATTGAGACCACAAAAATGGGAAAAAAATATGAAACTCCATGTTTGGTAAAAAAAATGACAAGAAAACTCCCTTTTTATAATAGTTAGAAATGAGAGCTACAAAAACTCAAATCCTAAAATATTTAATATTATATATTAATTATGATTAAAGTAAAAATCAAATTATTTTAAGTGGGAGGAAATAAATTTTTACATTCCAATATTACAATTAATTATATATTTAATGTTGATAATTATGGATTAATTAATTGATCACTATTTATATTTAATCAATAATGGCATATCGTGCAAATAAGTAAAATAAAGAAGGGACAAGAGTGTCCAAAAAAAGTTGTTCCTACATTTTCACCTTTTAATAGATTATAAATAAAAGGTATGTAAACCATTCTATTTTAGTCTTAAAATTTTGATTTAAAGGATACTCCACCTTTTCTCCAAAATAATGGTAACCAATGATCCTACTTTTTTTTCCTTCATATTTTTTCCTTTTTCTTTTGTAGCTTTTGGTATTTTATTAAGCAACAATTTCAATAAAGAAATATAAATGCTTATTTGTTAGTTGAATTAAAATTAGGGATTTTACTTTCAATAATGAATTCAAACTAGAGGTTTTATCGTTATTTTTATGTTTATTGTTTTTTTCTGATTACAATCTAGAATAAGTTTGTTTTGAATTGATATTGATATTGAAAAAGGAAAAATAAGAGAATTTGTTGAGATGAGAGGAGAAAATGGATGGAGAGAAAAAAAAATAGAAAATAGGGTGAATGAGAGATAGAGAGAGATTTGAGAAAATTAGGGAATAGTAAAATATGGAGGGATAAGTTGATAAAAATAGGGAGTTATTATGTAAAATTTTATTTAATTTTATTTCTAATTTTAAATGTACAATCAATTAGTGGAAAATAATTGGAGGGGAGGATTCATGAAAAGTTTTAAAGTAACAAACTAACACACTTTTAACCAGATAAGAAAGAAGATTCATTTTTAAAAAAACAATAAGTATGGTTTTTTCCGGAACAACAAATATTTACGTAAATATCAAAATTAGAATTTCGCAAATGAAAAAAAATTGGTTTGATGTTTTCATTGAAAGAAAATTTTCGACTGATCGCAGATTGTCACAACATTGTGAAAATTATAAACTGGATAAGGTCAAATAATTAGAGTCACTCGAACCCAATCCAATTCAAGCTATTGGTGAAAATTTGGGTCAAATTAAAGACTGGGCTCGAGTCTGATATTTGGGCCTAAGTCCATGAAAATCATAGAGGCATTTACCCTGAGCGGTTGGAAGAATTAAAGGCCAAAACTCTTTAAAGATCTGGAGTTCCAAAGATTGAAGCTCTAAAGAACATAATTCTTGAAGTTTTGAGGATTAGACAACTTCTAAACCTAAGAAGTCAGAAGCCGATCCAACTAGATCAACAAGCCAAAGGATGGTTCAAGCTGATCATCATCCTCTAAAAAGATCATTTAAGCCCAAATGTCGATGCTCAAAGAAGATCATCAAGCTCAATCCTAAAGAAGATCATAAAGTCCAAAAGCCGATCATCCAAGAATAGCAACAAGCTTAAAAATTAAAGTTTACTTTTCAAGAGAAAACGCCAAATGATCAAATATTAGAGATTATATTCACTATATTGAAATTTATACAAATACAAAGTTCGAATTCTACAAATCAAATTTTTCCAAAAATCTCGTCGAACAATTTTACTTTACAAAAAAGTTGTGGGAATTAAAACAAAGCTATATAATATTTATTTCTTGCATGGTAAAAACTACTATTTTTACAAAACTATATAATATTATTTCTTACATACTTTTTTAGTTTTTATATTAAACCAAACAATAAAGAAAACATTATTTAAAATACGTCGATAAATGGAAAATTTTAAAGTTTTATTTGAAAAAAATAGCAAAATATTTTCAAATTTGTGAAATTGACAAAATTGAATTAAATAATAAAAAATAATAATGTGAAATTATCAAAACTGATGGATTTTATATCCTAAAACTCGTAGTTTGTAATATCATATTCTTGTTCAATAAACCTGTTATTGAAAATCTTTAGTAAATTTAAATTCTATATTCATGAATCCAATAAACTAAGGATCCGAGGCTATTAAGTTTAAGTTTGAATTTTATGTAGTGACATAAATGTGGATCAAGTTCAAATATATAGCCAAAATGATCTATAGTATATGAATAAGGTTGGACGCCTTATTCTGAGGACACTATGGATGCGGCTCATTTCGTAGTTAGTACAAACGATGTGATCCTAAACCGTTCATGTGAAGATATAAAAATGGGAGCATCCTATGTAAAGAGTTTATATAAGACTGAACCATGAAATAGTCACTTTTTACGTTCTAAACGTCGTTTAATGTATAAAACTGACTATTTCGTTAATTGATGACTTAGGTAACTTAATCTTAATCCTGAGCTAACTATGAACTCCTCACTCGAAATTATCCCTAGATCTGCATAGGTGAGGGCAGCTCATTATCATTGGCCCAATAAGCCTCCTATTTCAGGGGTAAGATTAGGTGGATAGCTAGGAACATAGGGTGTAAAACGGAATTCACTCCTGCCCGTTATATGGATAGTAGATAGGTTGTTCCCTTTAGTACTAAATCCAGGTCTTGAATGGGGCCCCACCCTCTCCTTGGTCCGAGAGGGGTTCGGTTTATAGGTTGGACCTTAAACCAATTGTTCATTAGAGGATCAGTGGAACTTAAGGAATAAGATGTAGTCTCGAGGGTAAAACGGTTTTTATGACCCAACCGAGATTACGAACAACCTGTGAAGGATTAGCTTACTAATCATGGTTATATCATATGGACACAAATATATCTATAGTGAGGGGAGTGTAGCTACGAGACTATAGTGGAATGACCCGTGAGTTAACGAATGTTGATTAGCTCCGTCTAAAAGAGTTTAGCCAGCTAATCTCGGATCGTTGGAGCCCATGATCTATAGGTCCATTAGGTTCCCCTAGTAGCTCATATGGAATAAACTTAGAACAGTATGATAGAATAATTCGAATTATTCGAAATAGGTAAAGAGAGAGAAACCGACAATTATCTGTGATATAGTGGTTGGTTTTTCAGTTTAGAGATACAGCTTTAATGTTTAAATATGATTTAAATATCAAGAATATGAATACGTTCATATTCGGAAGCTCGAAAATAATGGAAATGGTCAAAGATGTAGAAAATCAAAGAGTTGACTTTTGACTTTGAAAAGTCAAACTTTGACCGACCTTATATTCGAATGTGATTTAAATTTCGAGAAAATGAATGCGAATTTATGCTCGGGAAGTCAAAATTAGTCAACACGGAAAAAATCATAAAAAGTCAAATGTTGACTTTTTGGTCAAAGTTTGACTTTGACAAAATGAGTATTTTGTCCTTTGACTAAAGTTAGTGGGAAAATCCAAACTTTTGTTGAATAATTCCACTAACAAGATAATGGGCTAGGTGTTGGCTTATAGTGGAGACATCAAGCCCACTTAGTGGATTTTGAGGTGTTGGTTTTTATGAATTTGTTTCATGCAATTTTGCATGGTTTTTTTCTATAAATTTGGACTTTCAATTTGGATCAAAGACTTTTGACATTTTGCCAAATTTTTTTTCTAAATTTGGACTGGAAAAAATCACCATATTTTGAGAAAAATTCAAAACCCAAAGCCAACTAAAAAATCCATCTTCTATTTCCATCTCTTTCCCTCTCTTGGGTTCTTCATCCATCGAGTCCCACAACCCGATTCTGAGTCCAGAGGATAGTAGGTCAGCTCTAGTGTTGTCCAGTTCGTGTTCGAGTGGAGATAAAAGAGTTTCGAGAGCTTCAAAGGTAATATTTCAAAAAAAATCATAATTAATTAATTTAGGGTTGTAAGTTTTTTTGTGCAATTGGAGAATTGATCCTCATTTCCACTACACATGCCAATTTTTCTAACAAAAACTACCCTCACTTAAAATAAAAGACCAAATGTTCACATATTAAAGTTTGAGAGTTTCTAAATTGTTCAAAAAACAACAAATACACTATAACTAAAACAATTACCACGACAAACGATGTAACTTGCCAAACCTCAAATCTATGCCTACCTAATATGATTGCTATACAACCAAGGCGTGCATTCAAAATACCAAAAAAAAAAAAAGGAAGAAAAAGAAATCCCAAAAACATACAGAACTTCAATCCCACAACAAAAGAAATTATAATCAAAATCAAGGCACACTGGAAGCGTAAAGAACAAATCACTTTTTTTTCGGGCGACCAACCACAAAAACTCTATGCTCAGGCGACAGACACAAAATCTCTCTGCCCACCCTAAGGATAGTCCCTTCCTTTGCATCGACACTGATGAATAAAATGGAGAATCCCTTCCATTGTCGTTAGGTAAGTGATTGTAAATCGTTGGCAGAACCTTTACCTTCTCATGCATACTCTTCTCTAGTCCTTGTCCTTGTTTATCTGTTTATGGGACATCGAAATTGATCCTATTGCTAGGGACTCTGAAACTAATCCTTTTGCAAGCGAAATGATGAGTGTAACCAATCTCTATTGTGGGAGAAGAAAAACGACAATACCATAGGGTTTTTCACAATAGTACCACCAAGTTTTCCACAAGTAGAGAAACCAAAACTTCCTACAATCTGTCTTTTCGTTCATGTACTTTAATCTGTTCTATACGTTGTTTCCGCCAATAAAGGTAAGAAATAAGTGTTGAACAAAAATCTTTAGATATAATACATAGATATGTTTATTTTTTTTCATAAATAATTAAAGATTTACCAAATTATTTTAAAACAATATTTTATTTTGAATCTTTAGACAAACCAAATAAATCTTTGATATACAAATATGTTCCATACTTTTTAGGATTTCAAAATAGAAATGAAACACTAGTTGTTTATCGTCGTTTTTAACTAATAAGTTTAAAATTAATCAACCCTTTAAATGTATTCGAAGAAGGATTAAGGTATTAAAAAAAAAAAAAAACTAAAGGAAGAACAATGAGTCAGTCAATAATGAGGACGAGGTAACTCACTATTTAAAAATAGTGTATTTCCAGAAGCTTGAAAATCAATCATTTCAATATTGCGATCATATTATTGGATGGAATGGTCTGTTTCTGCTAACTCGCTATTCAAATACATTGTATTTTCAGAAGTACCAGACGATACGGTATCAACAACTATATATAAATCATTTTGGGAGAAGTTCGAAATTGACATCAATCACAAAACATCCTTATCTTCGAGAATCTGAATAAAGCTTGAATTGTTGGAACCATCCCAATATAATGTAAAACGAGATATAGAGAGATTGGAAGACGAGAAAAGCTTACCTTAAATATAATCAACAAATTGTTAGAAGGATGAATTTGATGGAATACAAGTCTCTATAATACGATAATCATGATAGTGCGAATTTTCATCCCATCTACTGTCAGAAAGAATTCTTACTCATTGTGGAGCCATAGCAAAAACGGAAAGATTGAAATAGTAACTATTTGTTTGTAAAAAAAAATCTACCTTTTTAGATACTGATACGAAGTGTATATTAAAAATTTTAAAATGATATTATAATATAATAAGATGATAAGTAATAAAACGTGATTAAAAATAAAAAAATGAGAAAATTTGAATGAAATATACTATTTGTTTGATGATAATATATATAAAATAGTGAATAAGATCTTAATAGAAATCAAATATATTACTTCGTATTTAAAATAATAAAAAATTAATAAGATAATGTAAAATTTGAAGATCTAATATAGATTAAAATCAAAATGGAGATATACAAATTAAAGATTGGTTCATTTTGAATAAATTCAAAAAATGGTTACATCAAACGAAATTTGATATTACTCTATCAATTCGAAACTCAAATTTGCCAAAAAAAAATGTGTCACCTTTTTCTCTTGAATCAATTTGGTTGGAATCTCATAACCGGCACTTCTATTTACACTGTATTTCTATTTAGACTTACACACTATAGAAAATACATTGTATTCAATAATGCTGTTAGCTGACCATATTATGGGGAAATTCATTATTATAAAAGTGGACGTCACACACGTTTTGCCAAAATTCTTATTATTTTCTGTTTTTAACATAAATCCAGAGGACCCTCCAATTTTGCCATTTTCCCCAATTTCCCATTTAAAATAGATTTAAAAATTTTTATTATCAAGTTTTCATTTTTAAAAATAACAATAAATTATATGGAGTAGGAGAAGTTTAAAGGTTGAACCCTAATAAGACATTCGTGAATTTTCACCTAGTTCCGTTATCTATAATCTATGATATATATAAATGGGACAATAAGAGAGATTTTTTTGTCCCCTTTTTACCCATAAAATTTTCCTCAATTAACATTTTACCCTCACAACCCTTGATTTCTATTTTCCCTCACATAAACGTACACCTCTAGCAAAAAAAAAAAAAAAAAAAAAAAAATGAAAAAGAAAAGAAAAGAAAAGAAAAACTAAAATAACTAATCAACAATAATCACACCTTTTCGAATTTCATGGAATTGTCGACGTATCCTTTCACATAATACATAACCCTTCACACAATAACTATATATTTTTCAAAGAATTAGGTACAAACTTTCATATTTTTCTTTGGCTTCATCTCCATTTTTAGAATGTCATGATAAAAATAATTATTGAATAATAATTGAATCTTTCATTCTTCATAAAAAAAAAAAAAAAACATTGGATCATGCTAGAATGAAACCTTGATAATCCATATATAAACTTATTTTATTCGACAAAAAAAGTATGATTATTATCTTCATATTTAAATTTTGTTTTATTATTGTTCGTTAGCAGAATTTTCCTCTTTTTAACTATTGTTAATGCTTTATAATTATATATATATATATATATATATATATTACCTTTTTTTTTTGTACAATAGAATGTATGAGAATTCAAACCACAAATCTCTTGGTCTTTGATACATCCATATGTCAATTGAGCTATGCTCGATTTGAAAACATTATTTCATTTTAAATCAACATAAAATCATCCAATAAAATTATTGCTCTCAAAATAATATCAAAGTAGCAAGAAAAAGCATAACGTAATTAGTGATAAATAAGTAGAAAATCCTATTTTTGAAGTTAGAAAGTTTTAAAAAAGTTTTCCAACCAATAAAAGGTAGAGACATGATGTTTTTTGTTTCAATAATTTTGTTTTATAAGATCTTACACAACGACAAGAATTCGGTTTATTTTTAAGGAGGGGGGAAAAGGATTCAGTTTTATTTATAGATATAAAAGGAAAATGATTTAAGTTTTCAGAAAAGAGAGGAAAATGATTTGTGAATTGGTTATAATTATAATTATAATCATAATTTTGACATGATTTTCAACGAATCAGAGTGGCGCAGCGGAAGCGTGGTGGGCCCATAACCCACAGGTCCCAGGATCGAAACCTGGCTCTGATAGAGAAAGGCTTCCATTCCATTATTTTTTTAAACTTAAAGGTTAAAAGGCACAAGGGCCAAAACGACGTCGCATCCTAAAAGCACGGCCCACATCCTTCAGCCCAATTAGTTGGAAGAGAAGAAGAAGAAGAAGAATGATAAAGGCGGAATGTACAGATAAAATTGTTTCATGACAAAATTCCAATTTTGTTTTTTTTATTACTGAGTTTAATTAGTAAAAAATGATAGAACACTTTAAATACTTCAAACTCTTGTATTTGTTATCTACAACATATTTAAATTTTTTTTTATTATTGTTTGTCGGCAGAAACTTTTTTAAATAAATAAGATATTCGTAGTATCTTGAAATATAAATTTTTGTACATTATTCATTGGTATGATTTATTTCCAAACACTAATAAATATTTGGACTATATTCAATTTTAAATTTAGATTATTTTCTTCTTTTTGAAGGACACGGTAACAACTTATAAGAAGCATTTTCATTTTCAATTTGTCAAATGGATCTTTTCTTCTAAATGGCCAATTATTTAATATATGGAGGAAAAAAATTATGTGAAAGTAAAAGATAAGGCTTAAGAGAAAGTGTTAATAATGACGAACATTTGAAATTTAGAAATGTAGCAATTGCGAATTGGCTTCAGACTTCAAAGAGCGACAATACTAGAACATGAAACTTAAAGGGTGTCACAATTTCATTCATTATTGTACATTTCAGATCAATGCTTACACTTCATTGTTCCTTGTGAGAAATTACAATAAGCTTTTTAATTTTCAATTTGTCAAATGGAATTTTTTTACTAATTGGCAAATTATTTGGTATATTCTATTTATTTTTTTTTTCTTTTAGTAGTGACACAATTATATGGAGTGTCTTCCTTCTCAACCGTAACAAAGTTTTATAAATTTGTGTTATTTTAATATTTAAATGTTGATCATATAATTTTTGTGAGTTTGTGAAGTTTTATATTATTATTATTATTATCTGTTAACTTTAGTTATGTCTTTCATTAGATTTCCATGGTTTCAATTTTATTTGAATAGATATCTTATTTATCTGTTTGAACAAAAAAATTTACCTGTTTTTCCCATGTTTGAGTTTGACATCTTTTATTTATTGTGTTAAAACTACCCATGGTAACAATAGTGATGAGCAACACAATCAAATTTGATAGATTCAAAAGATCTAAAACAAAGATATTGACATATATATTATCTAATTTTTTATTTTGGTTTATTCTCAAATTTACTCTAGTAATAATATTTGTGCTATTTATGTAGGAGAGATGAATCATTTTGAATCACAAGCTAACAAAACTAGTAGTTTATATTAATTCATGAATTAGTTCATGATTTATATAATGTTTTTTTAGATAAATGATTTAGGTTATTATTTCATCATTTTTAACTTCATGCCAAAAATATACAATTAAAATACAATGATTCAAAATTTATATGTTACCATCAAATTCTATGTACCAAGTTTTTCAAAGATTCTCAAACACGTGCAAGATATTTTATATTTGCTGGGAATTAACCTAAAATAAGATACACAAAGTTCTGGCCATGAGCTATCTTATTATTTTTAATTCTTATGTCAAATATGTATTATTTAAATTTAGTAAAATTAAAATTAATTGTTTTTATTGAAATTTCACCAATGAAATTGATAATGTAAAGATTCTTAGTTATTTGAAAAACGAGACTATTTTCAAAATTGAAAATTGAAATGAACACCAATATTCTAAATTGAGAGATTCATGAGATATTTCCAATATGTATTATTTTATGGAAATGTATCCAGAATCAATATGCTTTTTTTATTGGTTGGTAGGAAAGGAGATAATTATATAAAAAGAGTAAAAATATCGTAATAGTATTATAGAAGATATAATAAACCACACAGAGCATGGAATATAAGGAGAGAGACGTCTTATGCTTTAAATATAATATAATATGATAGCTACTGTTCGTGCTCGTGCTGCTTCGGTTGACCTTCTTGGTCTAATCTAGTGTGTAATGTTTTTTCTTTTTGATCTTTATGTTGTTTTTGTTTTGCTGTCGTCCCTAGTTTGTAGGGTTTTGGGTTCTTTTCTCTGCCTTTCTCCCATCGTGATCTGCGTCTTTATTTGTATGTGTTGTTTTTGTTCTGGTCTTATCTTGTGGGCTTTGTTTTGGCTTGTACTGTCTTTGCTTGTGCTTTGGTTCTTTGATGCCTTCCCGAGCTATGGGATCGCGTTGTTGTATAATAATATCACTTATTCTAAAAAAAATAATACTGTCTATATATTCACAAACACAATATAACTTAGTAGTTAAAACATTTGCTCATTTGTTTGTAAGTTACAAAAACTCAATGACCCAAAAAAATTCATAATTTGTGCGGTTTGGGTTGAGTTAAATTCAAATAAATGAAAATTTTATGGGTTGGGTTGGTTCATGGGTTCACTTAATATAAAACCAACCCAAATTTATTATTAACTTTAAAAAAATATATTTTTTATTACTTATAACACAATTATTTATACATATATTGATTTTAATTTTATTTAATTACAATATTTTTTTAATAATTTATTCTTCAACAATTATTAAAGGTAATTTCTTTGCACTTTAGAAAGAAAATTTTCACTATCTAAATTAAAATTGAATTGTTAATTTTAATTAAATATATGAAAATAATTAAATTAGATTTTTTCATATTTACGTTTTGCTTCTTTTTAGAAATTTTTTTAAATAAATGACCCGATGAGTGTAACTCGATTGACATAATGCTCGTACTATCCACCCTACATTTTAATTACAATACATTTGCAAAAAAAAAAAGGAAAAAAAGTGGTATGTATTGTAACGACCCGACCCCTTTAGGACTTAAGTTAGGCCATTACTAAAATACATGCATGCATGACACTTAAAACGACACTTTATGTTGAAATAAATGCTAAATAGACAAGAGAAGTTCAAAAGCCATTTATTAAATGCAATTGTTAAAACAATAATGGGGTATCCGTGATTCGTAAAGACTATTAAAAGTATAAAAAAAACAATCCTTAAGTTTCAAACAGTAAAACTAAACATTAAGGGAAAAATAAGGACTCTAAATTTCATGATGCAGAAGCGTAAAAACTAGTCCCAGTGGCACGATCACAAATTCCACTGCGCCCTCGTCGGTGCATCTCTACCCTTATCTGAAACATCAACATAAGAAAGAATGAGTATTGAATACTCAGTAAGTAACCCCACCACTGGGGTCAGGCTAGGTATCCATGTCCTCTAGATACCCACTTATGACACATATATACACATGAAACAGGTAAGAGACTGAGTCCTATCCTACTGTAGTTAATTATGCCCACTACCTCTGGTGAATCCCGAAGGAGACACAAATTGGTGAATCTCGAAGGAAACACAAAACAGGTGAATCCCGAAGGAAACACAAAACTGGTGAATCCCGAAGGAAACACAAAACTGGTGAATCCCGAAGGATACACAAACTGATGAGCATCTAATTAATCAGTGAGGACATTCACACAGTCTCAACATTCAAAAATCAACACCATACGAATCTATGACATACATGTAATCCTCAATACCATGGCTCTACCACATACACATAATCCTCAACAACATATTCTAGAACATTCATGTATACCTTAACATCATAGTTCCACAACATACAAGTATGCCTCAACATTAGCAGATCAGATACCAACATATGGAAACACATACCACCTCATGCTAACAACCAAGTGCCTAGGTGTATATGTAAACAAATCAGAACTCGTGCCAGAACATACTTTGATTCAGGTCATACTATCAATCAACATGCTAACATTTACCATAACATACACTCATCATGTTAGCATACAACTAAAGCCTGGCCCGTGGGCAGTTCCAGTGGTAAGATTACTCATCTCAGAATTAAATCCAAATAAACCCAAGCAAGTTTATCTTCTTCTTTTCAAGCAAGACCTTGAAGTAACACCGTAATTGTGGCTTGGTCCAAAATAAATTTTAAAAACCTAATTCTGTTGGCTAACCAACTGCAAAAAAATCAATCCTTTGTAATGTCGAACAGCACACTTCGACCTTAAAATTCCTCCAAAGCTCGAATCTATGGTCCAAACATAATGGGTAAGCATTAAACGAAACCAACAATTTGATTAACATTCAAATAAAAACTCACACACTTACAAAATCTTATCCAAATCGACGGCGATGACACTGAACTGACGGCAACGACATGCAGGACTGAGTGGACGATTGACTCTCGGTGGAACAGGGCGGAGGATCGGCTCGCGACGGGAGTTTCGACGGCTGGCCTAGGTCATTCAGCTTTAGACCTTGGCAGACAGTGCAGACGCGAATCTGAGCGGTTGTGCAAGATCGACGTGCGGAAAGGTGCGCGATGGAGGAGATCTGGACGATCGCTACTTGCTGACGAGGTCGAGCTGACGTGCACGAACGAACAATCGACGAACTGGTGGCGGCTCGATCGGACGCACGGTGCCGAATGGAAAGAAGATGGTCGGCAGCTGCTAGAGCACACAGAGAATGTCTTCACGTTGGGGGGGGGGGAGAAGAAGAAGAAGGGAGAGGAAATAGTTTTTTTTTTAATTTTCTTTTTAAAGGAAAAATGTTATTTTAATAAAAGAAATATAATATAATAATTTTTTTTATTCCATTATATTCTATTTCACTTTTATTTTAACTTTTCGCTCATTATACAAATATATCTAAATATATATATTCTTAAAACTCTTCCTCTTTTCTCTTCAAATTCCAAAATTAAAATCAAATTAATTTTTCCAATATAAATTTAAATTCTCGACATTAACTTAAAATTAAATTAATGTGACATAAATCAAAATCTCCCCTTCAAACAAAACTGAACTTCGAAATTAACAAAATTGTCCTCGAATTTTACGAAAATACAGAATTTGAATAATGAAAAACTCGAGATGTTACATGTATGGAGGTGCTACTATCATATCAAATGATGAGAATGACTTAGACTTCTAGCTCATTACAAAAACTTTCAAGAAAAAAGTTGTGTTTGTTATCCCACGTAAGATTTTGATTTACTTTGAGAGTTTAAATACTGAGACTTTCTTTTGAAATCGCAAAATGTTGTGGTAGCAGTAGAATATTTTCCCACGTACATACTACATATGATGGATTCACGGGTTTGGGTAATTGCATTTGATCTAAAGAGAAATAGTTTTTACTACTATTCCATATGTTTTTACACTGATTCTTCTTCAACGAGTGTACGACTAAGTAAGGATATTATGTTAACCTCATAGAGCAGCTGACAAAGACGATTTATCACCGAAGTTACCCCCAATTTTGACTAAGTAAGGATATTATGTTAACCTCGGAGAGCAACTGACAAAGACGATTTATCACCGAAGTTACCCCCAATTTTACTTTCAATTAAGTGATTCTTCCATAACACAACAAAGATCAACGCTTGAGTTAGGATAAGGTATGTTGTACTTGTCTTAGTGATATTCCCAAATATATTAATTATTTCATACATTTGTTGAAAGTCAAGTGACGAAAATGTCAATATCGGAATTTTCCTCTTTAAAACGAACTAAAAAAAAAAAACATAACATGAAGAAGTATTTGGATAATTAATTTTCAATTAAAGGGCTTGGATTTGAATTTTGAGCATAAGTTCAAGAATAATGTAGTTTTTGAAAAAAATGACAAAATCAAGGAACTTGGGAAATTTTTTTCTAAAAATTAAGTGATTGAATAAAATTTTCTTATAAATAAGGTTAAACATGAAAATATCGACAAAAATAGGATAGTGATGGTATTGAAGCAAAAATAAGAGGCTAATTTAAAAAATAAGAAACTATCCTAATTTTGTCATTTTTTTTCTTTCAAACATATTTTTTTTTGTCAATAAATATTAAAATGACAATATATTTTTAAAAAGATTGTGAATTTTGAATCACTTTGTATTTTGTAATTCCATTGAAGCATTAATGATAATGGGAGAAGGAAGGAAGTGAAGAAGTTCCCACATCGGTGGCAGTTGAAAAGGAGCAAAGGAAGATGAAGTATAAAAGCGGATGTAGGAAGACTGAAAAATTCATACCTTTCTCGGCCTTTTGGCTAAGATCAAGTGTAGTATCTGTTCTTATCAGTTTAATATCTGATACGTGGGCCATCGGCTCACATGATATTAAATTAATTTTTTAAGGGGGAGAGCCCACTATGGTAGCTTGCTACTGGGGCTCTCGGGTGTCGCCCAAGCGTTGCACTACTGCTCGGCCTTGGCGCACCCCTCAAATCTCTAGTCTCAAGCTTTTTATTCATTGGTCCATTTCAGCCCAAACAATATTATTTAGCTTTTGATCCATAACCAAGGTCGCCATTAAAATATTGTTGAATTTATCTAATTTCAACATAGAATATTAAATTGTATGTTAAATTTTACCTATATCCTTAGAAATATATGTCCGTATGACGATTCGTGTAACTGTATGTGTCATGGTATAGTTAGTACATAAGCGGTTTTTTTCTTTTCTTTTTTTTTTTATTTATTTTTTAATTTACCTACAAATACTTGCAAGGTTTCCACTTTACTTAACAGAGTTCCTCCATGCAATTTATTTGTTTTCTTTTGTTTACAGCATTGATTAACATCTACAATGGCCTTGAATGAAGACTTCAAAGCATAATAGATGATCTGTATCTCTAGATAAGAACTCAAATCCTCCAATCTTGTGTGTTAGAAATTGTTAATCATATCATTTTTTTTTTTTGCCAAGAACTACATAACATAGTTTTAAGATGACTAGGTTGAATGGTTAGACCGCATAAACTGACTGAAAAACCACTAAGATGACAAGTTAGAAGGGTGGCCCAAAGCATTTACAATTACCAAATGGTAATTACCTTCTAGTTTATTTATAATTTCAATTATCCAAATTTCAGGACTCTTATTTAACCGTGTCTCCCATTTCCTATGGAATCTTAATCCATTCCTCAAAATTTTCTTCGTAACTTTAGCAAAATTAGAACGGAAACCTAGTTATATTAATGTTGATGAAAATATTGAGATTTTAATTTTATGGAAATATCAACGAAAAATTCAGAAAAAAATTATAAAAATTGATGAAAATGGTTATAATTTATTAATAAAACTTTGAATTGACTTTAATTAAACTATACTTAACATTCAGTTAACTTAATTAAACTATAATTAACCATTTTTAATCATAATTTCTATAAAGTAATATAACATTCAAATGTCAATTGTAAATGTCAGTATAAATGTTGATGCGTGGGTAAAACTTTTTACAAATAAAATTAATTACAAAATAATATAGAGTTTAAGAATATTTTGAAGTAAAATGATGTGAAAATTATGAAAGTTTTAGATGATAGAAGAAAAAAAAAACACAACAATTTAATTTCAAGGTGAAATGATATAAAAAACTAATGCAAAAAGTTAGAATGAGATTAAAAATAAATATACATTATCTTTTATGGTTTTTCCAAATGCAATTTCTTTAAAAATGAAAGTTTTGATTACAAAAATAATAAAGCTACAAATTAAGAAAGTCGGAAATTGAAAAAAGTAGTACATAAAAAGGGTTTAATTCTTTGTCGAGAATAGCATTTGGATGTAAAACTATAGAACTATGTATAATCAAAACCATAAAAGTTGAAAACTTTGAATTGAAGTAATGTAGTTAATTATTAAAAAAAATCAAAATCTTTTTGAAAGTCAATTTCTCAAAATTTCATCAAAATGAGAGGAATTAATATATTCTCAAAATTTTGTCTAAACTAGGGAAAAAACAAAATTTCCCCAAACCAAAATTTTGAGGCAACTTGAAATTTCGATAAAAAATTTTAAACCATGTTACAGCTAAACAATATATCCTCTACCCAAATCTTCCATTGAAGGTAAACTTGTTACCTTTTTAGTATCTAAGGAACATAAATCTGGATACAAGGCATGAATGACAAACAAGTCTATAGTCACGAACATTCAAGGAGTAATAAAGCAAAAAACAAGCATGACAAACATGCTAAAATAATACTTTCCTACCTGCGGTTCATTGACAAAAAGATTCCAATCTTGTCTATAGTCACGAACCTACAAATAATACTCATGGTAAAAATAGAGCAATAAACAATTGAAATTTAAGCATTTGTATGTTATTACCTGCTTTAAAAGCCCCTCCTGTTCGAATTGGGCGAGCATCGAGTGGGTTTTGTTTTGCGCCAGATCTGGGTGAGCATCGAGTTCTTCACAGTGGAAAAGTTCTGGACCGAATCGAGGATTGGATCAAGACTTGGATCGAGTTCGATCGAGGATCGAGTTTTGGACTGAATCGAGTTTTGGATCGGATTGAGTTCTTCATATTGGGGATCGAGGATCGAGTTTTGGACCGGATTGATAATCAAGTTCTGTATTAGATCAAGTTCTTCACAGTGGTGACGAGTTCTTCACATTGGGGATCGAGGATCGAGTTCTAATATAAAATGTTTAGACTTAGTTACAAAATCATCAACCATCACAGGAAACAAAACCCAATATATAATTTCATTTCATTTAGCTAGCTCAATCTCATTCAAGTGCAGAAAGTTAGAAACTATAATCAAACAGCAACCAAACACAAATAGTAATCAATTGCCAATGGAGAAACGCAAAAAGGAAATCCAAAATCAAATAGAAAAGGAAAATGAAAATGGATCTCAGGATGAATAAAGAGAGGAAAATCACACTCATCAAGGTTGTTGCAACTGATGGAGACGATGGAAAATCAGCCATTGACGGTGGAATGCGGGCATACATTTTTAGGACTCGCGCAGAGTTGAGAATGATAAAGAGAGAAATGAGAACGATATGGATTTCAAGTGTTGAAAGTTGTGATTTGAGAAAATAAAGGTTGAGATTCGAGAGAAAAGATTGAGATTTTGTATAGAGAGACGAAGAAAGGAAAGAAGAGAAATAGAGAAAAAGAAAATATGGCCGATTTTGTATGTTTGAAGAAGGGGTAAATACGCGCGACCCCCAAAATTTTGAGTGTTTGGGCAAATAACTACGAATATTAATTATGGGCACCCCCAAATTTGATTTTTAACATTTTTCCTTTTTTTTTTTTTTTTTTTTGGAGTGTCTATAGCCTATTTTTAAAAAGGTTATGTCCAAAAGTTATAATAAGTCATATTTGTTGTATTGAATATTAATTATATATTTAATGTTGATAATTATCGATTAATTAATCACTATTTATATTTAATCGATAATGACATATGTGCAAATAAGTAAAATAGAGAAGAGATAAAAGTGTCCAAAGAAAGTTATTCCTACATTTTCACCTTTAAATAGATTATAGATTATAGATAAAAGATATGCAAACTGAAGGAGTAATATAACATGCAACAGAAGAATTCAGAATCAATAAGCACTTAAACTACATTTAATTTGAGTTTTAAATGTTGAAAAAAGGGTTGGTTTGCCCTAGGGGTTTATTTGTAATTTACTTATGGGCCTAGGGCTTCTTTTCTGTCTATTTATTTGAGCAGTCTTTCTGTATTTCAGTGAAAACTTAATAATAAGATTCGATCGTGGTTTTTTCTCCCTGGCCTAGGGTTTTCCATGTAAATTAGTCTTGTATTTTTCCCTTTTTCTACTTTTATTTTTATCATGGTATCAGAGAAAGAGGACGAAACCGTAGGCCATAAAACCCTAGCCACCATTGATGAGTCTCCTTCGACGACGAATTTTGAGATAGCTAACACGATTAAGGAAGCTGTCCAACAATACCAAGAGACTGCCTTACCTCGCCTTCTTCAACAAGTGATTGCCGTCGGAACGACAACCCAATCCATCGACGGACAGATTGGATCGCGCCCAGATCATGCAGCGTAGCCACCCTTCAGCCGCAGACAACTCAATTCATCAAGTGCAGATAGTGTTCGGTGAGATCCAACCTATCGTCCAGCAGCCCAGATGGTGTTCGCGACCCTTCTTCAAGTTCTGATCCGTTGACCCTTCTTCAATCGACCAGATCCGTCGATTGTCCTGCAGCACTCCCAGGCGTCTTCGCGCACAACAGGCCGACCAATCTCTCAGGCGTCTTTGCACAACCTAGACGTGAACTCCCAGCTACGACTTTGAACCCTAGGGATGTCGATCAAACCGGTTGCACGACCGATCGGGGGAGTTTTCTAACCAGCAACCTCCGGTGGTAGAACGGTCGGTCGTCTCTAACTGCAGTGACGCCGGTCTGGTCTTTTTTTCGGCAAACTCTTCGACCGGTTTGACCGGAGAGTGTTCTAATGAGATTAAAAGTAGATTTTTTTTCCTCCAGCAACAGCTCGCGGATTTCGGGTCGATTCTTGGTACAAACTCAAAAATGGTTCAACCGGAATCGTCAATTTAATGCTAGACTCCGAGAACCCGGTAAACTCTTTCCATTTTTTACCTACTACGAATTTATTATATGGATCGATAGGACACTCTGCAAGAATTATAATTGGAGAAAAGTTGAATGGCAAAAATTATTTTTCTTGATTTCAATCCATACGAATGGCTCTGAAAGGAAGACAGAAATTTGGCTGTCTAATTGGGGAGATAGCAAACCTGAACCTGGTAGTCCCCACGAGCGTATTTGGAGAGCAGAAGATTCATTGCTATGAACAGTTTTAGTGAGTAGCATGGAACCTCAAATTGGCAGACCGTTTCTTTATATGGCGACTGCCAAAGAGATCTGGGATGCAATACAGCAGTTGGATTCGTAGAAGCAGAATGCATCGCGCCTTTATACCTTACGCAAACAAGTTCATGAATGTAAGCAAGGAGCTATGGACGTCATGTCATACTTCAACAAATTGTCCTTGTTATGGAAAGAAATGGACTTATGTCGTGAGATTGTCTAGAGATGTACATATGATGGGACGCAGCATTCCAAACTTGAGGAAGCTAATCGAGTGTATGATTTTCTGGCGGTGTTAAATCCAAAATATGACGATGTTCGCAGCAGAATTTTGGGCCAACGTCCTACACCATCATTGAGGGAAGTGTGCTCTAAAATATGCCTCGAAAAAGACAGATCTAAGGCCATGAATATTTCAGTTGTTACATCTGCTAAGGTTGCAGCTTTTGCCACCAAGTCATCTGGATCAGATAGTGACAAGAAACCTCCACCTATCTGTGAGCATTGTAAAAAACCATGGCACACGAAAGACTAGTGTTGGAAGCTTCATGGAAAACCTCCAAATTACAAACGACGTCAATCACAGAACAAGGTTGGTTCTGGACGTGCTCTAGCCAGCGACTAGGCAAATGACAAGGCTTTGACTCCGCCTCAACCTGACAGTCAGAGTAACTTAAGTGTTGCTGGGGGTCAATGCAATTACACACTCAGGTACGACTCAGTCTTTTGGTTTTATTAGCATTAATGGTAAACGAACTTGGATTGTGGATTCTGGAGCAACAGATCATCTGACCGGGTCTTTTGATCATTTTATATCATATCACCCGAGTGCCGGCAATGAAAATATAAGAATCGCAGATGGCTCCTTTGCCCCTGTCGCAAGGAAAGGACATCTTTCTCTGTTTGATGGTTTGATATTGTGTGATGTGCTGCATGTTCCTAGAATTTTGTATAACTTACTATCTGCTAGTAAAATTACAAGGGACTTGAACTGTCAGACTATTTTCTCACCCGACATTGTTTTGTTTCAGGATATGGGCTTGGGGACGATGATTGGTACTGCCCGGCACGATAGGGGGCTCTATTTCCTGACTGATGAAACTTCCTTTAAGAATGGTTATAGGACTAGTTTTATTTATTTGAATTTCTCTGTTGTTGAAACTGATTTTATGTGATGGCATTACCATCTGGGACATCCCAGTTTTCAATATACGAAGTACCTTTTTCCGCATTTATTTCATAATATTAATATGTCATACTTATAGTGCCGCCTGTCGCCTCTCCAACCCAGTTCATGAGTCTGAATCAATCTCAGTTCTAGGTATGAATATCCCTGTTTGTGATATTGATGATTGTGTTGAGACTGATAATTGTAGAATGGACAGAGATATAGAGATTGATGCAGATAATGAGAAAATAAAGGGAACTGAGGAGGATGGAGAAACTGATGGAAAAGACAACACTGAAAAAATAACTCTAGCAAACGAGAATAGTGGAAGGGAAGGTGATTTTGTGGGAAGTTCTTCTGACAAAAGATCCATAGATCAGATGGCTAGCTGTAGTAAGGAACGTGGAGAAGAGAAAAACGTGATGCGTCACTTGATCTTCCAATTGCCTTGAGAAAAGGGACTAGGTCATGAACAAAATTTCCTATGCATAGTTACATGACATATAGTAACCTATCTCCTGAGTTCAAGGCTCTTACTACCAGTCTGGATACAGTAATGATTCCAAGTAATATACATGTTTCCATAGAAACTCCCGAGTGGAGGCCTGCAGTTATGGAAGAAATAAGAGCCCTACAGAAAAATGGAACATGGGAACAGGTTGCTCTTCCTAAAGGGCACAAGACAGTTGGATGTAAATGGGTATTTACTATCAAGTAAAAATCCGATGGCTCGATTGACAGATATAAGGCGACACTGGTAAGCCAAAGGCTTTACCTAGACCTTTGGTATTGATTACTCTGAGACATTCTCTCCTGTAGCCAAACTCAATACGATCCGGGTACTATTATCTGTTGTTGTTAATAAAGGTTGGCCTTTGCACCAGTTGGATGTGAAGAATACGTTTCTTAATGGAGAATTCGAAGAAGAAGTCTATATGAGCCCTCCGCCCGGCTTCGAACACCAGTTTAACCATCGAGTTTGTAGATTGAAGAAGTTTCTGTATGGGTTGAAACAGTCGCCAAGAGCCTGGTTTGACAGATTCACCACATTTGTTAAAGCTCAAGGGTATCATCAGGGGCACTCAGACCACATGTAGTTTACAAAAAGGTTGAGTTCAGGAAAGACTTCAGTACTTATTTTGTATGTAGATGACATTGTTCTGACTAGTGATGATATTGATGAAATTATGAGACTTAAAACAAAGATGGCTGAAGAATTTGAAATTAAAGATCTGGGAAAATTGCGATACTTTCTTGAGATGGAGACGGCTCGATCGAAAGAGGGTATATCTATCTCACAACGAAAGTATACTCTAGATCTCCTCAAAGAAACAGGAATGACTGGGTGTAAACCTGTAGACACCCCTACAGAGTATAATGTCAAATTGAGTAATGTTAATAATGGAGTCCCTGTTAGCAAAGAAAGATATCAGCGATTAGTTGGAAAGTTGATATATTTATCTCACACGAGACCTAATATATCATATGCCGTGAGTGTTGTTAGTCAGTTCATGCAAGCTCCCTATGAAGAACATATGACAGCCATTGAACGCATCTTACGGTATTTAAAGGGTACTCCTGGTAAAGGTCTTCTGTTCAGGAAGTCTAATAAACGTGGTATAGAAGCATATTTAGATTCGGAATGGGCTAGATCCGCTGTTGATAGAAAGTCTATGTCTGGATATTGTACGTTTTTCTGGGGCAATCTGGTCACTTGGAGAAGTAAGAAAACAAGGAGTGGTTGCCAGGAGTAGTGCAGAAGCCGAGTACAGGGCCATGTGTTTGGGGATATGTGAAGAGATCTGGTTGAAGAAAGTATTAACAGATCTTCGACAAGACAGTGAGCTTCAAATAAAGTTTTTTTGCGACAATAAAGTAGCAATAAGTATTGCCAACAATTCGGTCCAGCACAATAGGACCAAACACGTCGAGATTGACAGACATTTCATTAAAGAAAGACTGGACAATGGTAGCATATGTATTCCCTACATCCGTTCAAATCAGCAGATTGCAGATGTCCTTACAAAGGGGTTGTTAAGATAGAGTTTTGATTACTGTGTCAGCAAGTTGGGTCTGATCGATATTTACGCCCCAACTTGAGGGGGAGTGTTGAAAAAAGGGTTGGTTTGCCCTAAGGGTTCATTTTTAATATACTTATGGGCTTAGGGCTTCTTTTCTGTCAATTTATTTGAGCAGTCTTTCTGTATTTTCGTGAAAACTTAATAATAAGATTCGATCGTTGTTTTTTCTCCCTGGCCTAGGATTTTTCATGTAAATTAGTCTTGTGTTTTTCCTTTTTTCTAATTTTATTTTTATCATTAAACATGCTACTCATGAAGTTTCAAAAGAGGGTTTGATCATGACAATACCTTTGTAGTTCTCTTCACGTTTTTAGTAGAATCTCCACAAGTTTGGGCTGGATTCTTCAGAAAACCACCAACAAGATCTTCTCTACTATGCTCAAGAAAGAATGTGGTGGAAACACTCTAATCAAGCTGAATTGAAGATGAACTAGTGAGGGTGGAGTTGGGTATTAGGTTTATAGCAGTAAGGATAAAAAGCTCAGTCTTCTTTCAATTTCCATGCATGAAGCTTCATTATATAGCCTTAAATCATGCAATAGAAGATGGTTGCATTTAGGGCAGCTCCTACCTGGTGTTGATTAAAGAGTGTATAGTAGAATTTGGTGATAATACACCATATGTGAGTTTCGTGGATATTTCCAATTTTTTAGGAGAAATCCACTAACTCAAAATCAATTTCAAAAAATTGAATTTTTATTTAAATAAAACTATTTTATTAAAATTTAGTTTTTACATAATGAATTCAAAATTAATTTAATATCTTAATATTAAATTAATAAAACATCAATTTCATATAATAAATATTTAAATCATAATTTAAATATTAATTGATTCTCCAATCTCGTTTTAATTTCGATTAAATTAAACGTTTTAATTGTATCATATACAATTAATATGAAAAACACTAAAATTGAATTTGAACATTTCAAATTCATAACCCTAAATTCAAAATTCAATCAATCAATTACTCAATTCATTATTCCAATTTATGAGCTAGTAGAGGGACCTATCGGACCTATAGATCATGAGCTCCAACGATTTGTAATTAATTGGTTTAATTCTTTGTCGAAGTTATTACTTTTCGTTAACCATCAAGACATGCCACTATAGCTCGTTATTTTCACTCTTCTCACTGTAGATGTATTTCTGTCCATGTAAATCATAATCAGTAATTCGATCATTCACAGGTCGTTCGTATTTATAGCTAGGTCAAAATTACCATTTACCCCTATAAATACATCTTGTTCCTTAAGTTCCCACCAACCCTCTAATGAACAATTGATTCATAATACTACTTATGAATCATGTCCCTCTCTATCATGAGAAGGCAAGCCCCGATTGTTCAAGACCTAGAATCAGCACTTAAGAGAACAACCTATCTGCTAATCCTAAAACGGGTAGGAGTGAATTCCATCTCGCAGGGCTATGTTCTCAGCTATCTATCCAGTCTTATCCCAAAATATAAGGTTTATTGAGCAATGCTGTTGGACTACTTTCACCCATGTAGATCAAAGGACAATCCCGAATAAACAGAAGTTCATAGCTAGCTCAAGATTAAGATTGGGTTATCCTAGGTTACTTTAGTATGAAATAGTCAATTTTAACAGTAAACGGTCGTTATAAAGAAAAGTAACTATTTCGTGGTCTAGTTTTTATGCAAACTCATTGCATAGGATGCCTCCACTCACATGTCTCTACATGAATGATCTGTAGATCACATCATTTGTATTAATTATACAAAATAAGCCGTATCCAATAGTGTTCATAACTCTCAAAGTTTTGAGGATAAGGCAACTTCTAAACCCAAAAAGTCAGAAGCCGATCTAACTAGATCTATAAGCCAGAG
Organism: Benincasa hispida; assembly: GCF_027475165.1. NCBI lineage: Eukaryota > Viridiplantae > Streptophyta > Magnoliopsida > Cucurbitales > Cucurbitaceae > Benincasa > Benincasa hispida. The sequence goes on from NC_143478.1 coordinate 63,682,527, forward strand.
GACGGTCCAAGTTGATCATCATTCTCCAAAAAGATCATGATTATTTTTTTTTTTATATGTCACTGATACAAACTTTCTATTTTACTCCATATCTCCAATTGTTAAAAAAAGAATTTATATTAACTTTTTTAGTTTTTCTATTAAACCAAACAATAAAGAAAATATTATTTAAAATAAGCCGATAAGATAAATGTCAAAATTTAAGGTTTCGTTTGAAAAAAAGGTAAAATATTTTCAAAATTGTGAAAATGACAAAATTAAATTAAATAATAAAAAAAATAATAATGCAGAATTATCAAAACTACTCTCACTTAAAATAAAAGACCAAATGTTCACATATTGAAGTTGGAGAGTTTCTAAACCGTCCAAAAAACAACAAATACACTGTTTTTTTATGTATTATTTTATGAAAATGTATCCAGAATCAATATGCTTTTTTTATTGGTTGGTAGGAAAGGAGATAATTATATAAAAAGAGTAAAAATATCGTAATAGTATTATAGAAAATATAATAAATCACACAGAGCATGGAATATAAGGAGAGAGACGTCTTATGCTTTAAATATAATGTAATATGATAGCTACTATTCGTGCTCGTACTGCTTCGGTTGACCTTCTTGGTCTAATCTAGTGTGTAATGTTTTTTCTTTTTGATCTTTATGTTGTTTTTGTTTTGCTGCTATCTCTAGTTTGTAGGGTTTTGGGTTCTTTTCTCTGCCTTTCTCCCATCGTGGTCTGCGTCTTTATTTTTATGTGTTGTTTTTGTTCTGGTCTTATCTTGTGGTCTTTGTTTTGGCTTGTTTGTGCTGTCTTTGTTTGTGAGAATGACTTAGACTTCTGGCTCATTACAAAAACTTTCAAGAAAAAGTTGTATTATTATCCCACGTGGATAGATTTTGATTGACTTAGAGAGTTTAAATATGAGACTTTCTTTTGAAATCACAAAATGTTGTGGTAGCAATAGAATGTTTTCCCACATGCATACTACATATGATGGATTCAGGGTTTGGGTAATTGCATTTGATCTAAAGATAAATAGTTTTTACTATTATTCCATAGTTTTTTACACTGATTCGAGCTAATGGTTTTAAATTTGTTCAAATCCTTCTTGACGACTGTACGACTAAGTAAGAATATTATGTTAACCTTGGAGAGCAACTGACAAAGACGATTTATTACCGAAGTTATCCTCAATTTACTTTCAATGAAGTGATTCTTCCACAACACAACAAAGATCAATGCTTGAATTAGGATAAGGTATGTTGTACTGGTCTTAGTGATATTTCCAAATATATTAATTATTTCATACATTTGTTGAAAGTCAAGTGACGAAAATGTCAATATCTGAATTTTCCTCTTTAAAACGAACTAAAGCAAAAAAGAAAAAAAAAAACATAACATGAAGAAGTATTTGGATAATTAATTTTCAATTAAATGGCTTGGATTTGAATTTTGGGAATAAGTTCAAGAATAATGTAGTTTTTGAAAAAAATGACAAATGATTGTGAATTTTGAATCACTTTGTATTTTTTAATTCCATTGAAACATTAATGATAATGGGAGAAGGAAGGAAGTGAAGAAGTTCCCAAATCGGTGGAAGCTGAAAAGGAGTAAAGGAAGATGGAGTATAAAAGCGGATGTATGAGGACTGAAAAATTCATACCTTTCTCAGCCTTTTGGCTAAGATCAGCCCACCATGGTAGCTTGCTACTGGGGCTCTCGGGTGTCGTCCAAGTGTTGCACTACTTCTCGGGCTTGGCGCACCCCTCAAATCTCTAGTCTCAAGCTTTTTATTCATTGGTCCATTTCAACCCAAATAATATTAATTAGCTTTTGGTCCATAACCAAGATCTGACATCCACTGAAGGCCTGAGATTAGGATTTTGGGTGGTATATTGTAATTTCACTCATGAAAATATCTCTTATTATGTTGAAGTTGTTGCTCAAAGCGAATATTTTAAATGGAGCCATACTAGATTGTGAGGTAAAGGAAAAGAATTCATATTGGATACAAATAAAATATGATATAATGTTCACCATAGTATAAACCATTAAAATATTGTTGAATTTATCTAATTTCAACAAGTATTCTATTTTGTGTTATTAAATTTTATGTTAAATTTATCTATATTCTTAGAAATATATGAAAGTTTTGATAAACAAAATAATAAAGCTACAAATTAAGAAAAGTTGGAAATTGAAAAAAGTGTACATAAAAAGGGTTTAATTCTTTGTCGAGAATAGCATTTGGATGTAAAACTATAGTAGCATTTGGATGTAAAACTATAGAACTATGTATAATCAAAACCATAAAAGTTGAAAACTTTGAATTGAAGTAATGTAGTTAATTATTAAAAAAAAATCAAAATCTTTTTAAAATGTCAATTTCTCAAAATTTCAAAATTTCATCAAAATGAGAGGAATTATTATATTCTCAAAATCTTGTCAAAACCAGGGAAAAGACAATTTTCCCAATCAAAATTTTGAGGCAACTTGAAATTTCAATAAAAATTTTAAATAATGTTACAGCTAACCAATATATCCTCTAACCAAATCTTCCATTGAAGGTAAACTTGTTACCCTTTTAGTAACTAAGAAACATGAATCTGGATACAAGGCATAAATGACAAACATGTCTATAGTCACGAACATTCAAGGAGTAATAAAGCCAAAAATAAGCATGACAAACATGCTAAAATAATACTTTCCTACCTGCGGTTCATTCACAAAAAGATTCCAATTTTGTCTATAGCCACGAACCTACAAATAATACTCATGGTAAAAACAGAGCAATAAACAATTGAAAACGAGAAGAGAAATAGTGTAGTACAAGAGAGAAGAAAAGGAAATTGTCATCAAGAGAATAAGAAAGTGATAATTCAAAATGTTCTAAAAGATGTTTTAAACTGAAATTTGAGCATTTGTATGTTATTACCCGCTTTAAAAGTCTTTCCTGTTCGAATTGGGCGAGCATCGAGTGGGTTTTGTTTTGCGGCAGATATGGGCGAGCATCGAGTTCTTCACAGTGGAGGAGTTCTGGACTGGATCGAGGATCGGATCAAGACTTGGATCGAGGATCGAGTTTTGGACCAGATCGAGTTCTGGATCGTATTGAGTTCTTCATACTGGAGATCGAGGATCGAGTTTTGGACCGGATCGATAATCAACTTCTGGATTGGATCGAGTTCTTCACAGTGGTGATGAGTTTTCCACATTGGAGATCGAGGATCGAGTTTTGGACCGGATCGAGGATCGAGTTCTAATATAAAATGTTTAGACTAAAGTTACAAAATCATAAACAATCACAGGAAACAAAATCCAATATATAATTTCATTCCATTTAGCTAGCTCAATCTCATTCAAGTGCAGAAAGTTAGAAACTATAATCAAACAGCAACCAAACACAAATAGTAATCAATTGCCAATGGAGAAACGCAAAAAGGAAATCCAAAATCAAATAGAAAAGGAAAATGAAAATGGATTTCAGGATGAATAAAGAGAGGAAAATCCGACTCACCAAAGTTGCTGCAACTGACGGAGACAATGGAAAATCAGTCGTTGACGGTGGAATGCGGGCACACATTTTTAGGACATCGCGCAGAGTTGAGAATGATAAAGAGAGAAATGAGAATGATATGGATTTCAATTGTTGAAATATGTGATTTGAGAAAATAAGGGTTGAGATTCGAGAAAAAAGATTGAGATTTTGTGCGGAGAGACGAAGAAAGGAAAGAAGAGAAATAGAGAAAAAGAAAATATGCCCGACTTTGTGTGTTTGACGAAGGGGTGAAAGCGCGCAACCCCAAAATTTTGAGTGTTTGGGCAAATAACTACGAATATTAATTATGGGCACCCCCAAATTTGGTTTTTAACATTTTTCCTTTTTTTTTTTTTTGTAGAGTATCTATAGCCTTTTTTAAAAAGGTTATGTTCGAGAGCTATAATAAGTCATATTTGTTGTACTGAATATTAATTATATATTTAATGGATAATGGCATATGTGCAAATAAGTAAAATAGAGAAGAGATAAAAGTGTCCAAAGAAAGTTGTTCCTACATTTCACCTTTAAGTAGATTATAGATTATAGATAAAAGATATGCAAACTGAAGGAGTAATATAACATGCAACAGAAGAATTCAGAATCAATAAGTACTTAAACTACATTTAATTTGAGTTTTAAATGTTGAAAAAAGGGTTGGTTTGCCCTAGGGGTTTATTTGTAATTTATTTATAGGCCTAAAACGCTTCCTTTCTGTCTATTTATTTGAGCAGTCTTTCTGTCTTTCAATGAAAACTTAATAATAAGATTCGATCGTGGTTTTTTCTCCCTAGCCTAGGGTTTTCCACGTAAATTAGTCTTGTATTTTTCCCTTTTTCTACTTTTATTTTTATCATGGTATCAGAGCAAGGGGACGAAACCTTAGGCCATGAAACCCTAGCCACCATTGATGAGTCTCCTTCGACGACGAATTTTGAGATAGCTGTCACGATTAAGGAAGCAGTCCAACAATACCTAAAGACTGCATTACCTCATCTTCTTCAACAAGTGAGTGTCGTCGGAACGACAACCCAATCCATCGACGGACAGATCGGATCGCGCCTAGATTTTAGCGATGCCCAGCCACCTTCAGCTGCAGGCAACCTAATTGATCAAGTACAAATACTGTTCGACGAGATCCAGCCTATCGTCCAACAGCCGAGATGGTGTTCGGCGACCCTTCTTCAAGTTCTGATCCGTTGACCCTTCTTCAACCGTTCAGATCCGCTGATCGTCCTGCAGCACTCCCAGGCGTCTTCGCGCACAACAGGACGGCCGATCTCCCAGGCGTCTTCGTGCAACCCAGACACGAACTCCCAGCTGCAACTTCGAATCCTAGGGATGTCGACCACACCGGGTTGTGCGACCGATCGGGGGAGTTTTCTGACCAGCAACCTCTGGTGGTAGGATGGCCAGTCCTCTCTAACTACAGTAACGCCGGTTCGATCGTTTTTCTGGCGAACTCTCTGGCCGGTCTGACCGGGGAGTGTTCTGATGAGATTAAAAGCATATTTTATTTCCTCAAGCAATAGCTCGCGGATTTCGGGTCGATTCTTGATACAAACTCAAAAATAGTTCAACCGGAATCGTCAAATTTATAGCTAGGCTCTGAGAACCCGGTAAACTCTTTCCATTCATTACCTGCTACAAATTTATTATCTGGATCGATTGGACACTCTGCAGGAATTATAATTGGAGAAAATTGAATGGCGAAAATTATTTTTCTTGGTCTCAATCCATACGAATGGTGTGGAAGGAAGACCGAAATTTAGCTATCTAACTGAGGAGATAGCCAAACCTGAACCCAGTAGTCCTCACGAGCATATTTGGAGAGTAGAAGATTCATTGCTACGATCAGTTCTAGTGAGTAGCATGGAACCTCAAATTGGCAGACCGTTTCTTTATACGGTGACTGCCAAAGTGATCTGAGATGCAATACAGCAGTTGTATTTGTAGAAGCATAATGCATCCCGCCTTTATACCTTACGCAAACAAGTTCATGAATGTAAGCAATGAGCTATGGACGTCACGTCATACTTCAATAAATTGTCCTTGTTATGGCAAGAAATGGACTTATGCTGTGAGATTGTCTGGAGATGTACACATGATGGGACGCAGTATGCCAAACTTAAGGAAACAGATCGAGTGTATGATTTTCTGGTGGGGTTAAATCCAAAATATGACGGTTTTCGTAGTAGGATTTTGGGCCAAAGTCCTACATCGTCACTGAGGGAAGTGTGCTCTGAAATACGCTTCGAAGAAGACAAATCTAAGGCCATGAATATTTCAGTTGTTACATCTACTAAGGCTGTGGCTTTTGCCACCAAGTCATCTGGATTAGATAGTGACAAGATACCTCCACCTATCTGTGAGCATTGCAAAAAACCATGGCACAAGAAAGACCAGTGTTGGAAGCTTCATGGAAAACCTCCAAATTACAAACGACGTCAATCACAGAACAAGGTTGGTTCTAGTCGTGCTCTGGCCAGCGACTAGGCAAATGACAAGACTTTGACTCCGCCTCAAGCTGACAGTCAGAGTAACTTAAGTGTTGCTGGGGTTAGTGCAATTACACACTTAGGTACGACTCAGTCTTTTGGTTTTATGAGCATTAATGGTAAACGACCTTGGATTGTGGATTCTGGAGCAACAGATAATCTGATCGGGTCTTTTGATCATTTTATATCATATCACCCGAGTGCCAGCAATGAAAAGATTAGAATCGCAGATGGCTCCTTTGCCCCTATCGCAGGGAAAGGACATCTTTCTGTATCTGATGGTTTGATATTGCGTGATGTGTTGCATGCTCCTAAAATTTCGTATAACTTACTATTTGTTAGTAAAATTACAAGGGACTTGAACTGTCAGACTGTTTTCTCACCCGACATTATTTTTTTTCAGGATCTGGGCTTGGGGATGATGATTGGTATTGTTCGGCACGATAGGGGGCTCTATTTCCTGACTGATGAAACTTCCTTTAAGAATAGTTATAGGACTAGTTTTATTTCTTTGAATTTCTCTATTGTTGAAACTGATTTTATGTGATGGCATTACCGTCTGGGACATACCAGTTTTCAATATACAAAGTACCTTTTTCCGCATTTATTTCATAATATTAATATGTCATACTTATAGTGCGATGTGTGTATCTGGGCTAAACAAAGTCGTGTTTCATTCCACTCTCAACCTGAAAAGCCGTCCAGACCATTCTGTCTTATCCATAGTGATGTCTGGGGGTCCCTCACCTACCACTACCTCTACAAGAAAATGGTGGTTCGTCACCTTTATTGACGATCACACCAGATTGACCTGGGTCTTCCTTTTGACTGATAAGTCTGAGGTGTCCACTGTTTTCCAACAATTTTATGTAACCGTAGAAACCCAGTCCAACACAAAAATTGCCATTTTACGGAGTCACAACAGGCGTGAATTCATTAATAACTCATTCTGAGACTTCCTGGTATCTAAAAAAATTATCCATCAAAGCTCGTGTGCCAATACTCCCCAGCAAAATGGAGTTGCTGAGAGGAAAAATAGACATCTAGTAGAGATCGCCCGTTCCCTTATGATATCTACCTCTCTTCCTTCCTATTTATGGGGTGATGCTATCCTCACTGCAGCCCACCGAATCAATTGCATGCCTTCCCGTGTCTTGTCCTTCCATACTCCTCTTGAATGTTTCAAAGAATTGTATCCCAACACCCGGTTAATTCCTGACGTACCTCTGCGGGTGTTTGGATGTGTTGTCTTTGTCCACACCCATGGTCCCAATCGTACGAAATTCACTCCTCGTGCCCAAAAATGTGTCTTTGTTGGTACCCTCTCCATCAACGTGGGTACAAGTGTTATCATCCCTCGTCTCCAAAGTACTTTGTATCTATGGACGTCACTTTTCTCGAGGATCAACCATTCTTCCCCGTTAGTCCACTTCAGGGGGAGCGTCCTAGTGAAGAGGCTAACTGGTCCACGTACTCCATTCCCCTAGAGATGTCGGCTGAACCTGAACATCCTAGCCCTGTTCTTCCTAGTTATGTTCTTCCCACTAATCAAGTCCCTTGGATAACTTACTACAAGAAGAATCTCAGGAAGGAAACAGTGCCACCTGTCGCGTCTCCGGCCCCAATTCATGAGTCTGACTCAGTCTCAGTTCCAGGTATGAATATCCCTGTTTGTGATATTAATGATTGTGTTAAGACTAATAATTGTAGAATGGACAGAGATATAGAGATTGATGCAGATAATGAGAAAATAGAAGGACCTGAGGAGGATGAAGAAACTAATGGAAAAGACAAAACTAAAGAAATAACTCTAGAAAACGAGAATAGTGGAAGGGAAGGTGATTGTGTGGGAAGTCCTTCTGACAAAAGATCCATAGATTAGATGGCTAGCTGTAGTGAGGAACGAGGAGAAGAGGAAAACCGTGATGCGTCTCTTGATCTTCCAATTGCCTTTAGAAAAGGGACTAGGTCATGTATAAAGTTTCCTATGCATAGTTACATGACATATAGTAACCTATCTCCTGAGTTCAAGGCTCTTACTACCAGTCTGGATATAGTAATGATTCCAAGTAATATACATGTTGCCATAGAAACTCTCGAGTGGAGGGCTGCAGTCATGGAAGAAATAAGGGCCCTACAGAAAAATGGAACATGGGAACAGGTTGCTCTTCTTGAGGGGCACAAGACGGTTGGATGTAAATGGGTATTTACTGTCAAGTACAAATCCGATGGCTCGATTGACAGATATAAGGCGACACTGGTAAGCCAAAGGCTTTACCTAGACCTTTGGTATTGATTACTCTGAGACATTCTCTCCTGTAGCCAAACTCAATACGATCCGGGTACTATTATCTGTTGTTGTTAATAAAGATTGGCCTTTGCACCAGTTGGATGTGAAGAATACGTTTCTTAATGGAGAATTCGAAGAAGAAGTCTATATGAGCCCTCCACTTGGCTTCGAACACCAGTCTAACCATCGGGTTTGTAGATTGAAGAAGTCTCTGTATGGGTTGAAACAGTCGCCAAGAGCCTAGTTTAACAGATTCACCATATTTGTTAAAGCTCAGGGGTATCATCAGGGGCACTCAGACCACATGTTGTTTACAAAAAGGTTGAGTTCAGGAAAGACTTCAGTACTTATTGTGTATGTAGATGACATTGTTCTGACTGGTAATGATACTGATGAAATTATGAGACTTAAAACAAAAATGGCTGAAGAATTTGAAATTAAAGATTTGGGAAAATTGCGATACTTTCTTGGGATGGAGGTGGCTCGATCAAAAGAGGGTATATCTGTCTCACAACGAAAGTATACTTTAGATCTTCTCAAAGAAACAAAAATGACTGGGTGTAAACTTGTAGACACCCCTGCAGAGTATAATGTAAAATTGAGTAATGTTAATAATGGAGCCCTTGTTAGCAAAGAAAGATATCAGCGATTAGTCGAGAAGTTGATATATTTATCTCACACGAGACCTGATATATCATATGCCATGAGTGTTGTTCGTCAGTTCATGCAAGCTCCCTATGAAGAACATATGACAGCCGTTGAACGCATCTTACGGTATTTAATGGGCACTCCTGGTAAAGGTCTTCTGTTCAGGAAGTCTAGTAAACATGGTATAGAAGCATATACAGATTCGGACTGGGCTGGATCTGCTGTTGATAGAAAGTCTATGTCTAGATATTGTACATTTGTCTGGGGCAATCTGGTCACTTGGAAAAGTAAGAAACAGGGAGTGGTTGCCAGGAGTAGTGCAGAAGCCGAGTACAGGGCCATGTGTTTAGGGATATGTGAAGAGATCTGGTTGAAGAAAGTATATAACAGATCTCTGACAAGACAGTGAGCTTCCAATGAAGTTGTTTTACGATAATAAAGCAGCAATAAGTATTGTCAACAATCTAGTCCAGCATGATAGGACCAAACACGTCGAGATTGACAGACATTTCATTAAAGAAAGACTAGACAATGAGAGCATATGTATTCCCTACATCTCTTCAAATCAGCAGATTGCAGATGTCCTTACAAAGTGGTTGTTAAGACAGAGTTTTGATTACTGTGTCAGCAAGTTGGGTCTGATCGATATGGTGAAAATTTGGATCAAATCAAAGACTGGGCTTAAGTCTCATATTTGGGCCCAAAAAAAATTGGGCCTAAGCTCATGGAAATCATCGAGGCATTTCCCCTAAGGACGGTTCGAAGAACTAAAGGCCAAAAATCTTATCTGAAGTTCCAAAGATTAAAGCTCTAGAGAATATAACTCTTTTAAAGCTCTAAAACTTGAAGATTGAATTTCTTAAGGTTTTAACACTAAAAGATTGAAGCTATGAAGATCTTAAGACTAGAAGATTGAAACTATGAAGAATATAACTCTCGAAGTTTTGAGGATAAGGTAACTTCTAAACCCAAAAAGTCAGAAACTGATCTAACTAGATCAATAAGCCAGAGGACGGTCCAAGTTGATCATCATTCTCCAAAAAGATCATTAAGCCCAAATGTCGATGTTGAAAGAACATCATCAATCCCAAAAGCTGATCATCCAAGAATAACAACAAACTTAAGAATAAAAGTTTACTTTTCAAGGGAAAGCACCAAATGATCGAATATTAGAGATTATATTCACTATATTGAAATTTAAACAAATACAAAGTTCGACTTCAACGAACCAAATTTCTCCGAAAATCTCGTCGAACAATTTTACTTTACGAAAAAGTTGTGGGAATTAAAACAAAACTATATAATATTTATTTCTTTAATGGTAAAAACTACTATTTTTACAAAATTATATCCAAGTTACATACTTCTTGAGTAGCATAAAAAAGGTATGAAATGAACAAATATTAATAAAATTTAAAGAACAAGATAAAAAGTTAAAAAATAATGAATTATGGCTGAGATTTTGGACCTAATTCATGATCTGTGACTGAGATTGTGATTGAGAATCATAAATTCCGACTGAGAAACCATAATTTCTAGCCACAATCTTAGGGGAAATTTTGATTTTTTAAACTTTACTTTTCTTTCTTTCTTTCTTTTTTTTTTTTATATATCACTGTTACAAACTTTCTATTTTACTCCATATCACCAATTGTTAAAAAAAGAATTTATATTCACTTTTTTAGTTTTTCTATTAAACCAAACAATAAAGAAAATATTATTTAAAATAAGTCGATAAGATAAATGTCAAAATTTAAGGTTTCGTTTGAAAAAAAGACAAAATATATTCAAAATTGTGAAAATGAAAAAATTGAATTAAATAATAAAAAAATAATAATGCAGAATTATCAAAACTACTCTCACTAAAAATAAAAGACCAAATGTTCACATATTGAAGTTGGAGAATTTCTAAACCGTCCAAAAAACAACAAATACACTATAACTAAAACAATTACCACGATAAATGATGCAGCCAGTCAAACCTCAAATCTACACCTACTTGATATGGTTGCTACAACAACCAAGGCATGCATTAAAAAAAAAAAAAAAATCCAAAAATACAAAGAATTTCAATCCCACGACAAAAGAAATTAAAGATTTTCGACTTTCCTCAGTCGAAATCAAGACACACTGGAAGCGTGAAGAAAAAATCACTCTTTGTTTCGACGATCGATCCCAAAACCTTTATGCTCAGGCGACATACACAAAATCTTTCTGCCCACCCTAAGGATAATCCCTTCCTTTGCATCGACACTAACTAATAGAATGGAGAATCCCTTCCACTGTCACCAGGTAAGTGATTGTAAATCGTGGACAAAACTTTCACCTTCTCATGTATACTCTTCTCTAGTCCTTGTTTATCTGTTTAAGGGACATTGAAATTGATCCTATTGTAAGGGACTCTGAAACTAATCCTTTTGCAAGCAAAAGGATGAGTCTAACCAATCTCTATTGTGGGAGAAGAAACCGACAATACCAAGGTTTTTCACATAGTATAACCAGGTTATTCACATATAGAGAAACCAAAACTTCCTATAATATTTCTTTTCGTTCATGCACTTTAATCTGTTCTATACGTTCTTTTGCCATTAAAGGTAAGAAATAATTGCCGAACAAAATTCTTTGGATATAATATATAGAGATGTTTATTTTTTCATAAATACTTAAAGATTTATCAATTTGTTTTAAAATAATATTTTCTTTCGAATCTTTAGATAAACTAAATAAATCTTTGATATACAAATGTATTCCCATACTTTTTGGAATTCCAAGACAGAAATAGAACACTAGTTGTTTATCGTCGTTTTTTAACTAATAAGTTTGAAAATAATCAATCCTTTAAATATATTCGAAGAAGGATTAAGGTTATTAAAAAAGAGAAAACTAAAGGAAGAACGATGAGTCAGTGAAAGATTGAGGGCTGCTGGAGTAACCATGGGAAAAGACAAGCAAACAAAGACCCAATAATTATCAATAGTGAGGACGTGGTAACTCACTATTTAAATACATTGTATTTTCAAAAGCTTGGAAATCAATCATTTCAATATTGCGATCAGACTGGTTGATGGAATGGTCTATTCCTACTAACTCACTATTCAAATACATTGTATTTTCAGAAGAATTAGACATAAATCATTATGGGGAGAAATTCAATAAAATTGACATCAATCACAAAACATCCTTATCTTCAATAATCTGAATAAGGCTCGAATTTTTGGAACCATCCCAATACAATGTAAAACGAGATATATAGAGATTGGAAGACGGAAAAAACTTACCTTAAATATAATCAACAAATTGTTAGAATGACGAATTTGATGGAATACAAGTCTCAACAACATGATAATCACGATAGTGTGAACTTTCATCCGATCTACCGTCGAAAAGAATTCTTACTGAGTTTAATTAGTAAAAAATGATAAAACACTTTAAATACTTCAAACTCTTGTATTTGTTATCTACAACATATTTAAATTTTGTTTTATTATTGTTTGTTGGCAGAAACTTTTTTAAATAAATAAGATATTCGTAGTATCTTGAAATATAAATTTTTGTACATTATTCATTGGTATGATTTATTTCCAAACACTAATAAATATTTGGACTATATTCAATTTTAAATTTAGATTGAGTCAGAAATTAGTTTTATTTTCTTCTTTTTAAAGGACACGGTAACAACTTATAAGAAGCATTTTCATTTTCAATTTGTCAAATGGATCTTTTCTTCTAAATGGCCAATTATTTAATATATGGAGGGAAAAAATTATGCAAAAGTAAAAGATAAGGCTTAAGAGGAAGTGTTAATAATGACGAACATTTGAAATTTAGAAATGTAGCAATTGCGAATTGGCTTCAGACTTCAAAGAGCGACAATACTAGAACATGAAACTTAAAGGGTGTCACAATTTCATTCATTATTGTACAGTTCAGATCAATGCTTACACTTCATTGTTCCTTGTGAGAAATTACAATAAGCTTTTTAATTTTCAATTTGTCAAATGGAATTTTTTTCCTAATTGGCAAATTATTTGGTATATTCTATTTATTTTTTTCTTTTAGTAGTGACACAATTATATGGAGTGTCTTCCTTTTCAACCGTAACAAAGTTTTATAAATTTGTGTTATTTTATATTTAAATGATGATCATATAATTTTTGTGAGTTTGTGAAGTTTTATATTACTATTATTATCTGTTAACTTTAGTTATGTCTTTCATTAGATTTCCATGATTTCAATTTTATTTGAATAGATATCTTATTTATCTGTTTGAACAAAAAAATTTACCTGTTTTTCCCATGTTTGAGTTTGACATCTTTTATTTATTGTGTTAAAACTACCCATGGTAACAATAGTGATGAGCAACACAATCAAATTTGATAGATTCAAAAGATCTAAAACAAAGATATTGACATATATATTATCTAACTTTTTATTTTGATTTATTCTCAAATTTACTCTAGTAATAATATTTGTGCTATTTATGTAGGAGAGATAAATCATTTTGAATCACAAGCTAACAAAACTAGTAGTTTATATTAATTCATGAATTAGTTCATGATTTATATAATGTTTTTTTAGATAAATGATTTAGGTTATTATTTCATCATTTTTAACTTCATGCCAAAAATATACAATTAAAATACAATGATTCAAAATTTATATGTTACCATCAAATTCTATGTACCAAGTTTTTCAAAGATTCTCAAACACGTGCAAGATATTTTATATTTGCTGGGAATTAACCTAAAATAAGATACACAAAGTTATGGCCATGAGCTATCTTATTATTTTTAATTCTTATGTCAAATATGTATTATTTAAATTTAGTAAAATTAAAATTAACTTTTTTTATTGAAATTTCACCAATAAAATTGATATTGTAAAGATTCTTAGTTATTTGACAAACGAGACTATTTTCAAAATTGAAAATTGAAATGAACACCAATATTCTAAATTGAGAGATTCATGAGCTATTTCCAATATGTATTATTTTATGGAAATGTATCCAGAATCAATATGTTTTTTTTATTGGTTGGTAGGAAAGGAGATAATTATATAAAAAGAGTAAAAATATCGTAATAGTATTATAGAAAATATAATAAATCACACAGAGCATGGAATATAAGGAGAGAGACGCCTTATGCTTTAAATATAATATAATATGATAGTTACGGTTCGTGCTCGTGCTCGTGCTGCTTCAGTTGGCCTTCTTGGTCTAATCTAGTGTGTAATATTTTTTCTTTTTGACCTTTATGTTGTTTTTGTTTTGCTGTCGTCCCTAGTTTGTAGGGTTTTGGGTTCTTTTCTCTGTCTTTCTCCCATCGTGATTTGCGTCTTTATTTTTATGTGTTGTTTTTGTTCTGGTCTTATCTTGTGGGTTTTGTTTTGGCTTGTTTGTACTGTCTTTGCTTGTGCTTTGGTTCTTTGATGTCTTCCCGAGCTATGGGATCGCGTTGTTGTATAATAATATCACTTATTCTAAAATAAATAATACTGTCTATATATTCACAAACACAATATAACTTAGTAGTTAAAACATTTGCTCATTTGTTTGTAAGTTACAAAAACTCAATGACCCAAAAAAAATTCATAATTTGTGCGGTTTGGGTTGGGTTAAATTCAAATAAATGAAAATTTTATGGGTTGGGTTGGTTCATGGGTTCACTTAATATAAAACCAACCCAAATTTATTATTAACTTTAAAAAAATATATTTTTTATTACTTATAACACAATTATTTATACATATATTGATTTTAATTTTATTTAATTACAATATTTTTTTAATAATTTATTCTTCAACAATTATTAAAGGTAGTTTCTTTGCACTTTAGAAAGAAAATTTTCACTATCTAAATTAAAATTGAATTGTTAATTTTAATTAAATATATAAAAATAATTAAATTAGATTTTTTTATATTTACGTTTTGCTTCTTTTTAGAAATTTTTTAAATAAATGACCCGATGAGTGTAACTTGATTGACATAATGCTCGTACTATCCACCCTACATTTTAATTACAATAAATTTGCAAAAAAAAAAAAAAAAAAGGAAAAAAAGTTGTATGTATTGTAACGACCCGACCCCTTTAGGACTTAAGTTAGGTCATTACTAAAATACATGCATGCATGACACTTAAAACGACACTCCTTTATGTTGAAATAAATGCTAAATAGACAAGAGAAGTTCAAAAGCCATTTATTAAATGCAATTGTTAAAACAATAATGGGGTATCCATGATTCGTAAAGACTATTAAAAGTATAAAAAAAACAATCCTTAAGTTTCAAACAGTAAAACTAAACATTAAGGGAAAAATAAGGACTCTTAATTTCATGATGCAGAAGCGTAAAAACTAGTCCCAGTGGCACGATCACAAATTCCACTGCGCCCTCGTCGGTGCATCTCTACCCTTATCTGAAACATCAACATAAGAAAGAATGAGTATTGAATACTCAGTAAGTAACCCCACCACTGGGGTCAGGCTAGGTATCCATGTCCTCTAGATACCTACTTATGGCACATATATACCCATAAAACAGGTAAGAGACTGAGTCCTATCCTACTGTAGTTAAGTATGTCCACTACCTCTGGTGAATCCCATAGGAAACACTAGCTGGTGAATTCCGAAGGAGACACAAATTGGTGAATCTCGAAGGAAACACAAAACAGGTGAATTCCGAAGGAAACACAAAACTGGTGAATCTCGGAGGAAACACAAAACTGGTGAATCCCGAAGGATACACAAACTGGTGAGCATCTAACTAATCAGTGAGGACATTCACACAGTCTCAATATTCAAAAATTAACACCGTACGAATCTATGACATACATGTAATCCTCAATACCATGGCTCTACCACATACACATAATCCTCAACAACATATTCTAGAACATTCATGTATACTTTAACATCATAGTTCCACAACATACAAGTATGCCTCAACATCAGCAGATCAGATACTAACATATGGAAACACATACCACCTCATACTAACAACCAAGTGCCTAGGTGTATATGTAAACAAATCAGAACATACTTTGATTCAGGTCATACTATCAATCAACATGCTAACATTTACCATAACATACACTCATCATGTTAGCATACAACTAAAGCCTGGCCCGTGGGCAATTCTAGTGGTAAGATTACTCACCTCAGAATTAAATCCAAATAAACCCAAGCAAGTTTATCTTCTTCTTTTCAAGCAAGACCTTGAAGTAACACCGTAATTGTGGCTTGGTCCAAAATAAATTTTAAAAACCTAATACTGTTGGCTAACCAACTGCAAAAAAATCAATCCTTTGTAATGTCGGATAGCACACTTCGACCTTAAAATTCCTCCAAAGCTCGAATCTATGGTCCAAACATAATGGGTAAGCATTAAACGAAACCAACAATTTGATTAACATTCAAATAAAAACCCACACACTTACAAAATCTTATCGAAATCGATGGCGATGACACTGAACTGACGGCAACGACATACAGGACTGAGTGGGCGATTGACTCTTGGTGGAACAGGGCGGAGGATCGGCTCGCGACGGGAGTTTCGACGGCTGGCCTAGGTCATTCAGCTTCAGACCTTGGCAGACAGTGCGGCGCGGACGCGAATCTGACCGGCTGTGCAAGATCGACGTGCGGAGAGGTGTGCGACGGAGGAGATCTGGACGATTGCTACTTGTTGACGAGGTCGAGCTGACCTGCGCGAACGACGGCCCACGAACAAACAATCGACGAACTGGTGGTGGCTTGATCGGACGCATGGTGCCGAATGGAGAGGAGATGGTCGGCAGCTGCTAGAGCACACAGAGAATGTCTTCACGTTGGGGGGGGAAGAAGAAGAAGAAGAAGAAGGGAGAGGAAATAGTTTTTTTTTTTAATTTTCTTTTTAAAGGAAAAATGTTATTTTAATAAAATAAATATAATATAATAATTTTTTTTTATTCCATTATATTCTATTTCACTTTTATTTTAACCTTTCGCTCATTATACAAATATATCTAAATATATATATTCTTAAAACTCTTCCTCTTTTCTCTTCAAATTCCAAAATTAAAATCAAATTAATTTTTCCAATATAAATTTAAATTCTCGACATTAACTTAAAATTACATTAATGTGACATAAATCAAAATCTCCCCTTCAAACAAAACTGAACTTCAAAATTAACAAAATTGTCCTCGAATTTTATAAAAATACAAAATTTGAATAATGAAAAACTCGAAATGTTACATGTATGGAGGTGCTACTATCATATCAAATGATGAGAATGACTTAGACTTCTAGCTCATTACAAAAACTTTCAAGAAAAAGTTATGTTTGTTATCCCACGTGGATAGATTTTGATTTACTTTGAGAGTTTAAATACTGAGACTTTCTTTTGAAATCGCAAAATGTTGTGAATGTTGTGGTAGCAGTAGAATATTTTCCCACGTACATACTACATATGATGGATTCACGGGTTTGGGTAATTGCATTTGATCTAAAGAGAAATAGTTTTTACTACTATTCCATATGTTTTTACACTGATTCTTCTTCAACGAGTGTACGACTAAGTAAGAATATTATGTTAACCTCATAGAGCAACTGACAAAGACGATTTATCACCGAAGTTACCCCCAATTTTGACTAAGTAAGGATATTATGTTAACCTCGGAGTGCAACTGACAAAGACGATTTATCACCAAAGTTACCCCCAATTTTACTTTCAATGAAGTGATTCTTCCATAACACAACAAAGATCAACGCTTGAGTTAGGATAAGGTATGTTGTACTTGTCTTAGTGATATTCCCAAATATATTAATTATTTCATACATTTGTTGAAAGTCAAGTGACGTAAATGTCAATATCTGAATTTTCCTCTTTAAAACGAACTAAAAAAAAAAAAAACATAACATGAAGAAGTATTTGGATAATTAATTTTCAATTAAAGGGCTTGGATTTGAATTTTGAGCATAAGTTCAAGAATAATGTAGTTTTTGAAAAAAATGACAAAATCAAGGAACTTGGGAAATTTTTTTCTAAAAATTAAGTGATTGAATAAAATTTTCTTATAAATAAGGTTAAACATGAAAATATCGACAAAAATAGGATAGTGATGGTATTGAAGCAAAGATAAGAGGCTAATTTAAAAGATAAGAAACTATCCTAATTTTGTCATTTTTTTCCTTTCAACCATATTTTTTTTGTCAATAAATCTTAAAATGACAATATATTTTTAAAAAGATTGTGAATTTTGAATCACTTTGTATTTTGTAATTCCATTGAAGCATTAATGATAATGAGGGAAGGAAGGAAGTGAAGAAGTTCCCACATCGGTGGCAGTTGAAAAGGAGCAAAGGAAGATGAAGTATAAAAGCAGATGTATGAAGACGGAAAAATTCATACCTTTCTCGGCCTTTTGGCTAAGATCAAGTGTAGTATCTGTTCTTATCAGTTTAATATCTGATACGTGGGCCATCGGCTCACATGATATTAAATTAATTTTTTAAGGGGGATAGCCCACTACGGTAGCTTGCTACTGGGGCTCTCGGGTGTCGCCCAAACGTTGCACTACTGCTCGGGCTTGGCGCACCCCTCAAATCTCTAGTCTTAAGCTTTTTATTCATTGGTCCATTTCAGCCCAAACAATATTATTTAGCTTTTGGTCCATAACCAAGGTCGCCTGAGATCAGGGATTCTAGATGGTTTATTATAATTTTACTAATGAAAAAATCTCTTATTGTGTTGAAGTTGTTGCTCAAAGCGAATATTTTAAATGGATATACTAGATTGTGAGGTAAAGAAAAAGAATTCGTATCGAATACAAGTATAAACCATTAAAATATTGTTGAATTTATCTAATTTCAACAGATAATATTAAATTGTATGTTAAATTTACCTATATCCTTAGAAATATATGTCCGTATGACGATTCGTGTAACCGTATGTGTCATGGTATAGTTAGTACATAAGCGGTTTTTTTCTTTTCTTTTCTTTTTTTTTATTTATTTTTTAATTTACCTACAAATACTGGCAAGGTTTCCACTTTACTTAACAGAGTTCCTCCATGCAATTTATTTGTTTTCTTTTGTTTACAGCATTGATTAACATCTACAATGGCCTTGAATGAAGACTTCAAGCATAATAGATGATCTGTATCTCTAGATAAGAACTCAAATCCTCCAATCTTGTGTGTTAGAAATTGTTAATCATATCATTTTTTTTTTTTTTGCCAAGAACTACATAACATAGTTTTAAGATGACTAGGTTGAATGGTTAGACCTAGTAAATGCATGCTCACCCAGATCTGTTAATAATATAGAGTTCAAGAATATTTTGAAGTAAAATGATGTGAAAATTATGAAAGTTTTAGATGATAGAAGAAAAAAAAAACACAACAATTTAATTTCAAGGTAAAATGATATAAAAAACTAATGAAAAAAGTTAGAATGAGATTAAAAATAAATAAATATAAATTTAATTCCAAATGCAATTTCTTTAAAAATGAAAGTTTTGATTACAAAAATAATAAAGCTACAAATTAAGAAAGTCGGAAATTGAAAAAAGTAGTACATCAAAAGGGTTTAATTCTTTGTCGAGAATAGCATTTGGATGTAAAACTATAGAACTATGTATAATCAAAACCATAAAAGTTGAAAACTTTGAATTGAAGTAATGTAGTTAATTATTAAAAAAAATCAAAATCTTTTTTAAAGTCAATTTCTCAAAATTTCATCCAAATGAGAGGAATTAATATATTCTCAAAATTTTGTCTAAACTAGGGAAAAAACAAAATTTCCCCAAACCAAAATTTTGAGGCAACTTGAAATTTCGATAAAAAATTTTAAACCATGTTACAGCTAACCAATATATCCTCTACCCAAATCTTCCATTGAAGGTAAACTTGTTACCTTTTTAGTATCTAAGAAACATAAATCTGGATACAAGGCATGAATGACAAACATGTCTATAGTCACGAACATTTAAGGAGTAATAAAGCAAACAACAAGCATGACAAACATGTTAAAATAATACTTTCCTACCTGCGGTTCATTGACAAAAAGATTCCAATCTTGTCTATAGTCACGAACCTACAAATAATACTCATGGTAAAAATAGAGCAATAAACAATTGAAATTTGAGCATTTGTATGTTATTACCCGCTTTAAAAGCCTCTCCTGTTCGAATTGGGCGAGCATCGAGTGGGTTTTGTTTTGCGCCAGATCTGGGTGAGCATCGAGTTCTTCACAGTGGAAAAGTTCTGGACCGAATCGAGGATCGGATCAAGACTTGGATCGAGTTCGATCGAGGATCGAGTTTTGGACCGAATCGAGTTTTGGATCGGATTGAGTTCTTCATATTGGGGATCGAGGATCAAGTTTTGGACCGGATTGATAATCAAGTTCTATATTAGATCAAGTTCTTCACAGTGGTGACGAGTTCTTCACATTGGGGATCGAGGATCGAGTTCTAATATAAAATGTTTAGACTTAGTTACAAAATCATCAACCATCACAGGAAATAAAACCCAATATATAATTTCATTTCATTTAGCTAGCTCAATCTCATTCAAGTGCAGAAAGTTAGAAACTATAATCAAACAGCAACCAAACACAAATAGTAATCAATTGCCAATGGAGAAACGCAAAAAGGAAATCCAAAATCAAATAGAAAAGGAAAATGAAAATGGATCTCAGGATGAATAAAGAGAGGAAAATCACACTCATCAAGGTTGTTGCAACTGATGGAGACGATGGAAAATCAGCCATTGACAGTGGAATGCGGGCATACATTTTTAGGACTCGCGCAAAGTTGAGAATGATAAAGAGAGAAATGAGAACGATATGGATTTCAAGTGTTGAAAGTTGTGATTTGAGAAAATAAAGGTTGAGATTCGAGAGAAAAGATTGAGATTTTGTACAGAGAGACGAAGAAAGGAAAGAAGAGAAATAGAGATAAAGAAAATATGGCCGATTTTGTATGTTTGAAGAAGGGGTAAATACGCGCGACCCCCAAAATTTTGAGTGTTTGGGCAAATAACTACGAATATTAATTATGGGCACCCCCAAATTTGATTTTTAACATTTTTCCTTTTTTTTTTTTTTTTTTTTGGAGTGTCTATAGCCTATTTTTAAAAAGGTTATGTCCAAAAGTTATAATAAGTCATATTTGTTGTATTGAATATTAATTATATATTTAATGTTGATAATTATCGATTAATTAATCACTATTTATATTTAATCGATAATGACATATGTGCAAATAAGTAAAATAGAGAAGAGATAAAAGTGTCCAAAGAAAGTTATTCCTACATTTTCACCTTTAAATAGATTATAGATTATAGATAAAAGATATGCAAACTGAAGGAGTAATATAACATGCAACAGAAGAATTCAGAATCAATAAGCACTTAAACTACATTTAATTTGAGTTTTAAATGTTGAAAAAAGGGTTGGTTTGCCCTAGGGGTTTATTTGTAATTTACTTATGGGCCTAGGGCTTCTTTTCTGTCTATTTATTTGAGCAGTCTTTCTGTATTTCAGTGAAAACTTAATAATAAGATTCGATCGTGGTTTTTTCTCCCTGGCCTAGGGTTTTCCATGTAAATTAGTCTTGTATTTTTCCCTTTTTCTACTTTTATTTTTATCATGGTATCAGAGAAAGAGGACGAAACCGTAGGCCATAAAACCCTAGCCACCATTGATGAGTCTCCTTCGACGATGAATTTTGAGATAACTAACACGATTAAGGAAGCTGTCCAACAATACCAAGAGACTGCCTTACCTCGCCTTCTTCAACAAGTGATTGCCGTCGGAACGACAACCCAATCCATCGACGGACAGATTGGATCGCGCCCAGATCTGAGCGATGCCCAGCCACCCTTCAGCCGCAGACAACTCAATTCATCAAGTGCAGATAGTGTTCGGTGAGATCCAACCTATCGTCCAGCAGCCCAGATGGTGTTCGCGACCCTTCTTCAAGTTTTGATCCGTTGACCCTTCTTCAATCGACCAGATCCGTCGATCGTCCTGCAGCACTCTCAGGCGTCTTCGCGCACAACAGGCCGGCCAATCTCCCAGGCGTCTTCGCACAACCCAGACGTGAACTCCCAGCTACAACTTTGAACCCTTGGGATGTCGATCAAACCGGTTGCATGACCGATCGGGGGAGTTTTCTGACCAGCAACCTCCGGTGGTAGAACGGTCGGTCATCTCTAACTGCAGTGACGTCGGTCCGGTCGTTTTTTCGGCGAACTCTTCGACCGGTTTGACCGGAGAGTGTTCTAATGAGATTAAAAGTAGATTTTTTTTCCTCCAGCAACAGCTCGCGGATTTCGGGTCGATTCTTGGTACAAACTCAAAAATGGTTCAACCGGAATCATCAACTTAATGCTAGACTCCGAGAACCCGGTAAACTTTTTCCATTTTTTACCTACTACAAATTTATTATATGGATCGATAGGACACTCTGCAAGAATTATAATTGGAGAAAAGTTGAATGGCAAAAATAATTTTTCTTGATTTCAATCCATACGAATGGCTCTGAAAGGAAGACAGAAATTTGGTTGTCTAATTGGGGAGATAGCAAACCTGAACCTGGTAGTCCCCACGAGCGTATTTGGAGAGCAGAAGATTCATTGCTATGAACAGTTTTAGTGAGTAGCATGGAACCTCAAATTGGCAGACCGTTTCTTTATATGGCGACTGCCAAAGAGATCTGGGATGCAATACAACAGTTGTATTCGTAGAAGCAGAATGCATCGCGCCTTTATACCTTACGCAAACAAGTTCATGAATGTAAGCAAAGAGCTATGGACGTCATGTCATACTTCAACAAATTGTCCTTGTTATGGAAAGAAATGGACTTATGTCGTGAGATTGTCTAGAGATGTACACATGATGGGACGCAGCATTCCAAACTTGAGGAAGCTAATCGAGTGTATGATTTTCTGGCGGTGTTAAATCCAAAATATGACGGTGTTCACAGCAGAATTTTGGGCCACCGTCCTACACCATCACTGAGGGAAGTGTGCTCTAAAATATGCCTCGAAGAAGACAGATCTAAGGCCATGAATATTTCAGTTGTTACATCTACTAAGGCTGCAGCTTTTGCCACCAAGTCATCTAGATCAGATAGTGACAAGAAACCTCCACCTATCTGTGAGCATTGCAAAAAACCATGGCACACGAAAGACTAGTGTTGGAAGCTTCATGGAAAACCTCCAAATTACAAACGACGTCAATCATAGAACAAGGTTGGTTCTGGTCGTGCTCTGGCCAGCGACTAGGCAAATGACAAGACTTTGACTCCGCCTCAAGCTGACAGTCAGAGTGACTTAAGTGTTGCTGGGGTCAGTGCAATGACACACTCAGGTACGACTCAGTCTTTTGGTTTTATTAGCATTAATGGTAAATGACCTTGGATTGTGGATTCTGGAGCAACAGATCATCTGACCGGGTCTTTTGATCATTTTATATCATATCACCCGAGTGTCGGCAATGAAAATATTAGAATCGCAGATGGCTCCTTTGCCCCTGTCGCAAGGAAAGGACATCTTTCTCCGTTTGATGGTTTGATATTGTGTGTTGTGGTGCATGTTCCTAGAATTTTGTATAACTTACTATCTGCTAGTAAAATTACAAGGGACTTGAACTGTCAGACTATTTTCTCACCCGACATTGTTTTGTTTCAGGATCTAGGCTTGGGGACGATGATTGGTACTGCCCGACACGATAGAGGGCTCTATTTCCTGACTGATGAAACTTCCTTTAAGAATGGTTATAAGATTAGTTTTATTTATTTGAATTTCTCTGTTGTTGAAATTGATTTTATGTTATGGCATTACCGTCTAGGACATCCCAGTTTTCAATATACGAAGTACCTTTTTCCGCATTTATTTCATAATATTAATATGTCATACTTATAGTGCGATGTGTGTATCCGGGCTAAACAAAGTCGTGTTTCGTTCCACTCTCAACCTTAAAAGCCGTCCAGACCATTCTGTCTTATCCATAGTGATGTCTGGGGTCCCTCACCTACCACTACCTCTACAAGAAAATGGTGGTTCGTCACCTTTATTGACGATCACACAAGGTTGACCTGGGTCTTCCTTTTGACCGATAAGTCGGAGGTGTCCACTATTTTCCAACAATTTTATGCGACCGTAGAAACCAGTTCAACACAAAAATTGCCATTTTATGGAGTGACAATTGGCGTGAATTCATTAATAACTCATTCCGAGACTTCATGGTATCTAAAGAAATTATCGAACAAAGCTCGTGTGCCTATACTCCCCAGCAAAATGGAGTTGCCGAGAGGAAAAATAGACATCTGGTAGAGGTTGTCCGTTCCCTTATGATATCTACCTCTCTTCCTTCCTATTTGTGGGGCGATGTTATCCTCACTGCAGCCCACCTTATCAACCGTATGCCTTCCCGTGTCTTGTATTTCCATACTCCTCTTGAATGTTTCAAAGAATTTTATCCCAACACCCGGTTAATTCCTGACGTACCTTTGCGGGTGTTTGGATGTGTTGTCTTTGTCCATACCCATGGTCCCAATCGTACGAAATTCACTCCTCGTGCCCAAAAATGTGTCTTTGTTGGGTACCCTCTCCATCAACGTGGGTACAAGTGTTATCATCCCTCGTCTCGGAAGTACTTTGTGTCTATGGACGTCATTTTTCTCGAGGATCAACCGTTTTTCCCCGTTAGTCCTCTTCAGGGGGAGCGTCCTAGTGAAGAGGCCTACTGGTCCACGTACTCCATTCCTCTAGAGATGTTGGCTAAACCTGAACATCCTAGCCCTGTTCTTCCTAGTTCTATTCTTCCCACTAATCAAGTCCCTTGGATAACTTACTACAAGAAGAATCTCAGGAAGGAAACAGTGCCGTCTGTCGCCTCTCCAACCCAGTTCATGAGTCTGAATCAATCTCAGTTCTAGGTATGAATATCCCTGTTTGTGATATTGATGATTGTGTTGAGACTAATAATTGTAGAATGGACAGAGATATAGAGATTGATGCAGATAATGAGAAAATAAAGGGAACTGAGGAGGATGGAGAAACTGATGGAAAAGACAACACTGAAAAAATAACTCTTGCAAACGAGAATAGTGGAAGGGAAGGTGATTCTATGGGAAGTCCTTCTGACAAAAGATCCATAGATCAAATGGCTAGCTGTAGTAAGGAACATGGAGAAGAGAAAAACGTGATGCGTCTCTTGATCTTCCAATTGCCTTGAGAAAAGAGACTAGGTCATGAACAAAATTTCCTATGCATAGTTACATGACATATAGTAACCTATCTCCTGAGTTCAAGGCTCTTACTACCAGTCTGGATACAGTAATGATTCCGAGTAATATACATGTTTCCATAAAAACTCCCGAGTGGAGGCCTGCAGTTATGGAAGAAATAAGAGCCCTACAGAAAAATGGAACATGGGAACAGGTTGCTCTTCCTAAGGGGCACAAGACGGTTGGATGTAAATGGGTATTTACTGTCAAGTAAAAATCCGATGGCTCGATTGACAGATATAAGGCGACACTGGTAAGCCAAAGGCTTTACCTAGACCTTTGGTATTGATTACTCTGAGACATTCTCTCCTATAGCCAAACTCAATACGATCCGGGTACTATTATCTGTTGTTGTTAATAAAGGTTGGCCTTTGCACCAGTTGGATGTGAAGAATACGTTTCTTAATGGAGAATTCAAAGAAGAAGTCTATATGAGCCCTCCGTCCGGCTTCGAACACCAGTTTAACCATCGGGTTTGTAGATTGAAGAAGTTTCTGTATTGGTTGAAACAGTCGCCAAGAGCCTGGTTTGACAGATTCACCACGTTTGTTAAAGCTCAAGGGTATCATCAGGGGCACTCGGACCACATGTAGTTTACAAAAAGGTTGAGTTCAGGAAAGAGTTCAGTACTTATTGTGTATGTAGATGACATTGTTCTGACTAGTGATGATATTGATGAAATTATGAGACTTAAAACAAAGATGGCTGAAGAATTTGAAATTAAAGATCTGGGAAAATTGCGATACTTTCTTGAGATGGAGATGGCTCGATCGAAAGAGGGTATATCTATCTCACAACGAAAGTATACTCTTGATCTCCTCAAAGAAACAGGAATGACTGGGTGTAAACCTGTAGACACCCCTACAGAGTATAATGTCAAATTGAGTAATGTTAATAATGGAGTCCCTGTTAGCAAAGAAAGATATCAGCGATTAGTCAGGAAGTTGATATATTTATCTCACACGAGACCTAATATATCATATGTCGTGAGTGTTGTTAGTCAGCTCATGCAAGCTCCCTATGAAGAACATATGACAGCCGTTGAACGCAACTTACAGTATTTAAAGGGTACTCCTGGTAAAGGTCTTCTGTTCAGGAAGTCTAATAAACGTGGTATAGAAGCATATTTAGATTTGGACTGGGCTAGATCCGCTGTTGATAGAAAGTCTATGTCTGGATATTGTACGTTTTTCTGTGGCAATCTGGTCACTTGGAGAAGTAAGAAACAAGGAGTGATTGCTAGGAGTAGTGCAGAAGCCGAGTACAGGGCCATGTGTTTGGGGATATGTGAAGAGATCTAGTTGAACAAAGTATTAACAGATCTTTGACAAGACAGTGAGCTACAAATAAAGTTTTTTTGCGACAATAAAGCAGCAATAAGTATTTCCAACAATTCGGTCCAGCACAATAGAACCAAACACGTCGAGATTGACAGACATTTCATTAAAGAAAGACTGGACAATGGTAGCATATGTATTCCCTACATCCCTTTAAATCAGCAGATTGCAGATGTCCTTACAAAGGGGTTGTTAAGATAGAGTTTTGATTACTGTGTCAGCAAGTTGGGTCTGATCGATATTTACGCCCCAACTTGAAGGGGAGTGTTGAAAAAATGGTTGGTTTGCCCTAGGGGTTTATTTTTAATTTACTTATGGGCTTAGGGCTTCCTTTCTATCAATTTATTTGAGCAGTCTTTCTGTATTTCAGTGAAAACTTAATAATAAGATTCGATCGTTGTTTTTTCTCCCTGGCCTAGGATTTTCCATGTAAATTAGTCTTGTGTTTTTCCCTTTTTCTAATTTTATTTTTATCATTAAACATGCTACTCATGAAGTTTCAAAAGAGGGTTTGGTCATGACAATACCTTTGTAGTTCTCTTCACGTTTTTAGTAGAATCTCCACAAGTTTGGGCTGGATTCTTCAGAAAACCACCAACAAGATCTTCTCTACTATGTTCAAGAAAGAATGTGGTGGAAACACTCTAATCAAGCTGAATTGAAGATGAACTAGTGAGGGTGGAGTTGGGTATTAGGTTTATAGCAGTAAGGATAAAAAGCTCAGTCTTCTTTCAATTTCCATGCATGAAGCTTCATTATATAGCCTTAAATCATGCAATAGAAGATGGTTGCATTTAGGGCAGCTCCTACCTGGTGTTGATTAAAGAGTGTATAGTGGAATTTGGTGATAATACACCATATGTGAGTTTAGTGGATTTTTCCAATTTTTTAGGAAAAATCCACTAACTCAAAATCAATTTCAAAAAATTGAATTTTTATTTAAATAAAACTATTTTATTAAAATTTAGTTTTTATATAATGAATTCAAAATTAATTTAATATCTTAATATTAAATTAATAAAACATCAATTCCATCAATATGATTCAAATTCATATAATAAATATTTAAATCATAATTTAAATATTAATTGATTCTCCAATCTCGTTTTAATTTCGATTAAATTAAACGTTTTAATTGTATCGTATACAATTAATATGAAAAACACTAAAATTGAATTTGAACATTTCAAATTCATAACCCTAAATTCAAAATTCAATCAATCAATTACTTAATTCATTATACCAATTTATGAGCTAGTAGAGGGACCTATTGGACCTATAGATCATGAGCTCCAACGATTTGTAATTAATTGGTTTAACTCTTTGTCGAAGTTATTACTTTTCGTTAACCATCAAGACATGCCACTATAGCTCGATAGTTTCACTCTCCTCACTGTAGATGTATTTCTGTCCATGTAAATCATAATCAGTAATTCGATCATTCACAGGTCGTTCGTATTTATAGCTGGGTCAAAATTACCATTTTACCCCTATAAATACATCTTGTTCCTTAAGTTCCCACCGACCCTTTAATGAACAATTGATTCATAATACTACTTATGAATCATGTCCCTCTCTATCATGAGAAGGCAAGCCCCGATTGTTCAAGACCTAGAATCAGCACTTAAGAGAACAACCTATCTGCTAATCCTAAAACGGGTAGGAGTGAATTCCATTTCGTAGGGCTATGTTCTCAGCTATCTATCCAGTCTTATCCCAAAATATAAGGTTTATTGAGCAATGCTGTTGGACTACTTTCACCCATGTAGATCAAAGGAAAATCCCGAATAAACAGAAGTTCATAGCTAGCTCAAGATTAAGATTGGGTTATCCTAGGTTCTTTAGTATGAAATAGTCAATTTTAACAGTAAACGGTCGTTATAAAGAAAAGTAACTATTTCATGGTCTAGTTTTTATGCAAACTCATTGCATAGGATGCCTCCACTCACATGTCTCTACATGAATGATCTGTAGATCACATCATTTGTATTAATTATACAAAATGAGCCGTATCCAATAGTGTTAATAACTCTCAAAGTTTTAAGGATAAGGCAACTTCTAAACCCAAAAAGTCAGAAGCCGATCTAACTAGATGTATAAGCCAGAGGACGGTATAAGTTGATCATCATTCTCCAAAAAGATCATTAAGCTCAAATGTCGATGCTAAAAGAACATCATCAATCCCAAAAGCTGATCATCCAAGAATAACAACAAACTTAAGAATAAAAGTTTACTTTTCAAGAGAAAGCATCAAATGATCGAATATTAGAGATTATATTCACTATATTGAAATTTAAACAAATACAAAGTTTGAATTCAACGAACCAAATTTCTCCGAAAATCTCGTCGAACAATTTTATTTTACGAAAAAGTTGTGGGAATTAAAACAAAACTATATAATATTTATTTCTTTAATGATAAAAACTACTATTTTTACAAAATTATATCCAAGTTACATACTTCTTGACTAGCATAAAAAAGGTATGAAATGAACAAATATTAATAAAATTTAAAGAACAAGATAAAAAGTTAAAAAATAATGAATTATGGCTGAGATTTTGGACATAATTCATGATCTGTGACTGAGATTGTGATCGAGAATCATAAATTCCGACTGAGAAACCAAGATTTCTGGCCACAATCTTAGGGGAAATTTTGATTTTTAAACTTTATTATTATTTTTTTTATATGTCACTGATACAAACTTTCTATTTTACTCCATATCACCAATTGTTAAAAAAAGAATTTATATTAACTTTTTTAGTTTTTCTATTAAACCAAACAACAAAGAAAATATTATTTAAAATGAGCCGATAAGATAAATGTCAAAATTTAAGGTTTCGTTTGAAAAAAAGGCAAAATATATTCAAAATTGTGAAAATGAAAAAATTGAATTAAATAATAAAAAAATAATAATGCAGAATTATCAAAACTACTCTCACTTAAAATAAAAGACCAAATGTTCACATATTGGAGTTGGAGAGTTTCTAAACCGTCCAAAAAACAACAAATACACTATGTTTTTTTATGAAAATGTATCCAGAATCAATATGCTTTTTTTATTGGTTGGTAGGAAAGGAGATAATTATATAAAAAGAGTAAAAATATCGTAATAGTATTATAGAAAATATAATAAATCACACAGAGCATGGAATATAAGGAGATTGACGTCTTATGCTTTAAATATAATATAATATGATAGCTACTGTTCGTGCTCGTGCTTCTTCGGTTGACCTTCTTGGTCTAATCTAGTGTGTAATGTTTTTTCTTTTTGATCTTTATGTTGTTTTTGTTTTGCTGCTGTCCCTAGTTTGTAGGGTTTTGGGTTCTTTTCTCTGCCTTTCTCCCATCGTAGTCTGCTCTTTATTTTTATGGGTTGTTTTTGTTCTGGTCTTATCTTGTGGGTTTTGTTTTGGCTTGTTTGTGCTATCTTTGTTTGTGAGAATGACTTAGACTTCTGGCTCATTACAAAAACTTTCAAGAAAAAGTTGTATTGTTATCCCACGTGGATAGATTTTGATTGACTTAGAGAGCTTAAATATGAAACTTTCTTTTGAAATCACAAAATGTTGTGGTAGCAGTAGAATGTTTTCCCACATGCATACTACATATGATGGATTCAGGGTTTGGGTAATTGCATTTGATCTAAAGATAAATAGTTTTTACTATTGTTCCATAGTTTTTTACACTGATTCGAGCTAATGGTTTTAAATTTGTTCAAATCCTTCTTCGACAAGTGTATGACTAAGTAAGAATATTATGTTAACCTTGAAGAGCAACTGACAAAGACGATTTATTACCGAAGTTACCCTCAATTTTACTTTCAATGAAGTGATTCTTCCACAACACAACAAAGATCAATGCTTGAATTAGAATAAGGTATGTTGTACTGGTCTTAGTGATATTTCCAAATATATTAATTATTTCATACATTTGTTGAATGTCAAGTGACGAAAATGTCAATATCTGAATTTTCCTCTTTAAAACGAACTAAAGCAAAAAAGAAAAAAAAAAACATAACATGAAGAAGTATTTGGATAATTAATTTTCAATTAAATGTCTTGGATTTGAATTTTGGGAATAAGTTCAAGAATAATGTAGTTTTTGAAAAAAATGACAAAAGATTGTGAATTTTGAATCACTTTGTATTTTGTAATTCCATTGAAACATTAATGATAATGGGAGAAGGAAAGAAGTGAAGAAGTTCCCACATCGGTGGAAGCTGAAAAGGAGCAAAGGAAGATGGAGTATAAAAGCGGATGTATGAGGACTGAAAAATTCATATCTTTCTCGGCCTTTTGGCTAAGATCAGCTCTCCATGGTAGCTTGCTACTGGGGCTCTCGGGTGTCGTCCAAGTGTTGCACTACTGCTCGGGCTTGGCGCACCCCTCAAATCTCTAGTCTCGAGCTTTTTATTCATTGGTCCATTTCAACCCAAATAATATTAATTAGCTTTTGGTCCATAACCAAGATCTGACATCCACTGAAGGCCTGAGATTAGGATTCTGGGTGGTATATTGTAATTTCACTCATGAAAATATCTCTTATTATGTTGAAGTTGGTTGCTCAAAGCGAATATTTTAAATGGAGCCATACCAGATTGTGAGGTAAAGGAAAAGAATTTGTATTGGATACAAATAAAATATCATAAAAATATTGTTGAATTTATCTAATTTCAACAAGTATTCTATTTTGTGTTATTAAATTGTATGTTAAATTTATCTATATTCTTAGAAATATATGAAAGTTTTGATAAAAAAAATAATAAAGCTACAAATTAAGAAAAGTTGGAAATTGAAAAAAGTAGTACATAAAAAGGGTTTAATTCTTTGTCGAGAATAGCATTTGGATGTAAAACTATAGAACTATGTATAATCAAAACCATAAAAGTTGAAAACTTTGAAGTAATGTAGTTAATTATTAAAAAAAATCAAAATCTTTTTAAAATGTCAATTTCTCAAAATTTCAAAATTTCATCAAAATGAGAGGAATTAATATATTCTCAAAATCTTGTCGAAACCAGGGAAAAGACAAAATTTTCCCAATCAAAATTTTGAGGCAACTTGAAATTTTAATAAAAATTTTAAACAATGTTACAGCTAACCAATATATCCTCTAACCAAATCTTCCATTGAAGGTAAACTTGTTACCCTTTTAGTAACTAAGAAACATGAATCTGGATACAAGGCATAAATGACAAACATGTCTATAGTCACGAACATTCAAGGAGTAATAAAGCCAAAAATAAGCATGACAAACATGCTAAAATAATACTTTTCTACCTGCGGTTCATTCACAAAAAGATTCCAATTTTGTCTATAGCCACGAACCTACAAATAATACTCATGGTAAAAACAGAGCAATAAACAATTGAAAACGAGAAGAGAAATAGTGTAGTACAAGAGAGAAGAAAAGGAAATTGTCATCAAGAGAATAAGAAAGTGATAATTCAAAATGTTCTAAAAGATGTTTTAAACTGAAATTTGAGCATTTGTATGTTATTACCCGCTTTAAAAGTCTTTCCTGTTCGAATTGGGCTAGCATCAAGTGGGTTTTGTTTTGCGGCAGATATGGGCGAGCATCGAGTTCTTCACAGTGGAGGAGTTCTGGACTGGATCGAGGATCGGATCAAGACTTGGATTGAGGATCAAGTTTTGGACTAGATCGAGTTCTTGATCGGATTGAGTTCTTCATACTAGAGATCGAGGATTGAGTTTTGGACCGGATCGATAATCAAGTTCTGGATTGGATCGAGTTCTTCACAGTGGTGATGAGTTCTCCACATTGGGGATCGAGGATCGAGTTTTGGATCGGATCGAGGATCGAGTTCTAATATAAAATGTTTAGACTAAAGTTACAAAATCATAAACCATCACAGGAAACAAAATCCAATATATAATTTCATTCCATTTAGCTAGCTCAATCTCATTCAAGTGCAGAAAGTTAGAAACTATAATCAAACAGCAACCAAACACAAATAGTAATCAATTGCCAATGGAGAAACGCAAAAAGAAAATCCAAAATCAAATAGAAAAGGAAAATGAAAATGGATTTCAGGATGAATAAAGAGAGGAAAATCAGACTCACCAAAGTTGCTGCAACTGATGGAAACGATGGAAAATCAGTCGTTGACGGTGGAATGCGGGCACACATTTTTAGGACATCGCAGAGAGTTGAGAATGATAAAGAGAGAAATGAGAATGATATGGATTTCAAGTGTTGAAATATGTGATTTGAGAAAATAAGGGTTGAGATTCGAGAGAAAAGATTGAGATTTTGTGCGGAGAGACGAAGAAAGAAAAGAAGAGAAATAGAGAAAAAGAAAATATGCCCGACTTTGTGTGTTTGACGAAGGGGTGAAAGCGCGCAACCCCAAAATTTTGAGTGTTTGGGCAAATAACTACGAATATTAATTATGGGCATCCCCAAATTTGGTTTTTAACATTTTTCATTTTTTTTTTTTTTTTGTAGAGTATCTATAGCCTATTTTTAAAAAGGTTATGTCCGAGAGCTATAATAAGTCATATTTGTTGTACTGAATATTAATTATATATTTAATGTTGATAATTATGGATTAATTAATTAATCACTATTTATATTTAATCGATAATGGCATATGTGCAAATAAGTAAAATAGAGAAGAGATAAAAGTGTCCAAAGAAAGTTGTTCCTACATTTTCACCTTCAAATAGATTATAGATTATAGATAAAAGATATGCAAACTGAAGGAGTAATATAACATGCAACGGAAGAATTCAGAATCAATAAGCACTTAAACTACATTTAATTTGAGTTTTAAATGTTGAAAAAAGGGTTGGTTTACCCTAGGGGTTTATTTGTAATTTATTTATAGGCCTAAGGCTTCCTTTCTGTCTATTTATTTGAGCAGTCTTTCTATATTTCAATGAAAACTTAATAATAAGATTCGATCGTGGTTTTTTCTCCCTAGCCTAGGGTTTTCCACGTAAATTAGTCTTGTATTTTTCCCTTTTTCTACTTTTATTTTTATCATGGTATCAGAGCAAGGGGACGAAACCGTAGGCCATGAAACCCTAGCCACCATTGATGAGTCTCCTTCGACGACGAATTTTGAGATAGTTGTCACGATTAAGGAAGCAGTCCAACAATACCTAGAGACTGCATTACCTCATCTTCTTCAACAAGTGAGTGTCGTTGGAAGGACAACCCAATCCATCGACAGACAGATCGGATCGCGCTCAGATCTGAGCGATGCCTAGCCACTTTCAGTCGCAAGCAACCTAATTCATCAAGTACAGATACTGTTCGACGAGATCCAGCCTATCGTCTAACAGCCTAGATGGTGTTCGGCGACCCTTCTTCAAGTTCTGATCCATTGACCCTTCTTCAATCGTCCAGATCCGCTAATCGTCCTGCAGCACTCCCAGGCGTCTTCGCGCACAACAGGCCGGCCGATCTCCCAGGCGTCTTCGCGCAACCCAGACGTGAACTCCCAGCTGCGACTTCGAACCCTAGGGATGTCGACCACACCGGGTTGCGCGACCGATCGGGGAATTTTTCTGACTAGCAACCTCCGGTGGTAGGATGGCCGGTCCTCTCTAACTACAGTAACGCCGGTCCGATCGTTTTTCCGGCGAACTCTCTGGCCAGTCTGACCGGGGAGTGTTCTGATGAGATTAAAAGCATATTTTTTTTCCTCTAGCAATAGCTCGCGGATTTCGGGTCGATTCTTGATACAAATTCAAAAATGGTTCAACCGAAATCGTCAATTTTACAGCTTGGTTCAAAGAACCCGGTAAACTCTTTCCATTTATTAACTGCTACGAATTTATTATCTGGATCGATTGGACACTCTGCAGGAATTATAATTGGAGAAAATTGAATGGCGAAAATTATTTTTCTTGGTCTCAATCCATACGAATGGTGTGGAAGGAAGATCGAAATTTAGCTATCTAACTGAGGAGATAGCCAAACCTGAACCCGATAGTCCCCACGAGCGTATTTGGAGAGCAGAAGATTCATTGCTACGATCAGTTCCAGTGAGTAGCATGGCACCTCAAATTGGCAGACCGTTTCTTTATACGGTGACTGCCAAAGTGATCTGGGATGAAATACAGCAGTTGTATTTGCAGAAGCATAATGCATCCCGCCTTTATACCTTACGCAAACAAGTTCATGAATGTAAGCAATGAGCTATGGACGTCACGTCATACTTCAATAAATTTTCCTTGTTATGGCAAGAAATGGACTTATGCTGTGAGATTGTCTGGAGATGTACACATGATGGGACGCAGTATGCCAAACTTAAGGAAGCAGATCGAGTGTATGATTTTCTGGTGGGGTTAAATCCAAAATATGACAGTGTTCGTAGTAGGATTTTGAGCCAACGTCCTACACCGTCACTGAGGAAAGTGTGCTCTGAAATACGCTTCGAAGAAGACAGATCTAAGGCCATGAATATTTCAGCTGTTACATCTACTAAGGCTGCGGCTTTTGCCACCAAGTCATCTGGATCAGATAGTGACAAGAAACCTCTACCTATCTGTGAGCATTGCAAAAAACCATGGCACACGAAAGACCAGTGTTGGAAGCTTCATGGAAAACCTCCAAATTACAAACAACGTCAGTCACAGGACAAGGTTGGTTCTGTATGTGCTCTGGCCAGCAACTCAGCAAATGACAATACTTTGACTCCATCTCAAGCTGACGGTCAGAGTAACTTAAGTGTTGTTGGGGTCAGTGCAATTGCACACTCAAGTACGACTCAATCTTTTGGTTTTATTAGCATTAATGGTAAACGACCTTGGATTATGGATTCTGGAGCAACAGATCATCTGATCGGGTCTTCTGATCATTTTATATCATATCACCTGAGTGCCGGCAATGAAAATATTAGAATCGCAGATGGCTCCTTTGCCCCTATCACAGGGAAAGGACATCTTTCTCTGTCTGATGGTTTAATATTGCGTGATGTGTTGCATGCTCCTAAAATTTCGTATAACTTACTATTTGTTAGTAAAATTACAAGGGACTTGAACTATCAGACTGTTTTCTCACCCGACATTATTTTTTTTAGGATCTGTGCTTGGGGACGATGATTGATATTGTTCGGCACGATAGGGGGCTCTATTTTCTGACTGATGAAACTTCCTTTAAGAATAGTTATAGGACTAGTTTTATTTCTTTGAATTTCTCTATTGTTGAAACTGATTTTATGTCATGGCATTACCGTCTGGGACATCCCAGTTTTCAATATATGAAGTACCTTTTTCCGTATTTATTTCATAATATTAATATGTCATCCTTATAGTGCGATGTGTGTATCCGGGCTAAACAAAGACGTGTTTCGTTCTACTCTCAACCTTACAAGCCGTCCAGAACATTCAGTCTTATCCATAGTAATGTCTGAGGTCCCTCACCTACCACTACCTCTACAGGCAAACGGTGGTTCGTCACCTTTATTGACAATCACACAAGATTGATCTGGGTCTTCCTTTTGACCGATAAGTCTGAGGTGTCCACTATTTTCCAACAATTTTATGCGATCATAGAAACCCAGTCCAACACAAAAATTGCCATTTTACGGAGTGACAACAGGCGTGAATTCATTAATAACTCATTCCGAGACTTCCTGGTATCTAAAGAAATTATCCATCAATGCTCGTGTGCCAATACTCCCCAGCAAAATGGAGTTGCTGAGAGGAAAAATAGACATCTAGTAGAGATCGTCCGTTCCCTTATGATATCTACCTCTCTTCCTTCCTATTTATGGAGTGATGCTATCCTCACTGCAGCCCACCTAATCAATTGCATGCCTTCCCGTGTCTTGTCCTTCCATACTCCTCCTGAATGTTTCAAAGAATTGTATCCCAACACCCGGTTAATTCCTAACCTACCTCTGCGGGTGTTTGGATGTGTTGTCTTTGTCCATACCCATGGTCCCAATCGTACGAAATTCACTCCTCGTGCCCAAAAATGTGTCTTTGCTGGGTACCCTCTCCATCAACATGGGTACAAGTGTTATCATCCCTCGTCTCCAAAGTACTTTGTATCTATGGACGTCACTTTTCTCGAGGATCAACCGTTTTTCCCCGTTAGTCCTCTTTAGGGGGAGCGTCCTAGTGAAGAGGCTAACTGGTCCACGTACTCCATTCCCCTAGAGATGTCAGCTAAACCTAAACATCCTAGCGCTGTTTTTCCTAGTTATGTTCTTCCTACTAATCAAGTCCCTTGGATAACTTACTACAAGAAGAATCTCAGGAAGGAAACAGCGCCACCTGTCGCGTCTCCGGCCCCAGTTCATGAGTCTGACTCAGTCTCAGTTCCAGGTATGAATATCCCTGTTTGTGATATTAATGATTGTGTTGAGACTAATAATTGTAGAATGGACAGAGATATAGAGATTGATGCAGATAATGAGAAAATAGAGGGACCTGAGGAGGATGAAGAAACTAATGGAAAAGACAAAACTAAAGAAATAACTCTAGCAAACGAGAATAGTGGAAGGGAAGGTGATTGTGTGGGAAGTCCTTCTGAAAAAAGATCCATAGATTAGATGGCTAGCTGCAGTAAGGAACGAGGAGAAGAGGAAAACCGTGATGCGTCTCTTGATCTTCCAATTACCTTGAGAAAAGGGACTAGGTCATGTATAAAGTTTCCTATGCATAGTTACATGACATATAGTAACCTATCTCCTGAGTTCAAGGCTCTTACTACCAGTCTGGATACAGTAATGATTCCAAGTAATATACATGTTGCCATAGAAACTCTCGAGTGGAGGGCTGCAGTCATGGAAGAAATAAGGGCCCTACAGAAAAATGGAACATGGGAACAGGTTGCTCTTCTTGAGGGGCACAAGACGGTTGGATGTAAATGGGTATTTACTGTCAAGTACAAATCCGATGGCTCGATTGACAGATATAAGGCGACACTGGTAAGCCAAAGGCTTTACCTAGACCTTTGGTATTGATTACTTTGAGACATTCTCTCCTGTAGCCAAACTCAATACGATCCGGGTACTATTATCTGTTGTTGTTAATAAAGATTGGCCTTTGCACCAGTTGGATTTGAAGAATACGTTTCTTAATGGATAATTCGAAGAAGAAGTCTATATGAGCCCTCCGCCCGGCTTCAAACACCAGTCTAACCATCTATTTGTAGATTGAAGAAGTCTCTGTATGGGTTGAAACAGTCGCCAAGAGCCTAATTTGACAGATTCACCACGTTTGTTAAAGCTCAGGGGTATCATCAGGGGCACTCAGACCACATATTATTTACAAAAAGGTTGAGTTCAGGAAAGACTTCAGTACTTATTGTGTATGTAGATGACATTGTTCTGACTGGTAATGATACTGATGAAATTATGAGACTTAAAACAAAAATGGCTGAAGAATTTGAAATTAAAGATTTGGGAAAATTGCGATACTTTCTTGGGATGGAGGTGGCTCGATCAAAAGAGGGTATATCTGTCTCACAACGAAAGTATACTTTAGATCTTCTCAAAGAAACAAAAATGACTGGGTGTAAACTTGTAGACACCCCTGCAGAGTATAATGTCAAATTGAGTAATGTTAATAATGGAGCCCTTGTTAGCAAAGAAAGATATCAGCGATTAGTCGGGAAGTTGATATATTTATCTCACACGAGACCTGATATATCATATGCCGTGAGTGTTGTTAGTCAGTTCATGCAAGCTCCCTATGAAGAACATATGACAGCCGTTGAACGCATCTTACGGTATTTAATGGGCACTCCTGGTAAAGGTCTTCTGTTCAGGAAGTCTAGTAAACGTGGTATAGAAGCATATACAGATTCGGACTGGGCTGGATCTGCTGTTGATAGAAAGTCTATGTCTAGATATTGTACATTTGTCTGGGGCAATCTGGTCACTTGGAGAAGTGAGAAACAGGGAGTGGTTGCCAGGAGTAGTGCAGAAGCCGAGTACAGGGCCATGTGTTTAGGGATATGTGAAGAGATCTGGTTGAAGAAAGTATATAACAGATCTTCGACAAGACAGTGAGCTTCCAATGAAGTTGTTTTGCAATAATAAAGCAGCAATAAGTATTGCCAACAATCCAGTCCAGCATGATAGGACCAAACACGTCGAGATTGACAGACATTTCATTAAAGAAAGACTGGACAATGGGAGCATATGTATTCCCTACATCCCTTCAAATTAGCAGATTGCAGATGTCTTTTCAATGTGGTTGTTAAGACTGGACAATGATATTTACGTCCCAACTTGAGGGGGAATGTTGAAAAAATGGTTGGTTTGCCCTAGGGGTTTATTTGTAATTTACTTATGGGCCTAAGGATTCCTTTCTGTCTATTTATTTGAGCAGTCTTTCTGTATTTTAGTGAAAACTTAATAATAAGATTCGATTGTTGTTTTTTCTCCCTGGCATAGAGTTTTCCACGTAAATTAGTCTTGTGTTTTTCTGTTTTTCTACTTTTATTTTATCATTAAACATGCTACTCATGAAGTTTCAAAAGAGGGTTTAATAATGACAATACCTTTGTAGTTCTCTTCCTGTTTTCAGTAGAATCTCCACAAGTTTGAGCTGGATTCTTCAGAAAACCACCAACAAGATCTTCTCTACTATGCTCAAGAAGGAATGTGTGGTGGAAACACTCTAATCAAGCTTAATTGAAGATGAATTAGTGAGGGTGGAGTTGGGTTTCAGGTTTACAGCAGTAAGGTTAAAGAGCTTAGTCTTCTTCCAATTTCCATACATGAAGCTTCATTATATAGCCTTAAATCATGCAATAGAAGATGGTTGCATTTAGGGCAGCTCCTACCTGGTGTTGATTAAAGAGTTTATAGTGGAATTTGGTGATTATACACCATAAGTGAGTTTGGTGGATTTTTCCAATTTTTTAGGAAAAATCCACTAACTCAAAATCAATTTCAAAAAATTGAATTTTTATTTAAATAAAACTATTTTATTAAAATTTAGTTTTTATATAATTAATTCAAAATTAATTTAATATCTTAATATTAAATTAATAAAACATCAATTCCACCAATATGATTCAAAATATTTAAATCATAATTTAAATATTAATTGATTCTCCAATCTCGTTTTAATTTCGATTAAATTAAACGTTTTAATTATATCTTATACAATCAATATGAAAAATACTAAAATTGAATTTGAACATTTCAAATTCATAACCCTAAATTCAAAATTCAATCAATCAATTACTCAATTCATTATTCCAATTTATGAGCTAGTAGAGGGACCTATTGGACCTATAGATCATGAGCTCCAACGATTTGTAATTAATTGGTTTAACTCTTTAAACCGAAGTTATTACTTTTCGTTAACCATCAAGACATGCCACTATAGCTCTATAGTTTCACTCTCCTCACTGTAGATGTATTTCTGTCCATGTAAATCATAATCAGTAATTCGTTCATTCACAGGTCGTTCGTATTTATATCTGGGTCAAAATTACCATTTTACCCCTATAAATACATCTTGTTCCTTAAGTTCCCACTGACCCTTTAATGAACAATTGATTCATAATACTACTTATGAATCATGTCCCTCTCTATCATAAGAAGGCAAGCCCCGATTGTTGAAGACCTAGAATCAGTACTTAAGAGAACAACCTATCTGCTAACCCTAAAAACGGGTAGGAGTGAATTCCATCTCACAGGGCTATGTTCTCAGCTATTTATCCAGTCTTATCCCAAAATAGAAGGTTTATTGAGCAATGTTGTTGGACTACTCTCACCCGTGTAGATCAAAGGACAATCCCGAATAAATAGAAGCCCATAGCTAGCTCAAGATTAAGATTGAGTTATCCTAGATTACTTTGGTATGAAATAGTCAATTTTAACAGTAAACGGTCATTATAAAGAAAAGTAACTATTTCGTGGTCTAGTTTTTATGCAAACTCATTGCATAGGATACCCTCACTCACATGTCTCTACATGAATGATCTGTAGATCACATTTGTATTAATTATACAAAATCGACCGTATCCAATAGTGTTAATATGGAGGGAGATACGGAGTGGATTTCAAAAAATTAGGGAATAGTGAAATATGGAGGGATATGTTGATAAAAATAGGGATTTATTATGTAAAACTTTATTTAATTTTATTTCTAATTTTAGAAGTACAATCAATGAGTGGAAGATAATTCGAGGAGAGGATTTATGAAAAGTTTTAATTTTAAAATAACAAACTAACAATTTTGTTAAGAGGCCTTTTTAAATAATAATGTATAGTTTTTTTTCCGGACAACAAATATTTACATAAATATCAAAATTAGAATTTCGTAAATGAAAAAATTGGTTTAATGTTTTTGTTGAAAGAAAAAATTCGATTGATCGCAATTTGTCATAACATTGTGAAAATTATAAATTGGATCGAGTTGAATAATTAAAGTCATTCGAACCCAATCTAATTCAAGCTAATGGTGAAAATTTGGGTCAAATCAAAGACTGGGCTTAAGTCTCCTATTTGGGCCCAAAAACAATTGGGCCTAAGCTCATGGATATCATAGAGGCATTTCCCCTAAGGGCGGTTCGAAGAACTAAAGGCTAAAACTCTTATCTGAAGTTCCAAAGATTAAAGCTCTAGAGAATATAACTCTTTTAAAGCTCTAAAACTTGGAAGATTGAATATCTTAAGGTTTTAACACTAAAAGAATGAAGCTATGAAGATCTTCAGACTAGAAGATTGAAACTATGAAGAATATAACTCTCGAAGTTTTGAGGATAAGGAAACTTCTAAACCCAAAAAGTCAGAAACTGATCTAACTAGATCAATAAGCCAGAGAACGGTCCAAGTTGATCATTATTCTCCAAAAAGATCATTAAGCCCAAATGTCGATGCTAAAAGAACATCATCAATCCCAAAAGCTGATCATCCAAGAATAACAACAAACTTAAGAATAAAAGTTTACTTTTCAAGAGAAAGCATCAAATGATCGAATATTAGAGATTATATTCACTATATTGAAATTTAAACAAATACAAAGTTCGAATTCAACTAACCAAATTTCTTCGAAAATCTCGTCGAACAATTTTACTTTACGAAAAAGTTGTGGGAATTAAAACAAAACTATATAATATTTATTTCTTTAATGGTAAAAACTACTATTTTTACAAAATTATATCCAAGTTACATACTTCTTGACTAGCATAAAAAAGGTATGAAATGAACAAATATTAATGAAATTTAAAGAACAAGATAAAAAGTTAAAAAATAATGAATTATGGCTGAGATTTTGGACATAATTCATGATCTGTGACTGAGATTGTGATCGAGAATCATAAATTCCGACTGAGAAACCATGATTTCTGGGCACAATCTTAGTGGAAATTTTGATTTTTTAAACTTTACTTTTTTTTTTTTTAATATATATATCACTGATGCAAACTTTCTATTTTACTCCATATCACCAATTGTTAAAAAAAGAATTTATATTAACTTTTTTAGTTTTTCTATTAAACCAAACAATAAAGAAAATATTATTTAAAATAAGCCGATAAGATAAATGTCAAAATTTAAGGTTTCGTTTGAAAAAAAGACAAAATATATTCAAAATTGTGAAAATGACAAAATTGAATTAAATAATAAAAAAATAATAATGCAGAATTATCAAAACTACTCTCACTAAAAATAAAAGACCAAATGTTCACATATTGAAGTTGGAGAGTTTCTAAACCGTCCAAAAAACAACAAATACACTATAACTAAAACAATTACCACGATAAATGATGCAGCCAGTCAAACCTCAAATCTACACCTACTTGATATGGTTGCTACAACAACCAAGGCGTGCATTAAAAAAAAAATCCAAAAACACAAAGAATTTCAATCCCACGACCAAAGAAATTAAAGATTTTCGACTTTCCTCAGTCGAAATCAAGACACACTGGAAGCGTGAAGAAAAAATCACTCTTTGTTTCGACGATCGATCCCAAAACCTTTATGCTCAGGCGACATACACAAAATCTTTCTGCCCACCCTAAGGATAATCCCTTCCTTTGCATCGACACTAACTAATAGAATGGAGAATCCCTTCCACTGTCACCAGGTAAGTGATTGTAAATCGTGGACAAAACTTTCACCTTCTCATGTATACTCTTCTCTAGTCCTTGTTTATCTGTTTAAGGGACATTGAAATTGATCCTATTGTAAGGGACTCTGAAACTAATCCTTTTGCAAGCAAAAGGATGAGTCTAACCAATCTCTATTGTGGGAGAAGAAACCAACAATACCAAGGTTTTTCACATAGTATAACCGGGTTATTCACATGTAGAGAAACCAAAACTTCCTATAATATTTCTTTTCGCTCATGCACTTTAATTCTTTCTATACGTTCTTTTGCCATTAAAGGTAAGAAATAATTGCCGAACAAAATTCTTTGGATATAATATATAGAGATGTTTATTTTTTCATAAATACTTAAAGATTTATCAATTTGTTTTAAAATAATATTTTCTTTCGAATCTTTAGATAAACTAAATAAATCTTTGATATACAAATGTATTCCCATACTTTTTGGAATTCCAAGACAGAAATAGAACACTAGTTGTTTATCGTCGTTTTTTAACTAATAAGTTTGAAAATAATCAATCCTTTAAATATATTCGAAGAAGGATTAAGGTTATTAAAAAAGAGAAAACAAAA
Organism: Benincasa hispida; assembly: GCF_027475165.1. Taxonomy (NCBI): domain Eukaryota; kingdom Viridiplantae; phylum Streptophyta; class Magnoliopsida; order Cucurbitales; family Cucurbitaceae; genus Benincasa; species Benincasa hispida. The sequence goes on from NC_143478.1 coordinate 63,725,744, forward strand.
GGAAGAACGATGAGTCAGTGAAAGATTGAGGGCTGCTGGAGTAACCATGGGAAAAGACAAGCAAACAAAGACCCAATAATTATCAATAGTGAGGACGTGGTAACTCACTATTTAAATACATTGTATTTTCAGAAGCTTGGAAATCAATCATTTCAATATTGCGATTAGACTGGTTGATGGAATGGTCTATTCCTACTAACTCACTATTCAAATACATTGTATTTTCAGAAGAATTAGACACAAATCATTATGGGGAGAAATTCAATAAAATTGACATCAATCACAAAACATCCTTATCTTCAATAATCTGAACAAGGCTCGAATTTTTGGAACCATCCCAATACAATATAAAACGAGATATATAGAGATTGGAAGACGGAAAAAACTTACCTTAAATATAATCAACAAATTGTTAGAATGACGAATTTGATGGAATACAAGTCTCAACAACATGATAATTACGATAGTGTGAACTTTCATCCGATCTACCGTCGAAAAGAATTCTTACTCGTTGTAGAGCCATAGCAAAACTAGAAAGATTGAAATAGTAACTACTTGTATGTAAAAAAAAAAAAAAATCAACTTTTTTTTAGATACTGATACGAAGTATATATTAAAAATTTTAAAATAATATAATAATATAATAAGACGATAAGTAATAAAACGTGATTAAAAATAAAAAAAATGAGAAATTTTGAATGAAATATACTATTTGTTTGATGATAATATGTATAAAATAATGAATAAGATCATAGTAGGAATCAAATATACTACTTCGAATTTAAAATAATAAAAAATTAATAAGATAATGTAAAATTTGAATATTTCACTACCAATTCGAAACTCAAATTTGATATTTCACTACCAATTAAAGATTGATGCATTTTGAATAAGTTTGAAAAATGGTTATATCATATCAAATTTGATATTTTATTACCAATTCGAAACTCAAATTTCCCGAAAAAATGTGTCACCTTTTTCTCTTGAATCAATTTGGTTGGAATCTCATAACCGGCACTTCTATTTACACTGTATTTCTATTTAGACTTACACACTATAAAAAATACATTGTATTCAATAATGCTGTTAGCTGACCATATTATGGGGAAATTCATTATTATAAAAGTGGACGTCACACACGTTTTGCCAAAATTCTTATTATTTTCTGTTTTTAACATAAATCCAGAGGACCCTCCAATTTTGCCATTTTCCCCAATTTCCCATTTAAAATAGATTTAAAAATTTTTATTATCAAGTTTTCATTTTTAAAAATAACAATAAATTATATGGAGTAGGAGAAGTTTAAAGGTTGAACCCTAATAAGACATTCGTGAATTTTCACCTAGTTCCGTTATCTATAATCTATGATATATATAAATGGGACAATAAGAGAGATTTTTTTGTTCCCTTTTTACCCATAAAATTTTCCTCAATTAACATTTTAACCTCACAACCCTTGATTTCTATTTTCCCTCACATAAACGTACACCTCTAGCAAAAAAAAAAAAAAAAAAAAAAAAATGAAAAAGAAAAGAAAAGAAAAGAAAAACTAAAATAACTAATCAACAATAATCACACCTTTTCGAATTTCATGGAATTGTCGACGTATCCTTTCACATAATACATAACCCTTCACACAATAACTATATATTTTTCAAAGAATTAGGTACAAACTTTCATATTTTTCTTTGGCTTCATCTCCATTTTTAGAATGTCATGATAAAAATAATTATTGAATAATAATTGAATCTTTCATTCTTCATAAAAAAAAAAAAAAAACATTGGATCATGCTAGAATGAAACCTTGATAATCCATATATAAACTTATTTTATTCGACAAAAAAAGTATGATTATTATCTTCATATTTAAATTTTGTTTTATTATTGTTCGTTAGCAGAATTTTCCTCTTTTTAACTATTGTTAATGCTTTATAATTATATATATATATATATATATATATATTACCTTTTTTTTTTGTACAATAGAATGTATGAGAATTCAAACCACAAATCTCTTGGTCTTTGATACATCCATATGTCAATTGAGCTATGCTCGATTTGAAAACATTATTTCATTTTAAATCAACATAAAATCATCCAATAAAATTATTGCTCTCAAAATAATATCAAAGTAGCAAGAAAAAGCATAACGTAATTAGTGATAAATAAGTAGAAAATCCTATTTTTGAAGTTAGAAAGTTTTAAAAAAGTTTTCCAACCAATAAAAGGTAGAGACATGATGTTTTTTGTTTCAATAATTTTGTTTTATAAGATCTTACACAACGACAAGAATTCGGTTTATTTTTAAGGAGGGGGGAAAAGGATTCAGTTTTATTTATAGATATAAAAGGAAAATGATTTAAGTTTTCAGAAAAGAGAGGAAAATGATTTGTGAATTGGTTATAATTATAATTATAATCATAATTTTGACATGATTTTCAACGAATCAGAGTGGCGCAGCGGAAGCGTGGTGGGCCCATAACCCACAGGTCCCAGGATCGAAACCTGGCTCTGATAGAGAAAGGCTTCCATTCCATTATTTTTTTAAACTTAAAGGTTAAAAGGCACAAGGGCCAAAACGACGTCGCATCCTAAAAGCACGGCCCACATCCTTCAGCCCAATTAGTTGGAAGAGAAGAAGAAGAAGAAGAATGATAAAGGCGGAATGTACAGATAAAATTGTTTCATGACAAAATTCCAATTTTGTTTTTTTTATTACTGAGTTTAATTAGTAAAAAATGATAGAACACTTTAAATACTTCAAACTCTTGTATTTGTTATCTACAACATATTTAAATTTTTTTTTATTATTGTTTGTCGGCAGAAACTTTTTTAAATAAATAAGATATTCGTAGTATCTTGAAATATAAATTTTTGTACATTATTCATTGGTATGATTTATTTCCAAACACTAATAAATATTTGGACTATATTCAATTTTAAATTTAGATTATTTTCTTCTTTTTGAAGGACACGGTAACAACTTATAAGAAGCATTTTCATTTTCAATTTGTCAAATGGATCTTTTCTTCTAAATGGCCAATTATTTAATATATGGAGGAAAAAAATTATGTGAAAGTAAAAGATAAGGCTTAAGAGAAAGTGTTAATAATGACGAACATTTGAAATTTAGAAATGTAGCAATTGCGAATTGGCTTCAGACTTCAAAGAGCGACAATACTAGAACATGAAACTTAAAGGGTGTCACAATTTCATTCATTATTGTACATTTCAGATCAATGCTTACACTTCATTGTTCCTTGTGAGAAATTACAATAAGCTTTTTAATTTTCAATTTGTCAAATGGAATTTTTTTACTAATTGGCAAATTATTTGGTATATTCTATTTATTTTTTTTTTCTTTTAGTAGTGACACAATTATATGGAGTGTCTTCCTTCTCAACCGTAACAAAGTTTTATAAATTTGTGTTATTTTAATATTTAAATGTTGATCATATAATTTTTGTGAGTTTGTGAAGTTTTATATTATTATTATTATTATCTGTTAACTTTAGTTATGTCTTTCATTAGATTTCCATGGTTTCAATTTTATTTGAATAGATATCTTATTTATCTGTTTGAACAAAAAAATTTACCTGTTTTTCCCATGTTTGAGTTTGACATCTTTTATTTATTGTGTTAAAACTACCCATGGTAACAATAGTGATGAGCAACACAATCAAATTTGATAGATTCAAAAGATCTAAAACAAAGATATTGACATATATATTATCTAATTTTTTATTTTGGTTTATTCTCAAATTTACTCTAGTAATAATATTTGTGCTATTTATGTAGGAGAGATGAATCATTTTGAATCACAAGCTAACAAAACTAGTAGTTTATATTAATTCATGAATTAGTTCATGATTTATATAATGTTTTTTTAGATAAATGATTTAGGTTATTATTTCATCATTTTTAACTTCATGCCAAAAATATACAATTAAAATACAATGATTCAAAATTTATATGTTACCATCAAATTCTATGTACCAAGTTTTTCAAAGATTCTCAAACACGTGCAAGATATTTTATATTTGCTGGGAATTAACCTAAAATAAGATACACAAAGTTCTGGCCATGAGCTATCTTATTATTTTTAATTCTTATGTCAAATATGTATTATTTAAATTTAGTAAAATTAAAATTAATTGTTTTTATTGAAATTTCACCAATGAAATTGATAATGTAAAGATTCTTAGTTATTTGAAAAACGAGACTATTTTCAAAATTGAAAATTGAAATGAACACCAATATTCTAAATTGAGAGATTCATGAGATATTTCCAATATGTATTATTTTATGGAAATGTATCCAGAATCAATATGCTTTTTTTATTGGTTGGTAGGAAAGGAGATAATTATATAAAAAGAGTAAAAATATCGTAATAGTATTATAGAAGATATAATAAACCACACAGAGCATGGAATATAAGGAGAGAGACGTCTTATGCTTTAAATATAATATAATATGATAGCTACTGTTCGTGCTCGTGCTGCTTCGGTTGACCTTCTTGGTCTAATCTAGTGTGTAATGTTTTTTCTTTTTGATCTTTATGTTGTTTTTGTTTTGCTGTCGTCCCTAGTTTGTAGGGTTTTGGGTTCTTTTCTCTGCCTTTCTCCCATCGTGATCTGCGTCTTTATTTGTATGTGTTGTTTTTGTTCTGGTCTTATCTTGTGGGCTTTGTTTTGGCTTGTTTGTACTGTCTTTGCTTGTGCTTTGGTTCTTTGATGCCTTCCCGAGCTATGGGATCGCGTTGTTGTATAATAATATCACTTATTCTAAAAAAAATAATACTGTCTATATATTCACAAACACAATATAACTTAGTAGTTAAAACATTTGCTCATTTGTTTGTAAGTTACAAAAACTCAATGACCCAAAAAAATTCATAATTTGTGCGGTTTGGGTTGAGTTAAATTCAAATAAATGAAAATTTTATGGGTTGGGTTGGTTCATGGGTTCACTTAATATAAAACCAACCCAAATTTATTATTAACTTTAAAAAAATATATTTTTTATTACTTATAACACAATTATTTATACATATATTGATTTTAATTTTATTTAATTACAATATTTTTTTAATAATTTATTCTTCAACAATTATTAAAGGTAATTTCTTTGCACTTTAGAAAGAAAATTTTCACTATCTAAATTAAAATTGAATTGTTAATTTTAATTAAATATATGAAAATAATTAAATTAGATTTTTTCATATTTACGTTTTGCTTCTTTTTAGAAATTTTTTTAAATAAATGACCCGATGAGTGTAACTCGATTGACATAATGCTCGTACTATCCACCCTACATTTTAATTACAATACATTTGCAAAAAAAAAAAGGAAAAAAAGTGGTATGTATTGTAACGACCCGACCCCTTTAGGACTTAAGTTAGGCCATTACTAAAATACATGCATGCATGACACTTAAAACGACACTTTATGTTGAAATAAATGCTAAATAGACAAGAGAAGTTCAAAAGCCATTTATTAAATGCAATTGTTAAAACAATAATGGGGTATCCGTGATTCGTAAAGACTATTAAAAGTATAAAAAAAACAATCCTTAAGTTTCAAACAGTAAAACTAAACATTAAGGGAAAAATAAGGACTCTAAATTTCATGATGTAGAAGCGTAAAAACTAGTCCCAGTGGCACGATCACAAATTCCACTGTGCCCTCGTCGGTGCATCTCTACCCTTATCTGAAACATCAACATAAGAAAGAATGAGTATTGAATACTCAGTAAGTAACCCCACCATTGGGGTCAGGCTAGGTATCCATGTCCTCTAGATACCTACTTATGGCACATATATACCCATGAAACAGGTAAGAGACTGAGTCCTATCCTACTGTAGTTAAGTATGCCCACTACCTCTGGTGAATCCCATAGGAAACACTAACTGGTGAATCCCGAAGGAGACACAAATTGGTGAATCTCGAAGTAAACACAAAACAGGTGAATCCCGAAGGAAACACAAAACTGGTGAATCCCAAAGGAAACACAAAACTGGTGAATCCTGAAGGATACAAAAATTGGTGAGCATCTAACTAATCAGTGAGGACATTCATACAGTCTCAACATTCAAAAATTAACACCGTACGAATCTATGATATACATGTAATCCTCAATACCATGGCTCTACCACATACACATAATCCTCAACAACATATTCTAGAACATTCATGTATACCTTTACATCATAGTTCCACAACATACAAGTATGCCTCAACATCAGCAGATCAGATACCAACATATAGAAACACATACCACCTCATGCTAACAACCAAGTGCCTAGGTGTATATGTAAACAAATCAGAACTCGTGCCAGAATATACTTTGATTCAGGTCATACTATCAATCAACATGCTAACATTTACCATAACATACACTCATCATGTTAGCATACAACTAAAGCCTGGCCCGTGGGCAGTTCCAGTGGTAAGATTACTCACCTCAGAATTAAATCCAAATAAACCCAAGCAAGTTTATCTTCTTCTTTTCAAGCAAGACCTTGAAGTAACACTGTAATTGTGGCTTGGTCCAAAATAAATTTTAAAAACCTAATTCTGTTGGCTAACCAACTGCAAAAAAATCAATCCTTTGTAATGTCGAACAGCACACTTCGACCTTAAAATTCCTCCAAAGCTCGAATCTATGGTCCAAACATAATGGGTAAGCATTAAACGAAACCAACAATTTGATTAACATTCAAATAAAAACTCACACACTTACAAAATCTTATCCAAATCGACGGCGATGACACTGAACTGACGGCAACGACATGCAGGACTGAGTGGACGATTGACTCTCGGTGGAACAGGGCGGAGGATCGGCTCGCGACGGGAGTTTCGACGGCTGGCCTAGGTCATTCAGCTTTAGACCTTGGCAGACAGTGCAGACGCGAATCTGAGCGGTTGTGCAAGATCGACGTGCGGAAAGGTGCGCGATGGAGGAGATCTGGACGATCGCTACTTGCTGACGAGGTCGAGCTGACGTGCACGAACGAACAATCGACGAACTGGTGGCGGCTCGATCGGACGCACGGTGCCGAATGGAAAGAAGATGGTCGGCAGCTGCTAGAGCACACAGAGAATGTCTTCACGTTGGGGGGGGGGGAGAAGAAGAAGAAGGGAGAGGAAATAGTTTTTTTTTTAATTTTCTTTTTAAAGGAAAAATGTTATTTTAATAAAAGAAATATAATATAATAATTTTTTTTATTCCATTATATTCTATTTCACTTTTATTTTAACTTTTCGCTCATTATACAAATATATCTAAATATATATATTCTTAAAACTCTTCCTCTTTTCTCTTCAAATTCCAAAATTAAAATCAAATTAATTTTTCCAATATAAATTTAAATTCTCGACATTAACTTAAAATTAAATTAATGTGACATAAATCAAAATCTCCCCTTCAAACAAAACTGAACTTCGAAATTAACAAAATTGTCCTCGAATTTTACGAAAATACAGAATTTGAATAATGAAAAACTCGAGATGTTACATGTATGGAGGTGCTACTATCATATCAAATGATGAGAATGACTTAGACTTCTAGCTCATTACAAAAACTTTCAAGAAAAAGTTGTGTTTGTTATCCCACGTGGATAGATTTTGATTTACTTTGAGAGTTTAAATACTGAGACTTTCTTTTGAAATCGCAAAATGTTGTGGTAGCAGTAGAATATTTTCCCACGTACATACTACATATGATGGATTCACGGGTTTGGGTAATTGCATTTGATCTAAAGAGAAATAGTTTTTACTACTATTCCATATGTTTTTACACTGATTCTTCTTCAACGAGTGTACGACTAAGTAAGGATATTATGTTAACCTCATAGAGCAGCTGACAAAGACGATTTATCACCGAAGTTACCCCCAATTTTGACTAAGTAAGGATATTATGTTAACCTCGGAGAGCAACTGACAAAGACGATTTATCACCGAAGTTACCCCCAATTTTACTTTCAATTAAGTGATTCTTCCATAACACAACAAAGATCAACGCTTGAGTTAGGATAAGGTATGTTGTACTTGTCTTAGTGATATTCCCAAATATATTAATTATTTCATACATTTGTTGAAAGTCAAGTGACGAAAATGTCAATATCGGAATTTTCCTCTTTAAAACGAACTAAAAAAAAAAAACATAACATGAAGAAGTATTTGGATAATTAATTTTCAATTAAAGGGCTTGGATTTGAATTTTGAGCATAAGTTCAAGAATAATGTAGTTTTTGAAAAAAATGACAAAATCAAGGAACTTGGGAAATTTTTTTCTAAAAATTAAGTGATTGAATAAAATTTTCTTATAAATAAGGTTAAACATGAAAATATCGACAAAAATAGGATAGTGATGGTATTGAAGCAAAAATAAGAGGCTAATTTAAAAAATAAGAAACTATCCTAATTTTGTCATTTTTTTTCTTTCAAACATATTTTTTTTTGTCAATAAATATTAAAATGACAATATATTTTTAAAAAGATTGTGAATTTTGAATCACTTTGTATTTTGTAATTCCATTGAAGCATTAATGATAATGGGAGAAGGAAGGAAGTGAAGAAGTTCCCACATCGGTGGCAGTTGAAAAGGAGCAAAGGAAGATGAAGTATAAAAGCGGATGTAGGAAGACTGAAAAATTCATACCTTTCTCGGCCTTTTGGCTAAGATCAAGTGTAGTATCTGTTCTTATCAGTTTAATATCTGATACGTGGGCCATCGGCTCACATGATATTAAATTAATTTTTTAAGGGGGAGAGCCCACTACGGTAGCTTGCTACTGGGGCTCTCGGGTGTCGCCCAAGCGTTGCACTACTGCTCGGCCTTGGCGCACCCCTCAAATCTCTAGTCTCAAGCTTTTTATTCATTGGTCCATTTCAGCCCAAACAATATTATTTAGCTTTTGATCCATAACCAAGGTCGCCATTAAAATATTGTTGAATTTATCTAATTTCAACATAGAATATTAAATTGTATGTTAAATTTTACCTATATCCTTAGAAATATATGTCCGTATGACGATTCGTGTAACTGTATGTGTCATGGTATAGTTAGTACATAAGCGGTTTTTTTCTTTTCTTTTTTTTTTTATTTATTTTTTAATTTACCTACAAATACTTGCAAGGTTTCCACTTTACTTAACAGAGTTCCTCCATGCAATTTATTTGTTTTCTTTTGTTTACAGCATTGATTAACATCTACAATGGCCTTGAATGAAGACTTCAAAGCATAATAGATGATCTGTATCTCTAGATAAGAACTCAAATCCTCCAATCTTGTGTGTTAGAAATTGTTAATCATATCATTTTTTTTTTTTGCCAAGAACTACATAACATAGTTTTAAGATGACTAGGTTGAATGGTTAGACCGCATAAACTGACTGAAAAACCACTAAGATGACAAGTTAGAAGGGTGGCCCAAAGCATTTACAATTACCAAATGGTAATTACCTTCTAGTTTATTTATAATTTCAATTATCCAAATTTCAGGACTCTTATTTAACCGTGTCTCCCATTTCCTATGGAATCTTAATCCATTCCTCAAAATTTTCTTCGTAACTTTAGCAAAATTAGAACGGAAACCTAGTTATATTAATGTTGATGAAAATATTGAGATTTTAATTTTATGGAAATATCAACGAAAAATTCAGAAAAAAATTATAAAAATTGATGAAAATGGTTATAATTTATTAATAAAACTTTGAATTGACTTTAATTAAACTATACTTAACATTCAGTTAACTTAATTAAACTATAATTAACCATTTTTAATCATAATTTCTATAAAGTAATATAACATTCAAATGTCAATTGTAAATGTCAGTATAAATGTTGATGCGTGGGTAAAACTTTTTACAAATAAAATTAATTACAAAATAATATAGAGTTTAAGAATATTTTGAAGTAAAATGATGTGAAAATTATGAAAGTTTTAGATGATAGAAGAAAAAAAAAACACAACAATTTAATTTCAAGGTGAAATGATATAAAAAACTAATGCAAAAAGTTAGAATGAGATTAAAAATAAATATACATTATCTTTTATGGTTTTTCCAAATGCAATTTCTTTAAAAATGAAAGTTTTGATTACAAAAATAATAAAGCTACAAATTAAGAAAGTCGGAAATTGAAAAAAGTAGTACATAAAAAGGGTTTAATTCTTTGTCGAGAATAGCATTTGGATGTAAAACTATAGAACTATGTATAATCAAAACCATAAAAGTTGAAAACTTTGAATTGAAGTAATGTAGTTAATTATTAAAAAAAATCAAAATCTTTTTGAAAGTCAATTTCTCAAAATTTCATCAAAATGAGAGGAATTAATATATTCTCAAAATTTTGTCTAAACTAGGGAAAAAACAAAATTTCCCCAAACCAAAATTTTGAGGCAACTTGAAATTTCGATAAAAAATTTTAAACCATGTTACAGCTAAACAATATATCCTCTACCCAAATCTTCCATTGATTTAATGCTAGACTCCGAGAACCCGGTAAACTCTTTCTTGGTACAAAGTCAAAAATGGTTCAACCGAAATCGTCAATTTAATGCTAGACTCCGAGAACCCGGTAAACTCTTTCCATTTTTTACCTACTACAAATTTATTATATGGATCGATAGAACACTCTGCAAGAATTATAATTGGAGAAAAGTTGGATGGCAAAAATTATTTTTCTTGATTTCAATCCATACGAATGGCTCCGAAAGGAAGACAGAAATTTGGCTGTCTAATTGAGGAGATAGCAAACCTGAACCTGGTAGTCCCCACGAGCGTATTTGGAGAGCAGAAGATTCATTGCTATGAACAGTTTTAGTGAGTAGCATGGAACCTCAAATTGGCAGACCGTTTCTTTATATGGCGACTGCCAAAGAGATCTGGGATGCTATACAGCAGTTGGATTCGTAGAAGCAGAATGCATCGCGCCTTTATACCTTACGCAAACGAGTTCATGAATGTAAGCAAGGAGCTATGGACGTCATGTCATACTTCAACAAATTGTCCTTGTTATGGAAAGAAATGGACTTATGTCGTGAGATTGTCTAGAGATGTACATATGATGGGACGCAGCATTCCAAACTTGAGGAAGCTAATCGAGTGTATGATTTTCTGGCGGTGTTAAATCCAAAATATGACGGTGTTCGCAGCAGAATTTTGGGCCAACGTCCTACACCATCATTGAGGGAAGTGTGCTCTAAAATATGCCTCGAAAAAGACAGATCTAAGGCCATGAATATTTCAGTTGTTACATCTGCTAAGGTTGCAGCTTTTGCCACCAAGTCATCTGGATCAGATAGTGACAAGAAACCTCCACCTATCTGTGAGCATTGCAAAAAACCATGGCACACGAAAGACTAGTGTTGGAAGCTTCATGGAAAACCTCCAAATTACAAACGACGTGAATCACAGAACAAGGTTGGTTCTGGACGTGCTCTGGCCAGCGACTAGGCAAATGACAAGGCTTTGACTCCGCCTCAAGCTGACAGTCAGAGTAACTTAAGTGTTGCTGGGGGTCAATGCAATTACACACTCAGGTACGACTCAGTCTTTTGGTTTTATTAGCATTAATGGTAAACGAACTTGGATTGTGGATTCTGGAGCAATAGATCATCTGACCGGGTCTTTTGATCATTTTATATCATATCACCCGAGTGCCGGCAATGAAAATATAAGAATCGCAGATGGCTCCTTTGCCCCTGTCGCAAGGAAAGGACATCTTTCTCTGTTTGATGGTTTGATATTGTGTGATGTGCTGCATTTTCCTAGAATTTCGTATAACTTACTATCTGCTAGTAAAATTACAAGGGACTTGAACTGTCAGACTATTTTCTCACCCGACATTGTTTTGTTTCAGGATCTGGGCTTGGGGACGATGATTGGTACTGCCCGACACGATAGGGGGCTCTATTTCCTGACTGATGAAACTTCCTTTAAGAATGGTTATAGGACTAGTTTTATTTATTTGAATTTCTCTGTTGTTGAAACTGATTTTATGTTATGGCATTACCGTCTGAGACATCCCAGTTTTCAATATACGAAGTACCTTTTTCCGCATTTATTTCATAATATTAATATGTCATACTTATAGTGCGATGTGTGTATCCGGGCTAAACAAAGTCGTATTTCGTTCCACTCTCAACCTTAAAAGCCGTCCAGACCATTCTGTCTTATCCATAGTGATGTCTGGGGTCCCTCACCTACCACTACCTCTACAAGAAAATGGTGGTTCGTCACCTTTATTGACGATCACACCAGGTTGACCTGGGTCTTCCTTTTGACCGATAAGTCTGAGGTGTCCACTGTTTTCCAACAATTTTATGCGACCGTAGAAACGAGTTCAACACAAAAATTGCCATTTTATGGAGTGACAAGGGGCGTGAATTCATTAATAACTCATTCCGAGACTTCCTGGTATCTAAAGGAATTATCGATCAAAGCTCGTGTGCCTATAGTCCTCAGCAAAATGGAGTTGCCGAGAGGAAAAATAGACATCTGGTAGAGGTTGTCCGTTCCTTTATGATATCTACCTCTCTTCCTTCCTATTTGTGGGGCGATGTTATCCTCACTGCAGCCCACCTTATCAACCGTATGCCTTCACGTGTCTTGTCTTTCCATACTCCTCTTGAATGTTTCAAAGAATTGTATCCCAACACCCGGTCAATTCCTGACGTACCTTTGCGGGCGTTTGGATGTGTTGTCTTTGTCCATACCCATGGTCCCAATCGTACGAAATTCACTCCTCGTGCCCAAAAATGTGTCTTTGTTGGGTACCCTCTCCATCAACGTGGGTACAAGTGTTATCATCCCTCGTCTCGGAAGTACTTTGTGTCTATGGACATCATTTTTCTCGAGGATCAACCGTTTTTCCCTGTTAGTCCTCTTCAGGGGGAGCGTCCTAGTGAAGAGGCCTACTGGTCCACGTACTCCATTCCTCTAGAGATGTTGGTTGAACCTGAACATCCTAGCCCTGTTCTTCCTAGTTCTGTTCTTCCCACTAATCAAGTCCCTTGGATAACTTACTACAGGAAGAATCTCAGGAAGGAAACAGTGCCGCCTGTCACCTCTCCGACCCAGTTCATGAGTCTGAATAAGTGTCAGTTCTAGGTATGAATATCCCTGTTTGTGATATTGATGATTGTGTTGAGACTGATAATTGTAGAATGGACAGAGATATAGAGATTGATGTAGATAATGAGAAAATAAAGGGAACTAAGGAGGATGGAGAAACTGATGGAAAAGACAACACTGAAAAAATAACTCTAGCAAACGAGAATAGTGGAAGGGAAGGTGATTCTATGGGAAGTCCTTCTGACAAAAGATCCATAGATCAGATGGCTAGTTGTAGTAAGGAACGTGGAGAAGAGAAAAACGTGATGCGTCTCTTGATCTTCCAATTGCCTTGAGAAAAGGGACTAGGTCATGAACAAAATTTCCTATGCATAGTTACATGACATATAGTAACCTATCTCCTGAGTTCAAGGCTCTTACTACCAGTCTGGATACAGTAATGATTCCAAGTAATATACATGTTTCCATAGAAACTCACGAGTGGAGGGCTGCAGTTATGGAAGAAATAAGAGCTCTACAGAAAAATGGAACATGGGAACAGGTTGCTCTTCCTAAGGGGCACAAAACGATTGGATGTAAATGGGTATTTACTGTCAAGTAAAAATCCGATGGCTCGATTGACAGATATAAGGCGACACTGGTAAGCCAAAGGCTTTACCTAGACCTTTGGTATTGATTACTCTGAGACATTCTCTCCTGTAGCCAAACTCAATACGATCCGGGTACTATTATCTGTTGTTGTTAATAAAGGTTGGCCTTTGCACCAGTTGGATGTGAAGAATACGTTTCTTAATGGAGAATTCGAAGAAGAAGTCTATATGAGCCCTCCGCCCGGCTTCGAACACCAGTTTAACCATCGGGTTTGTAGATTGAAGAAGTTTCTGTATGGGTTGAAACAGTCGCCAAGAGCCTGGTTTGACAGATTCACCACGTTTGTTAAAGCTCAAGGGTATCATCAGGGGCACTCAGACCACATGTAGTTTACAAAAAGGTTGAGTTCAGGAAAGACTTCAGTACTTTTTTTGTATGTAGATGACATTGTTTTGACTAGTGATGATATTGATGAAATTATGAGACTTAAAACAAAGATGGCTAAAGAATTTGAAATTAAAGATCTGAGAAAATTGCGATACTTTCTTGAGATGGAGATGGCTCGATCGAAAGAGGGTATATCTATCTCACAACGAAAGTATACTCTAGATCTCCTCAAAGAAACAGGAATGACTGGGTGTAAACCTGTAGACACCCCTACAGAGTATAATGTCAAATTGAGTAATATTAATAATGGAGTCCCTGTTAGCAAAGAAAGATATCAGCGATTAGTCGAAAAGTTGATATATTTATCTCACACGAGACCTAATATATCATATGCCGTGAGTGTTGTTAGTCAGTTCATGCAAGCTCCCTATGAAGAACATATGACAGCCGTTGAACGCATCTTACGGTATTTAAAGGGTACTCCTGGTAAAGGTCTTCTGTTCAGGAAGTCTAATAAACGTGGTATAGAAGCATATTTAGATTCGGAATGGGCTAGATCCGCTGTTGATAGAAAGTCTATGTCTGGATATTGTACGTTTTTCTGGGGCAATCTGGTCACTTGGAGAAGTAAGAAAACAAGGAGTGGTTGCTAGGAGTAGTGCAGAAGCCGAGTACAGGGCCATGTGTTTGGGGATATGTGAAGAGATCTGATTGAAGAAAGTATTAACAGATCTTCGACAAGACAGTGAGCTTCAAATAAAGTTTTTTTGCGACAATAAAGCAGCAATAAGTATTGCCAACAATTCGGTACAGCACAATAGGACCAAACACGTCGAGATTGACAGACATTTCATTAAAGAAAGACTGGACAATGGTAGCATATGTATTCCCTACATCCCTTCAAATCAGTAGATTGCAGATGTCCTTACAAAGGGGTTGTTAAGATAGAGTTTTGATTACTGTGTCAGCAAGTTGGGTCTGATCGATATTTACGGCCCAACTTGAGGGGGAGTGTTGTAAAAAGGGTTGGTTTGCCCTAGGGGTTTACTTTTAATTTACTTATGGGCTTAGGACTTCCTTTTTGACAATTTATTTGAGCAGTCTTTCTGTATTTCAATGAAAACTTAATAATAAGATTCGATCGTTGTTTTTTCTCCCTGACCTAGGATTTTCCATGTAAATTAGTCTTGTGTTTTTCCCTTTTTCTAATTTTATTTTTATCATTAAACATGATACTCATGAAGTTTCTAAAGAGGGTTTGATCATGACAATACCTTTGTAGTTCTCTTCACATTTTTAGTAGAATCTCCACAAGTTTGGGCTGGATTCTTCAGAAAACCACCAACAAGATCTTCTCTACTATGTTCAAGAAAGAATGTGGTGGAAACACTCTAATCAAGCTGAATTGAAGATGAACTAGTGAGGGTGGAGTTGGGTATTAGGTTTATAGCAGTAAGGATAAAAAGCTCAGTCTTCTTTCAATTTCCATGCATGAAGCTTCATTATATAGCCTTAAATCATGCAATAGAAGATGGTTGCATTTAGGGCAGCTCCTACCTGGTGTTGATTAAAGAGTGTATAGTGGAATTTGGTGATAATACACCATCCTAGGTTCTTTAGTATGAAATAGTTTTAACAGTAAACGGTCGTTATAAAGAAAAGTAACTATTTCGTGGTCTAGTTTTTATGCAAACTCATTGCATAGGATGCCTCCACTCACATGTCTCTACAAGAATGATCTGTAAATCACATCATTTGTATTAATTATACAAAATGAGCCGTATCCAATAGTGTTAATAACTCTCGAAGTTTTAAGGATAAGGCAACTTCTAAACCCAAAAAGTCAGAAACCGATCTAACTAGATGTATAAGCCAGAGGACGGTCCAAGTTGATCATCATTCTCCAAAAAGATCATTAAGCCCAAATGTCGATGCTGAAAGAACATCATCAATCCCAAAAGCTGATCATCCAAGAATAACAACAAACTTAAGAATAAAAGTTTACTTTTCAAGAGAAAGCATCAAATGATCGAATATTAGAGATTATATTCACTATATTGAAATTTAAACAAATACAAAGTTTGAATTCAACTAACCAAATTTCTCCGAAAATCTCGTCGAACAATTTTACTTTACGAAAAAGTTGTGGGAATTAAAATAAAACTATATAATATTTATTTCTTTAATGATAAAAACTACTATTTTTACAAAATTATATCCAACTTACATACTTCTTGACTAGCATAAAAAAGGTATGAAATGAACAAATATTAATAAAATTTAAAGAACAAGATAAAAAGTTAAAAAATAATGAATTATGGCTGAGGTTTTGGACATAATTCATGATCTGTGATTGAGATTGTGATTGAGAATCATAAATTCCGACTGAGAAATCAAGATTTCTGGTCACAATCTTAGGGGAAAATTTGATTTTTTAAACTTTATTATTATTTTTTTTTTATATGTCACTGATACAAACTTTCTATTTTACTCCATATCACCAATTGTTAAAAAAAGAATTTATATTAACTTTTTTTAGTTTTTCTATTAAACCAAACAATAAAGAAAATATTATTTAAAATAAGCCGATAAGATAAATGTCAAAATTTAAGGTTTCGTTTGAAAAAAAGGCAAAATATATTCAGAATTGTGAAAATGACAAAATTGAATTAAATAATAAAAAAATAATAATGCAGAATTATCAAAACTACTCTCACTTAAAATAAAAGACCAAATATTCACATATTGAAGTTGGAGAGTTTCTAAACCGTCCAAAAAACAACAAATACACTATGTTTTTTTATGTATTATTATATGAAAATGTATCCAGAATCAATATGCTTTTTTTATTGGTTGGTAGGAAAGGAGATAATTATATAAAAAGAGTAAAAATATCGTAATAGTATAATAGAAAATATAATAAATCACACAGAGCATGGAATATAAGGAGATTGACGTCTTATGCTTTAAATATAATATAATATGATAGCTACTGTTCGTGCTCGTGCTGCTTCGGTTGACCTTCTTGGTCTAATCTAGTGTGTAATGTTTTTTCTTTTTGATCTTTATGTTGTTTTTGTTTTGCTGCTGTCCCTAGTTTGTAGGGTTTTGGGTTCTTTTCTCTGCCTTTCTCCCATCGTGGTCTGCGTCTTTATTTTTATGTGTTGTTTTTGTTCTGGTCTTATCTTGTGGGCTTTGTTTTGGCTTGTTTGTGCTGTCTTTGTTTGTGAGAATGACTTAGACTTCTGGCTCATTACAAAAACTTTCAAGAAAAAGTTGTATTGTTATCCCACGTGGATAGATTTTGATTGACTTAGAGAGTTTAAATATGAGACTTTCTTTTGAAATCACAAAATGTTGTGGTAGCAGTAGAATGTTTTCCCACATGCATACTACATATGATGGATTCAGGGTTTGGGTAATTGCATTTGATCTAAAGATAAATAGTTGTTCAAATCCTTCTTCGACAAGTGTACGACTAAGTAAGAATATTATGTTAACCTTGGAGAGCAACTGACAAAGACGATTTATTACCGAAGTTACCCTCAATTTTACTTTCAATGAAGTGATTCTTCCACAACACAACAAAGATCAATGCTTGAATTAGGATAAGGTATGTTGTACTGGTCTTAGTGATATTTCCAAATATATTAATTATTTCATACATTTGTTGAAAGTCAAGTGACGAAAATGTCAATATCTGGATTTTCCTCTTTAAAACGAACTAAAGCAAAAAAGGAAAAAAAAAAAAAAACATAACATGAAGAATTATTTGGATAATTAATTTTCAATTAAAGGGCTTGGATTTGAATTTTGGGAATAAGTTCAAGAATAATGTAGGTTTTGAAAAAAGTGACAAAAGATTGTGAATTTTGAATCACTTTGTATTTTGTAATTCCATTGAAACATTAATGATAATGGGAGAAGGAAGTGAAGAAGTTCCCACATCGGTGGAAGCTGAAAAGGAGCAAAGGAAGATGGAGTATAAAAGCGGATGTATGAGGACTGAAAAATTCATACCTTTCTCGGCCTTTTGGCTAAGATCAACCCACCATGGTAGCTTGCTACTGGGGCTCTCGGGTGTCGTCCAAGTGTTGCACTACTGCTCGGGCTTGGCGCACCCCTCAAATCTCTAGTCTCAAGCTTTTTATTCATTGGTCCATTTCAACCTAAATAATATTAATTAGCTTTTGGTCCATAACCAAGATCTGACATCCACTGAAGGCCTGAGATTAGGATTCTGGGTGGTATATTGTAATTTCACTCATGAAAATATCTCTTATTATGTTGAAGTTGTTGCTCAAAGCGAATATTTTAAATGGAGCCATACTAGATTGTGAGGTAAAGGAAAAGAATTCGTATTGGATACAAATAAAATATCATATAATGTTCACCATAGTATATTTATCTAATTTCAACAAGTATTCTATTTTGTGTTATTAAATTGTATGTTAAATTTATCTATATTCTTAGAAATATATGAAAGTTTTGATAAAAAAAAATAATAAAGCTACAAATTAAGAAAAGTTGGAAATTGAAAAAAGTAGTACATAAAAAGGGTTTAATTCTTTGTCGAGAATAGCATTTGGATGTAAAACTATAGAACTATGTATAATCAAAACCATAAAAGTTGAAAACTTTGAATTGAAGTAATGTAGTTAATTATTAAAAAAAAATCAAAATCTTTTTAAAATGTCAATTTCTCAAAATTTCAAAATTTCATCAA
The DNA here is from genome assembly GCF_027475165.1 of Benincasa hispida. Taxonomy (NCBI): domain Eukaryota; kingdom Viridiplantae; phylum Streptophyta; class Magnoliopsida; order Cucurbitales; family Cucurbitaceae; genus Benincasa; species Benincasa hispida. The sequence goes on from NC_143478.1 coordinate 63,744,526, forward strand.
AATGAGAGGAATTAATATATTCTCAAAATCTTGTCAAAACCAGGGAAACTTGTTACCCTTTTAGTAACTAAGAAACATGAATCTGGATACAAGGCATAAATGACAAACATGTCTATAGTCACGAACATTCAAGGAGTAATAAAGCCAAAAATAAGCATGACAAACATGCTAAAATAATACTTTTCTACCTGCGGTTCATTCACAAAAAGATTCCAATTTTGTCTATAGCC